>NW_023270807.1:59431519-59434690 GCF_011800145.1 Mirounga leonina | reverse complement strand
TTCTTTCTTTCTTTCTTTCTTTCTTTCTTTCTTTCTTTCTTTCGACTATTGTAATAAGTGTTCCAATTGAGACCCCTGTTTCATTCTTGCCCATCCTTTCCAATCCACAACATATTCTCTAGACTGAATAGGTCATCTTAAGATGCTCTATCAAGTGAACAAATAAACTGCATAAATTTTATGTTTGGAAAACTACATAGATGTCATCTATCTCAGGAAAGACAGTTCAGTACATCCATCAGGTGAGAAACTCCAAACGGCAGAGCTGACTGAGGTCCAAGGGAAAGTGGAATGGTTAGTGAAAGATGAAGCATTATCTGTCAATTATGGCTTTATGAATGGTTACAGAAACTGGAACTATGATATCTACCTATATGTTTAGATTGCGGGGTCACATTCAATTATACGTTTTAACTAGCTTTTTAAAAAAACAATTCTTATTTCTTTACATGCCAGAGAGTTTATTAATATTGGTAAATTAATAATTTATTTGATAGATTATCATATAATGACATGAGACTTTAATAAAATAGGAAGAAACAGTAAAATAAAAATCCTGTATCAAAGCTAGATACAATAACGTATTAGACTTTACGTTTTTCTCCTTTGGTCAGAGGGAAGCATCTTTGTGGAATAACATATAATTACTGCACTGGTCTGCTAGCAGGAAACAGCATCCACATTCTGTTCCAGGAGTGATTCAAAAAAGGGATTACTTGTCAAAGAAGTGACAAAATGTAGGGAAACCGCAATGGATGGTACAGTAAGTACCTTGGGACTCTGCCACCACTAGACCCAAAAGGAAGAAAAAAAGTCAGCAATTACTGGAACCCAGAAGGAAATGATTGAGTTCAATTAGAGTTTCAAAATGCAAAGAGTCAACTTTCACGTGAGAGATGGAGCCAGCCTGGGGCCACCCCACAGGGAGAGAGCCAGGAGAAAACACACCCACTACCTCACTGTCCTTCCCTCTGGCCTCCTGACAGGACTCCCACTTAACCCAAAGCTGAAATCAGACAAGGGAGCTGTTGCGGTCCCTGCAGGTCAGCCACTTGGATCAAAGAGCAGGATGGAGAGAAGTGGAGAGTAGAATTGAAGATTTCTGGAACAGTGACATCATGTAAGCCAGGGGCATTTTGTGTTGTTTGGAAGCTAAGGAATGTGGGGGTTGATATGGGTCAGTGAGCAGGTTGGATCATATGCTTATTTGTGATGTGTGTGGACATGAGCAACTCTTTAATGTCATTTCTATTTAGGAGGAAATTCTCCACACTGAATCCTGTCTGGCCAGACAGAAGCCACAAACTTGCTTTCCCATCCTCACATACCACTGGGGCACAGTTACGTTAAATAAACATTGCTAGACTGATTACCCCATGATAGATGTGGACTTTAACAAAAATGGAAAAAAGCTGTGCCATGTAGAGGCAATCTTCTGTCAAACTCTCTTGGCAAAGACATCTGGCTTTCAGGGTTAGCAGAGTTAGCTGAGTGACTGAAGTTGAGCATCAGCATTCGCAGGGTCAGCTGCTGGGTTTGTGCCCATGGTCATAGCACTGGGCTCCTTCCCATGGTAGTTGCATCTACCATTTTACATCGTTTCTGGCTGCATAGCCTCCTATCCTGACTTTTTTGCTCTGCTAGAGATTCTGGATCTATCGTTCTGATTAAACCACTTACCATATTACCATACTTCTTATTATTTGCAGTTAAAATCTGGACTAATACATCATGATATTCTTTAAACAGCTGCACATGAATGATATAAATTAAAAAAAAATGTCTGTTGATGGTCAATCAGGCAATTCAATGATGCTACTACCATCATTACCTATAAATTAAAATATTATGATCATTGGGGGGTAGGTGCCCCTTCAGATCACTACATTTGTACCTTTGGGGTAAATACCCAGTAGTGCAATTGCTGGGTCATAGAGTAGCTCTATTTTCAACTTTCTGAGGAACTTCCATACTGGTTTCCAGAGTGGCTGCACCAGCTTGCATTCCCACCAAGGTGTAAGAGGGTTCCCCTTTCTCCACATCCTCGCCAACATCTGTCGTTTCCTGACTTGTTAATTTTAGCCATTCTGACTGGTGTGAGGTGATATCTCATTGAGGTTTTGATTTGGATTTCCCTGATGCCGAGTGATATTGGCACTTTTTCATGTGTGTGTTGGCCATTTGGATGTCTTCTTTGCAGAGATGTCTGTTCATGTCTTCTGTCCATTTCTTGATTGGATTAACAAGACGAAAACAGAGGAGGAGACAAACGATAAGAGACTCAATCTCAGGAAACAAACTGAGGGTTGCTGGAGTGGAGGGGGGTGGGAGGGATAGGGTGGCTGGGTAAGGGATATTGGGGAGGGTATGTGCTATGGTGAGCACTGTGAATTGTGTAAGACTGATGAATCACAGACCTGTACCCCTGAAACAAATAATACATTATATGTTAAGAAAAAATAAATAAATAAAAATAAAATATTATGGAGTATTTAAGAAGTAATATCTTTTAAGTAGAACAGATATACTGTGATGATAAATTATTAAGTTAGAAAAAAACAACAAAAGGAAGATAAATAATAAAACCATATTTGCATGTATTTATATATATTTATCAAAATAACTTTTTAAAAAAGATTTTATTTATTTATTTGAGAGAGAGAGAGCATAAGCAGGGGGAAGGGCAGAGGGAGAGGGAGAAGCAGACTCCCTGCTGAGCACGGAGCCTGATGGGCGGTTTGATTCCAGGACCCCGAGATCATGACCTGAGCCGAAGTTAGATGCTTAACCAACTGAGCCACCCAGGTGTCCCTCAAAATAACTTTTTTAATTAAAAGGTTAATAATCTTTGTTATTGATTGGGAGATTTCAATTTTTCTCTCTCATTCTGTCTTTTTTATTTTATAATAAGCATCCATCATTTTAAAACTTGAGAATAGGAGGCACCCGGGTGACTCATTCAATTAAGCACCTGACTCTTGATTTTGGCTCAGGTCATGATCTCAGGGTCATGAGACTGAGTCACACCTCCAGCTCTGTGCTCAGTGCAGAGTCTGCTTGAGATTCCCTCTCTCCTTCTACCTTTGCCCCTCCCACTCATGCTCTCTCTTTCAAATAAATAAATAAATAAATAAATAAATAAATAAATAAATAAATAAATAAATAAATAAA
>NW_023270807.1:59408491-59431509 GCF_011800145.1 Mirounga leonina | reverse complement strand
AAATAAATAAATAAATAAATAAATAAATAAATAAATAAATAAATAAAATCTTTAAAAACTGAGAATAGGGCTCTTATGGTTGATTTTATATGTCAATTTGATTGGGCCACAAGGTGCCCAGATATGTGGTCAAATATTATTCTTGGGTAAGTCTGTGAGGGCATTTCTAGATGAGAGTAGCATTTGAATCTGTAGGCTGAGTGAAGCAGATTGCTCTCTCTAATGTAGGTGGGCTTTATGCAAGCAAATGAAGATTGAATTAAAAAAAAAAAGGCTAAGACGGTGCTCCTGTTGTTGGAGCCTGGAGGTAGCTCTTTTCTTGCCTTCAGGTTCCAACTGAAACATCAGCTCTTTTTGGGTCTTGAGCCTGCCCATTTTAGGACTGGAATTACACTACTGACTCTACTGATTCTCAGTCCTTCAGATCCTGAATGGAACCATGCCATCAGATGCCTGATTGCAGCTCAGCGCCTGCAAATCTTGGGATTTCTCAGCCTCCATAATTGCTCAGGCCATTCTATTAAATAAGTAAATAAATAATAGATAGATAGGTAGATAGATATCCTTTTGGTTCTATTTCTTGGAGAACCATAATTAATATAGCATCCTTTTCATTTTGAAGTCAGTGATATTAAATAAGGACAATAATGACAAGGTAATAAGTTAAAAATAAAAGCATTTTTTAATTTATTAGAACCTCTGTTTTTATAGTTTTGATTTTTCTTTAATGATACCTCATTTTAAAATTCAGTTGATATTTTATTAAAGATGTAAAATTTTACATACTACCTTGAAATCCACTATTTTTTTTCTAACTTCTCCACTATTATCTTCTTTCTGCTATCATGAATTTGTGGCCCTTTCAGAGTCCTTCCAGGCCATGTTTCTACAACGTTATTCTACATTATACATCACTGTTTAACACGGATTTCAGTCCATATCATTGATATATTTTCTGTGCTACAAAACTTCCTTTTATACATATTGTAATTTTGAAATCTATGATTTTAAATAGAAATCAAGTTGTTTCATTTTAGTTGCTACTTTTTATTTCTATCATATGAATATACAACATTCTTCTGGAGATAGTAGTTTGGATTAATTTTCAGGAATACCCAAAGGATAATTGCTTGATCAGAAGTTATTCTGTTTAGCTTCCCACTTCAATTCTTACAGAAGTGCTTATACCAATTTATACTTCTGCCATCTGAACATGAGAGTTATTATTTCTACACAATTCCCATTAACTGATGTTTCAAATCTTATTTTTTGCTAATATCTAAAGAAGTGGAATATTATTTCTTTTTATTTAAAATTTTTATTTTACCAATTATAAAAATATTGAGATTACTTTGAAATTCTTATTAGTTATTTGAGATTACACTTCTGAAAATTGTTCATTCGTATTTATAGAAGATGCCTCTTGTTAAGAAAAAAATAAATAAATAAAGGGATGTATAGGTCACATCCCCTTGACTCATCTCTGATTTCAGCACTGGCAAGTTTAGTGGATATTTCTGTGCAAACTCACACACCCAGCAGCTGGTCTCAAGGTTGCAATAATAGACTTTATGTATTCTACCTCAGGGCTGTCTCAAGGCCTGACAGAGTTTCCTCTGTTCTTAAGCACTGCCCTGAAATGCTAGAGTTCATCCTCAGGGCCAATCTTCATACAGTGGAATTTAGGAACCACTGCTAGGACTAGGATCCTCCAGCTTCCTATCTTTTTGATAGAAAAACTTGGTAGACATTTTGTTTGCTTCTCAGAGGTCCCAGCAGTAGTGAGTCCATAGCATCGAGCTTCATTACAGACCTCTACATTGGCCTCTCTTCCTTTCCTGTATCCCTTATTATGTTCCCCCACTCCCGTTTAGTGAGATTATCTCCCAAATACAGTGCCTGTACCAAAGTTGTTGGTCTTTGCTTTCAAGAGAAAACAAACTAAGAAACTATCTTCGTGTAATGTATTTTCACAGCTTTATTGAGATATTATTGATCTACAAAAAGCTGTACATGTTTAATGCATACAATTAGATGAAGTTGGACATATGTATGCACTGTGATACCATCACCATAATTAAGGTAACAAATACCTCCAAAAGTGCCCTTGTGTCTTATACTCTTTGTTGTCTTTTTTCTTAACTATCGTTAAAAGTTTTGAAAACATATTAGGGCAATTAATACTTTGTCACATAGTGGCAAAATTTTTCAGGCAGTCGCTAAGATAAAAATTGTTATTAGTGATAATTCTATTCTTATAGAGTTATATATGTGTACTTTATAGTATATGTGTATTAGATACATAAATATGAATATAAATATGTATGTACAAACATTAGAGTCAATTGTGTCAGTCTTTACCTGAATAGGTTGTATTTATGTCCTTTCCACCCCACCCCAGTTTTATTGAGGTAGAACTGATTAAATAGATAAAATTACATATATTTAAATTGTACAACATGATTTGATATATGTATACATGGTGAAGTGGTTCCCACAATCAAGTTAATTAACACATCCATCACTGTCACCATGCATACATTTTTGTCGTGTTATGTTTTTGTGTGTGTATGTGATTAAATGCTTAAGACCTACTCTCTTAGCAAATTTCAAGTATACTATATAGTACTATTGACTAGAGTCACCATGCTGTACATTAGATAAAAACTGATTTATTTTTAAGTCGAAGTTTGTACCTTTGACCAACATCTGCCTTTTTCTTCCACTCTCCCTCACTCCCTAGCAACCACTATTATACTTTCTGTTTCTATCAGTTAAATTTTTTTCTTTCTTTCTTTTTTTGTTTTGTTTTTGTTTTTACATTTCACAAATAAGCAAGATCATACAAAATGTATCTTTCTGTATCTGGCTCATTTCACTTAGCATAATGTCCTCCAGGTTCATCTATGTTATCACAGATGGCAAGTTTTTTTTTTTTTTTTTTTTATGGCTGAATAATATTCTATTATCTATATCTTTAAGTTCTAATTCTTGTCAATCACATTTCTGGAGAAAATAACTTATTTCCAATCTTTCTTGATTCATTTAAATCAAATTTTCTTGGAATTTATGTCTTGACTAATGAATTTCCCAAGATTTTGCCTCTAGGCTACTGACGTTCCAACCCTCTTTTTAGGCATATTACTCTCCTTCACAGGAATTGAACTTCTGACTATATCTGCCTTTACTATCATGGTGAGCAGCAGGGCAGGATGGTTCAACATTAAAGACAGGTTATGCTAAAGAACAAATAGCCTAGAGGATCTAGGATCCAGATATTTTTCCAGCTAAGTAGAGACTAATTAAGTTCATAATTCTGGCCACAAAAAATTGAGGTGGAAAAATGTCATTTGGAGTAGCATAGAAAAATCAAGTGAGATATGCTATCCAGAACACTGAAGCTATCTCCTATTTCCTTCTGCCTCCTTTTATTGTACCCTTTAGTCCTTCCTTCGTAATGCTCCCAGTACTCCCAAATCATGCTATCCTTCACAAGCCTTCATGCCAATGTGTAGATACTCATCTGCTTTTTAAATCATAGGTCTTAAAGATTCAGCCCAAGCTTACTGTCTCATTAGTGTCATCCTTGAATATATTAAAGGACTTTTACTATGCATTCATTATTCTCTTTCATAGCATTTATCAAATGGCCGTGATTCATAGATTCCCTTATTCTCATTTTTCTATAAGACTTTCAGCTCTGACTCTTTAATAGCAGGGGTTGTTAAAAATTCTAAATTATATCTGTTAAGTATGTTTTTTGAATGAATAAATAAATAGCAGTAAATAAGCAAAATCTAAAATTTGGGAGGTGAGATTGTTGAAAAATGGGCACTGGTAGGTAAAACTGAAGTAGAATCTGAAACTAAGACAGAAATTATTGGGTTTTTTTAATTTTTTAATTAAGTTTTTAATTTTAATTCCAGTATATTAACTACAGTGTTATATTAGTTTCAGTTGTACAATACAGTGATTCAACACTTGCGTATATCACCTGGTGCTCATCACAGGTGTGTGCCTTAATCTACACATCATTACTCAATGCTCATCATGGTAAGTGTACTCTTAATCCCCCTCACCTGTTTCATCCATTCCCCACCCACCCTTTCACTTATTTCACCCATCCCCCACCCACCCCTTCACCTATTGCACCCATCCCCCACCCACCCCTCTACCCATTTCACCCATCCCCCTACCCACCTCCAGAAGCTATTTGGTTTTATATAAAAATATCTCTGGCAATTCTGAAATTTTTTTTAAGAGAGAGAGAAAGAGAGTGCACACAAGTGGGGAGCAGGAAGGGTAGAAGGAAAGGGAGAAAGAATCTTAAGCAGGCTCCATGCCCAGTGCAGAGCTCAACACAGAGCTTGATCTCATGACCTTGAGATCATGACCTGAGCTGCAATCAAGAGTTGGATGCTTAACCGACTGAGCCACCCAGGTGCCCCTCTGGCAATTCTGAAATAATGAGATAACCTACGTGTATTAAATAGCAAAATCTCCAAATCATATTTTTACATTTTAATTAAAGTGAATTATCTTCAAATGTAACAAAAATGCATGTCAATTTTCTCTCTTAAATCTACGTAGCAATCTTTATTGCACAGGAGTCTGCCACATAGTAATACAGCACATCTTAATGTATTGTAATGACTGATTTTTAACTTTAATCAACATTTGTGCCCATAGCTACACATGAAACTATTTAGAACTTACTTAAAAAAAAATCCTAAACCATGTATAAATTATTCTCATGTTGCAAATCCTATGGTCAGCTTGCCTTTAATTTCTCTGGCATATATTTTAAGGTGTGACATGGATTGAATTGTGTTCCTCAAAATATATATGTTAAAGCCCTAACCCTCATATGACTGCATTTGGATACTGACCCTAAAACAAGATAATTAAGGTTACATGAAGATACAAGTGTGGAGCTTCCATGTAGTTGATAATATATGTAAAACTTGACTCCCCAAAACTTAACTACTAATAGACTACTATTGACTACAACCCTTACAGATAACATAGTAGATTAACACGTATTTTTATGTTAAATGTGTTATATACTGTATTCTTATAATAAAGTAAGCTAGAGAAAAGAAAATGTGAAAAAAATCATAAGGAAGAGAAAATACATTTACAGTATGTACTGTATTTACCAAAGAAATCCACATATAAGCAGATCCATGCACTTCAAACCCGTATTGATCAAGGGTCAATTGTATTCCTCAGAAATATGTCAGGCTTAGTATAGAATGATAAAATATTTTATCACTGAACTAGTTAAACAATACTAATTGTATGGTCTTAACTCTACTAAAATCTGTAAACTTAAATAACTAAAACAATAGGCTGACACTCAAGTTATTTAAAAAAATTACGGAGTCTTAAATCTTCATTCTAATCTTGCATTATTCCATAATAACAATATATTTATTGGCAATATAAAATTAACAATGAGGGGCACCTGGGTGGCTCAGTTGGTTAAGCAGCTGCCTTCAGCTCAGGTCATGATCCCAGGGTCCTGGGATCGAGCCCCGCATCGGGCTCCCTGCTCAGCAGAGAGCCTGCTTCTCCCTCTCCCTCTGCCTGCCACTCTGCCTACTTGTGCTGTCTCTCTGTCAAATAAATAAATAAAAAATATCTTTAAAAAAATAAATAAAATTAAATAAAATTAAATTAACAATGAATTGTCAAGGACAAAACCTTGTAATATTCTGTGACTCTTTTTTTTTTTTAAAGATTTTATTTATTTATTTATTTTACAGAGACACAGCGAGAGCGGGAACACAAGCAGAGGGAGTGGTAGAGGGAGAAGAGAAGCAGGCTTCCCGTTGAGCAGGGAGCCCGACGCGGGGCTCGATCCCAGGATCCTGGGATCATGACCTGAGCCGAAGGCAGAGGCTTAACTACTGAGCCACCCAGGCGCCCCTATTCTGTGACTCTTTAAAGTGATTCATTGTACCCATTTATAGTCTGGAAAATATTTCTCTCTTTCTTTTGTGTAGGTAAATTAGTGTATGTGTTCTCATAAAGAAAGTCATTTAAATTTTAAAAGCTTTTGGACATCCATTTACAGAAAGAATAAATCCATCGTGTTAGAAGTCTGCATTTCGTTAAAAACTTTACATTAATGTGACAAAATAAAAAGTCAAAAACTAAATACTAACCATATTTAGTACAATTAAGTAAAAAGATTTTATTTTTATTTTGTTTTATTTTATTTTGTCTTCACTCTTCCTCGCTCCATGGCTTAAATTTAACTGTTATCTTTGGGACATTCGACACCATGGTGAAAATTGCCATCTTAATGCACTTCATTAAAATGAATGCACATATTTTTCACAAGGCAAAGAAACTCATAGGATTGTTTAATGAAATATCTGATTTATGACATGACCACATTTTCCCCTCAGTTCCAAATAGCTAATGTGTTATCACTATTAATTTCTAAATTACTTATGTAGTCAAACATTTTGGCATATGAGATACCAACTTGCTAATGCATTTCCAGGTCTTTTAAATTGTAAGTAGTAACAAAAAGGAAACATTTACAAGAAATCGTCAAACTTCTTATCAGGTAAGTAACAAAAAACAAAAGAACTGTGAAATCTAAAAACAGGTGAACAGAATGTGCGCCTTCCTTCCTCATATGCCTATCTTTAAAACATTTGCCAATTTTAATCCAGGAAAATTAATATGAATAAAGATTCCACTGAGATCTCTGTGGAGAGAACTGATAGGGACTCCCTTCCATGCTTAAGAATATTCCTAAGATATTCACTGAAGAAAGACATCGAATCCAGCAGCAAAAACAGGAGTCTTTGGAATAGCTGGTAATAAGGGATCTCTAATCTTTAAGTCCAAAAGGCACAATAGTGCTGAATGTTTGACCTGAGACTTCCCTGTCTTAATGCTGCAATTGTGCAGGAAAACAAGTGTGAAATATGCTCAGGAAATGAAACATTTTTACTGATGCACAGAAGATCTTAGCCTCAACTCTATCTTCCCTCCTCTCGTACTAAGTCCAAGTTGACTCTTAGCAAGTCTTACTGTTTATGCATCCTTACCACAATTAACACAATCTTAATTTTCTCATACCTTTAATAAACTGAACAATTCTCAGAACACTCAACTTTGACTTTCTCCAATCTATCCCAATAATACTTCAAGCAACTTGTCTCCTGTAGAACACTCATCTTGACTTTTTCCATTTACAACATTTTTTAAAAGCTTGAATTAATAGTTTTGGTTGACTTTTCTCTTGATGCACAAGAGAAGCATTTACAGGAGCCCAGCCCCCCCCCCTTTTTTCCCCACACCACAGACCATCATAGGAGCAGAAACCATTTTCTCTACTCACCATCTACAATAAACCCAATCTTAAGAATATCCAAGCAAGATGTGTTGACTCCATTAAGCTAAAAAAGATAAATAATGGCTAGAGAGATCAAATGATTTTTGAAATGCAAAACCAGTGAAACAGAATTGTTGGATGAAAAAGTCAAGTACATATATGTATCACTTATGAAGATGTACATGAAGGTAAAAATACGTACTGAAAGTTAAGAACACATGTTCAAACTAGAAACAAACAAAAAATCAGTAATTTAACCAAAAAGAAACATATACACTGTTGAAGCTAGAATTAATTATACGAAATAGGAAATTTTAAAATGATCTCAAAAAAGAAGAGGAAAAAGAGATAAAGGGAATTATGAGAAAAGGGGTAGTGATGTGGCCAGTATATCCAAGGGCTTTCATTTGTGAAAGCTAAGTTTTTCAAAAGGAAAAAAAAAAAAGAGCAGTTAAAAGATGAGAAAGAAAATCCGGAACTACTGGAAAGAAATATCCCTGAGTAGAGGGCAGACCTGTGCCTGAAGAATTAAGGAGTTTATAAATTCATAAACTGTATTTTAAGAATTCATTTTAAGAATGAATATTTATTTAGGAATAGTCTGTTTAAAATTTTTTATTCCTAAGGAAAAAACAAAACAAAACTTATAAGCTTTATGCCAGAAGAAAACTTTTTGTACAATGAGAAAAAAAGATATCATTGTATTTCTCATCTTCAATTCTGAAAGCTAGATGAAAATAAAGGAGGATCTACACACTACCAAGAAAAAATGACTGCAATCCTAGAATCCTATATCTAGCCAAGCTATCATTCTTCTATCAGGGTGAGTGGAAGATAGATGAGATCATCACAGAGACAGAGAATATCTGATCCAAGCAACTCATCTGAGGAAAATATTTGAGAAAAAACCCTTATAAATAAACCACAGCAAATGCATTAAGGTAGAAGATGATCAAGAAGAATGAGCAAGATTTCACTTAGTCCCAAATGGAGAACAGGCACTTCTTAGTTCTCCACAACACAGCACACACTGGGTTAAAAGAATTTTCAAGACTTTAAAGAATAGACAGAGAATAATGTAGTAAGTAACAGAGAATTACTATTTCTTTAAGGATTCTTTAAAGACCAGCTCATTACCTCAATCATGACTTGACTCCATATAACTAAGGAAAATTTAGTCCCCTAATCTGAAATTACCCCAGATTTTCTATGCTGGGGAGTTAGCTCAAACTACCCCTGACACTAAACCTACCTCTTGGTCCCCTATTTTTGCCTTGGTCTTGACCACTTACTTCTGTGAATGGTTGAGTGTTGACACTGATTTTTTTTTTTTTCTTCTGAAGGAAAACTCACCATCACTCATAGGATCTAGCCATATTACCTCAACCAAATAATCACACAATAATCTGATATTTATGTTTACTCCAAAATTTGAGTTATTTGGGCTTAAATTCCACACTAAGTCTAGTGTTGGAATCACCAGATGCAGTCAATTTTCTCTTGTTTCTTCTCATCAAATGTTTAAAAGAATCTAAAATCCCTTTTGTGCTTGAATGGCATAAGTGGTTGGTGTTCCAGCCTCTCACTATGTGCCAAAATCCTCAGGGAAGCCTTATGCTCTGCAAGGGGTGCTAAAATACAGGACTTGCATTAAGAAATGTCCTGAGGCAAATACTTACCGGAGAACATAGTACCCTATATATTTTGCGAGACAATCCTTCCTTAGACAAACATTAAAATATGTCAGGAAATAAGGAGCGGTCAACCTGTCATGTTCCGAATCAGGAGGAAACACAAGGAGAGTGAAGACTATGAGGGGCCTTTCCTTGTTGAGCTATAGTTGGCCAGAAGTTGGGAAAAATAATACTGTTAGAACTAGTAAAACTCCTCAGATAATTAGGGAATTCAGTTTTCTCGAAGAAAAATACATTTAAATTCAGTCTGCTTCTTGCCTTAAGAGTTCATTTTTAAAATTTCTTTTTGATGCACAGTAACATTAATCTCCTATAGAGAAAAAAATGCTTGTAGCATAATTTGAATACTAAACTATTAGTATCAGTAGGAACATGTCTTTCTGTCTTCCATAGTCTTTTTTTTCCTTGGGCATCACAAATATAAACCATCTGGTATGCCAGATGCTTGCTTTTCTCTGTATACATTCAGAAAGTGTAGGTGGAAGGCCTCCAAAATCCCATTTTGCTTATCATCATCATCATTATCAACTTCCCAGCATTTTAATAAATGATGCTGTTTCTCTGGGTTGAAGTCAGTAAGATTTGTAGAGATTATTTACTTTTTTTCCACTTACAAGATGTCAGTGAAATTTTAGTGGGCCAGAAATCTGGAATATTGTTTATAATTTCTCTGTTGTTGATAAGCTCCGACTTTATAGAGTATGTTCCATTTTAAAATAAGTGCTGACTTAAGTTTTATTGTAGTATTTATCAACCTGTCTCTGCACCAGGGCTTACTTTTATAAACCAAAACCAGTTTGAACTCAATTATATGTACTTTCAAATAGGTTTTAACGAAAGTAGACTGGATTTTTCCTAACCCAGTTCATTATATCCAGATCTTTTGACCGAAAAACAAGTAGTGTGTGAGTCTGTGTGTGTGTGCGTGAAGTTGCGCGCATGCACACGTCCTTTCATGTGTGTGAATGTATATGCATACATGCAAGAGAAACCATTTCTACATGTGGTGTGCATATCATAATTAAACAAGAAAACCTAGCAAAGCAATAACAGAAGGAAATAGTAGGAACTCGTAATACTTAGCGTGTCAGGACAGTGCTGGTATTAAGAGTTAAAATAACCCCAGACTAGACGATTCATTTGCAGTAGAATAATCTGTTGCAAGAACTACTTAGCAAAATATGCAGAAAGAAGCATTTTAGTAATGCAGTAGCTATCTTTGTACAATGGTTAATTTAGGAAATCCCCTTTGTAATCATAAAGCCACATAAATACACAACAGCACAGTAGTGAATACTCATAGATTTTCAGATGGAATTAAAATTTCAGGGCAGTAGGTTCACATCTAATATGAGAAACATGATTATCAATACCTTTGTCGCAGAGTTTATGAAGACTAAATGAAATATTACACATAAAAAGACTGCCACCCACCAAAAGCAGGTCGACAAGTGCTTGTTGAGTTTGAGATAAATCTCTTGAAGCTGTTCTTTCAAAGATTTGTAAAATACGTAAGCTTAAAAATTGAAAAATTAAAAGAGCTATATCATTAGACACATGATTACTGAAGTTTATAACTAAGACATAACATCTGCACTTTAAGGACTAACCTCTGAAGGTTATAGACATAAATAGAGAATAATCAAAACATTATCACTAAGATGAGGAACAAGCAAAATAAAACAGATCTGGAAGGAAACAATAGAAGTATGAGAACTCAGAAAAAGAGAATTTTAAACTGAATGAAGGAAGTCTGGATGCCTGGGTGGCTCAGTCGTTAAGCGTCTGCCTTCAGCTCAGGTCATGATCCCAGGCTCCTGGGATCGAGTCCCATCAGGCTCCTTGCTCAGTGGGGAGTCTTCTCCCTCTGCCTGCCATTCCCCCTGCTTGTGCTCTCTTGCCCTCTCTCTCTCTCTTTCTCTAACAAATAAATAAATACTTAAAAAAAAAAAAAAGAATGAGGGAAATCTCTGGCTCCACTGTCTGTAATGGCTGCAAAATAGGTTGCTTCTAGGTGGTTGAGAAAGAGTAGCGGAAGAGTATCAGGCTTCACATACTAAAGTCACTACAGATAAAGTTATTAAAAAGTGTGTGTGTGCTTTATAATCACAGTTTTAGGAAAAATCAGTTAGTGTGCCTTCTTTCCAAGTACATTGCTGCCCCCACATGCAGAGTGTAGAGTTGCCGGAATTTGGCTTGGTGTCACAAGCATGTTAGCTGGAAGTCACACATGCTATTTATAAATACATACCTACAGTATTTTACTAAATATATAGATTCATATGCAAATACCTATGCATAATTAAGAATTAGTAAATATTTTTCATTATGCAATGTTTGCTTATTATTATTCAATATCATATATTCTTAGATAATTCTGAATTAAAATGACTTTCTAAAATTGTTAAAGAGACATATCTGAACTATGTACTTCAAAGCAAGTGGTCCTATTTTTGCTATTATTCTGGTGCCATAAAGCCTTTTTTAAAAGTATACTTTGCATGTGACTGTGTGGTTTTGACTGTGTATGTCTGCATGGAAACACATATGCATGTATGTTGAATTGACAGAGATAGAAAAAAATGTCGTTCTTGGGGTGCATTGGTGGCTCAGTCGTTGAGCGTCTGCCTTCGGCTCAGGTCATGATCCCAAGGTCCTGGGTTCGAGCCCTGCATCGGGCTCCCTGCTCCAGGGGAAGCCTGCTTCTCCCTCCCCTACTTCCCCTGCTTGTGTTCCCTCTCTAGCTGTCTCTCACTGTCAAATAAATAAATAAAATCTTTTAAAAAAATGTAGCTCTTAATTTCAATTGTTTTTATACTTTTGTTTGAAGACTAGTATTGAGTTATTTTACTAGAACAGCTGTTTTCATTGTAACCATGTATCTATTCTGAAATGAAGATGTGTAAAATTCAAATGTTCAATTACTTGTTCCACTAATATCTTTAATGAGGCAAATTCAGATTTTAAGTATACATAGGTCCACCTTCCTAAGGAAATATATCCCAAGATATATTTATGTATGTATCAACTGACTTCCCTATTACAAATGTTAATTGTTGTTTTGTTGCCTTAAAATGTGACTCTGTATTAATTTTCCTATATGCAAATGCATATAGTATTCTACTTCAATTATTAAAGAAAAATATTTTTGATGTGTCATAATAGGCTTGAGTTAGGGATTGAAATATTTTATGATCGGAAAATGATAATATGTTATTTCCAATAGAGGCTGGGGGAAAAGCAGAGAGACAGATGAAGTAAAGACATATTTAACAGTAAGGATAAGACTTTATTTCAATGAAGTATCAAAAATATAAAAATGATTTCAGGGAATTTTTTTTGAATTAACTTAAAGATAACATGAATACTTTTTTAGGGCAAAAAAAAGAAATAAACAGGAGTTTCCTTTGGCTTTATTAGCAGAGATGGAAGAAAACTGTCCCTCTGGAGTAGGTATAAGTGGGAGAAACAAAGATGACCATTTTCAGAGAAGGTTTTAAACACAAATTCAATGCTTTTCTACCGACAGCATCGTGGGACCAACTCATTCAGACCCAAAGACAATTTGCTGGTGAGGGAGGCTTTTTTCCACAATTCTGTGATGTACCTATTTGGGAGAAGATAATGGGGAAGGAAGAACAGTCTCCTATTTAAATGGGGAAGCTGAGACCTTGAGGTGGCCCCTGGGTGACAAACACTATCTTCACTGGGATGTTTTTTCTGTGATGTGGCTCATGGTCATATTTTAGGAAGCTACAGCCTCCTGAGAACCATGTAAACAGCAGTTCAATGACTACTGGCTGATCTCAAATGGTATTTTAAAAAGCACATGCCATGCTCACCAAGCTAAGAAGATACCACCCATCACCATGACTCTTGTAAGATTGTACAAGTTAACCAAAGAAACTAGGTGGGGCTTGATGACTTGGACCACTGCCGCCTGCACCTCGGATGTGTTGTACGCAGCATTATCAAAGCAGCAGTTAAATTTAAATAACTATATCAAGATACAGAGGAGGTGAGCCTGCCAGCCTAAAATCTTAATGGGGCAAGGCGACCAGAGTCTCCACATAGTTGATGGGGAAGAAGCCTGACTGGCCATGAAGCATTGCCCTATACCAGTGCTCATCAGTTTGGTTAGTGGGTATGATGATATCACCTTCTTTAAAACCCAATTCCCCTTCATTTGCTGGTTCAAAGTTGTACAGAACTCAGCAGGAGGGCTGAATAACTGGGGCACCTGGGAGTGTCTGTGTGGGAGAAGCTTCCACTGGGCTGGGTGTTCTCTCCAGTTGGAAACCTGGCTCATTTGCGGTTTAGGCTGATAATCCCCTGTAGGCTGAGATGAAGCTTGTATTTATTATAGGTCTAAATCCAGTTATGTCAACTTTTACATAAAATAGAGAATGAAGACTCCAATTAAAAGATAAAATTGTCATCTTGAATAAAAAAGCAAGATCCACGTTAAATATAGACACATATTAAAACTAGAGACCTAGAAAGATTGACAGTCAAAGGAGAAAAATAATTGTACTGTACCAAATAGTGAGTATATAAAAATGAAGTGGCTATATCAGTATCAGATAATATAGACTTTCAATAGTGGAATATTACCATAGATAGAAAGGGAAATTTCATAATAATAAAAGGTCAATTTATCAGGTAGACTATAATCACAAATATATGTGTGTTTGGCTAGTAATAGAGCTTCACAATAAATACAAAAATAAACACTTAAGTAGAATGAGAAATAGAAGAAAATACACAATCATTGTTGAAGATTCTAACATGCTTCTCTCATTATTTGATTGAAAAAAGTGGAGAAAAATTAAGTAAAGTTATATACCACCATCAACATTCTTGGTTTCATTGAATCTTATAGACATTTCACCCCAAAATTGAAGAATAAATATTTTCAAGTTCACATGGACTGTTCCCAAAGATGGACTATATGCTGACTGATAAAGAAATTTTTGGTAATTTTCAAGAAACAGAATTAAAATAAAAATAATTTTTAAAAAATATCTAGAAAAGCCACAAATGTTATTAGGTAAACAATAAATTTATAACTAATCCATTGTTCAAAACAGAACACACCCATTGTTCAAAGAATTGCAGGAATAATTGCAAATTCTTTGTACTGAATGATAAAGATAATAAATAAATGTACAAATGTATAAAGCAAGTACACAGAAATAAATTTACACTAACATTGGAAATCAAGAAATTAAGATGTAGACAAATGGTAGGGGTATTTTTTAAGAGGTTGGTTCTTTTAAACAAGTAATGAAAAATTATACAACTCTAGCAAGTTAGTATAAAAAAGAAAAAAAACACAAATTACTAATAATAGGAATGAAATAGAAATATAGATCCTTCAGATTTTAAATTAGGCAAAGGAAATTTTATAAATACTTTAAATCAATAAATTTGACAACTTAGAATATATTGACACAGTCACTGAAAGCAATTTATAAAAATTACCCCCCCAAAAAATCAGAATAGCTTTATGTCAAAAAAAAAAAAAAAAAATGAATGTGTTTTAAAAACATCTACAACAAAATGACTCTCAAGGAAATCTCCAGGACTAGATAGTTTTAATTATAAATTCGAACGAGCATTAAAACAAACAAACAAGTTTATACACATTTTTAGAAAGTAAAAACAGAGAGTAAAGTTTTCTATTTGTTTATTGAAACCAAAGCAACTGTGATTCCAAAAATTATAAAGATATGATAAGGAAAAAATATATATAACAAAATCCCCATAATACCATGCATAAATCCTTTACTAAAACATTATCAAATCAGATCAATCAAGAAATAAAAATTACAATACATCATGACTAACTGGGGGTTTATCCTGTGAATATAGATAAAATTCTGAACAAATTTTAGCAAAACAAATCTGACAGTATATAAAAAGGATAGTCATACAGTATAACCAACTGGAGTTTATCCTGTGAGTATAAAATTGTTTTAACATTAACCAAACTTAATTTATGTTGATAGCAACATAAATAAAAGTATTTGGAATTAAAAAAAATGAGAGTTAATATATATCCCAAAGAGAACAACTCAACTGATGCAGAAAAAAAGCATTTGACAACTTTTTTTTTTTTTGACAACTTTTTAGTACCCATACTTGATAAAAACTATCAGCAAGCTAGAAATGTTAAAAAGATTCTGAAATCTAATAAGGGGCACATACAAAACACCTACATTTAACATCAAACATAAATCATGAGGTATTAGACCCTTTCTTTCTAAGGTCAAGAACCAGATAAGACTGTCCACTCTCACCATTTCTATTTACCATTGTACCTGCACCTCCTGTCCATGCCATAAGTCCTGAAGAAGGAATAAAAGACACAGATTGCAAAGAAAGAAAGAAAACAGGTATTGTTCACAAAAAGCAAGATTTCTCATGTAGAAAATCCTAAAGAATCTACAGACTACTAGAACTAATAAGTGAATTTATCAAGGTCACAGATCAATATTCAAAACTACATGCATCTCAGTATACTAACAGTAGTTGTGTTTATGCATACCAACAGCAATTTATTTACAGTAGTGGCAAAAATAAAATGGAGATTATAACAAAATATGTGAAATATTTCTGCATTGCAAAATTACAAAACATTGCTGAGCTATACAATGTCCATGGACTTGCTGATGGAATATTGTTAAAAATTCAATTCTTTGTAAACTGATGTACAGGTTTAATAGTAGCAATTTCAAACTAAATTTCTGAGAACATTTTTAAAGGAAATGTTTGGGTGCTTTTAAAGTATATATGAAAATGTGAAAAACCAACAGTCTTGAAATAGAAGAACAATGGTTAGAAGACCACCTCTACCTGATTTCAATACTTAATATAAGGTAACAATTACCGGGATGCCTGGGTGGCTCAGTTGGTCAAAGTGTCTGCCTCGGGCTCAGGTCATGATCCCAGGGGCTCCCTGCTCAGCAGGGAGGCTGCTTCTCCCTCTCCTACTCCCCCTGCTTGTGCTCTCTGTCAAATAAATAAAATAAAATCTTTAAAAAAATAAAAAAGGAAAAAATAAGGTAACAATTATCAAAACAGTATGGTATTTAAATATAAAAACATTTAAATGGGAAAATAGAACAAAATAGAGTGTGTAAAAATAGACCCATGCTTTTATAATTAATTGATTTTCCCACATATACATTAAATAATCCAGTGGAGGAAGAAAAAGTTTTCAGTGATTGGTGTGAGAACTAGAAAACCATGTTTAAATAAACGAATATCAACCCTTACTTCACATGATACAAAAAGTTAGTTTGAAATATCATAGATCAAACATAACAACTAGAAATAACAAATCTTCTAGAAGGAAATATATGGGAATTATCTTCTCAAGCATGTGCATAGGGAAAAATTTCTCAAGACACAGAAATAATAATGAAAGAAAATAAAATAAATGAAACTAAAAAAATTAAAAACTTGTCATCAAAAGACAACATGAAGAGTTTTTTTTTTTTTTAAGATTTATTTAGTTACTTAGAGAGAGTAGGGGAAGGGGCAGAGTGAGAGAATCTTCAAGCAGACTCCCCTCTGAGCCAGACACAGGGCTCAACACAGGGCTCGATTTCATGACTCATGTGATGATGACCTGAGCCGAAATAAAGAGTTGGACACTTAACCTACTGAGCCACCCAGGTGCCCTGACAACATGAAGAGTATTTAAAAAAAATTTTGTTGTCTACCATGAAAACCATTTGAAATAGTTATAATAGTCAATTTACATAATTAGTTAACATCAGGGGCTATAAACATTGATTCTTCTCTATAATAGAGGATAAGAGTAATAACAAGATAATGTTTAACTATATTAAATCTTCAGTTCAAATGGTTATATTTATTCCAAAAAACTAGGTATATTCCATTAGAAACCTAGCAGAATCTAGACAAAAAATATTAATAAGATTATTAATAGTGTCAATGATTTTATCTCTATTTCCTAAAACCTTCAATCAGACTTGAGTATCTAATTGTTAGAACACTCTTCTTGATTTTGATCTATACAATACAGATCCACTGTAGTTTATAAGTGTCTAACTTTCATACTTGATACTCAGCGTAAAATGTGCTTTTACTCCTGTGAGTTTCCGTTCTCAGAAATATTATCATCCCCAACACTGTCAGGCAGAGCTATGATGATGAAGGATATTTATTTTGCAATTATATGCAACAAACTCTGTTGGAGAAAAAAATAGTAAATAAACAGTTCATGATATATAGGCTGTGTTTGCCTAAAGGAGCTTTCTTTTTTTCAGAGTCATTAATTTAGAACTGTCCATTTATTACAAAACACCAAACTAATTTGTTAATTAAATGTTACCTTCAAATTCAAAACAATTACAAGGAAGGAAGGGAAAAGTTCATACAATGGTCATGTCAGGCTTGCTTGTTTTTCATAGGAATCAATGTAAAAACCCTTTAGTATAATGAAGTGACTATAGCTTAGACAGGAAAGCCAACTTCTACAGACCAAATACCAGTTATGTCACCTCAGGCAAGTCATTTAGCTTCCCTGTCACCATTTCAAATCTAAAACAAATGTGAAAATAATGACACCCATCTCATACATTTCTTGAGAGGATTAAATGTGTTAATAAAGGTCAAGGTTTTAGAATAGTTCCTGACACAGACCAAGTACCAAGTGATTTTTCTTTTACTTTTAGTAACAAAAATGCATGAACATGTTGGTATATTTCAACATGTGTAAGGAAAACACTACATTTAGAGAGCCTACAATTTATCTAAAACACCTTGGCTACTTAGATCAAATTACAAATAAAGATTAAATATATTCTTAGATTTAATTACTTGCACAATTTAGTAATTTTTACATAAGAGGAAAATAAAGTAATAATGTTAAAATAGAGAAAACAATGCTTAAATAAAAACAAAACAAAACAAATGACAATGGCTCATCCAATAAAGAATATGCAAAATTCAAACAGTCTTATAAATATAATAGCATAAATACACTGGACATCATCTTAATTTTAATTTGGGGAACTAATTTTGTCATGCAAATAATTTTATGGATACCTTTCCCAAGTTTACTCAGACACAACAAAAATATATTTAGTGAAATGAAGTCCAAAAAATATTTTTATGAAATAAGTATTTATATTAAATTTTATGATTCTGTTGTGATGCATATTACAAATAAGATGCTGTAGTCATTAAAATTTTGTATACTGAACAGTTATGGTTATCGACTTACAAAGAAAAATCATGTAATGAGTTTTTTTGACAAAGCCAATAGGTGGCATTAATCAATAAGTCCAAATAATATTCAGAAAATGCACTTATTTTCCAAGACCAGTAAAATAGTTGCATGATTGGACCTTGTATTAAGCCAAAATCTTAATAATTTTCCAAACAAAAGAAAACAAAACAAATACTATATAACATAATCATGGAGTACAGAAGTCTTTCCCAAGTAAAATGCAAAATCCCTTCAAAAGCCTTGAAGGAAAATTAAAGCCATCTGCCTGAGAAAAGACATTATGAACTAAGTTAAGTGACAAGTAGGAGTGGGACGATACATGCATTTTCTATGTACAATAAACAAAATGTCTTATCAATAATATAGGAGGAACTTCTACAGATCAGTAAAAAATATGATAAATAACAGAAATAGAAATAAATGAAGAAAAGTATAAAAAAGCAACGCTGAAGAAAAAAGTAAATGTATTTCCTAGAGATATATTAAAATATGATTAAAATCATACCAAAAAATTGCATCTTCTTCAAATTTTCTTGACTATTCTTAACCCCTTAATCTGCAATATTAATTTTAGAATCAATGTGTTGAGTTCCACGAATTATATAATTATGTTTGCATTGAATTTGATTTATGGATAACTTAGTAAAATGTGGAAATAATTGACACCTGTACAATGTTAAGGCTTTATATTTATTCAGACTTTCTTTTATGACAGTGAACAAAGTTTTTCAGTTTTATTCATATACGTTTTTCTGACTTTTTGTATATTATTTGTATTGACTTTTAAACTTGCCACTTTATAGATTTTTAAAACTATTTAATACTAGTGGTTAGTTGACTCTGTTGGGATTTATTAGGTGATCATATCTCATATAATATGTAAATAATAATAAGTATTTTCATTCTTACCTTACTAACCTCATTTGTTTATTTTATTTTATCGCATTAGCAATAAATGAATAGTAGAACAATAATGAATAGTAGGAGTAGTAAGGGGTATTGTTGCCTTGATGCTGACTTCAACAGGAATGCACCAGATGTTTTGTAGTATAGAGATTTAAGCTAACCCTCTATTTTTTAACTTATAAAAATCTTAAAGAAGATAATGAATATCACATTTTAATATCAGAACATTTAAAAATGTATACCTTGTATAATATTTTGAGTTTTGAAAAAAAGGCTACATTTGACACATCAGAACAGATATATGGTATATTTTGTTTTAATTTTTCTTTGTACTAAAATCCTGTAATCATTCAGATATTTCAGGTGGTGCCAGCAACATGGTTTTGATTTATAATATCCATTTATTCTATGCATATCAAAGTGTTTTAGATGATGTTTTTATATAATAAGCATGACTCAAGAATAAGTGAGAGGTAATATGCATATGAAGATAATTAATAAAGAGTTTTGATCATACAAAGAAAATTTTAATAAAAACACTATTTCTTAAATTTATGTATGGAATACTATACTGAAAACTGTATTGGTAGATATGACTCTTATGGGGTAGCAAAAGGAATTATATAGAATAATACACATGTGAAACAAAGTATTGTGGTAAGTTATTGTGGAAAGTTATTTGGATAAGACATGTTTCCATATGGGTCAGAGATATTATGATGGCAATTTCTTGTGTCTGTATTGTATACATTTATTGAATTGTCAGTTCGTAATATTAAAATAAATATGTGTCATTAAAGGACAATATATTTATTTTTATTTATTTATTTATTTATTTTTTTAAGATTTTATTTATTTATTTGAGACAGAGAGACTGAGAGACAGAGAGCATGAGAGGGAGGAGGGTCAGAGGGAGAAGCAGACTCCCTGTTGAGCAAGGAGCCCGATGCGGGACTCGATCCCGGGACTCCAGGATCATGACCTGAGCCGAAGGCAGTCGCCCAACCAACTGAGCCACCCAGGCGCCCCTAAAGGACAATATATTTAAAGAGGCAGATTTTTTTATTTATTTGAGAAGCAGTGGTTCCCTACGAGTATAAAAGAACTATAATGGATACTTTTCTACAGATCAGAATGTAAAACCGAAGGAAGAGAGAGAGGCAAAATGAGAAATACCATTGGTTACTGCTTCTAGGGCTCCAAATTCTCCCGAAAAATGAGCAAAGGTATGGTAGAGTTATCCTTAAATACAGAGCTATACTTCACTTGTAAATGTGTATTATAAATATCTTTTTAAAAGTTAAAAGACAAGTCAAAAACTGGGAGAAATATGAAAATGCATGTATCCCCCACTTTTCAAAAGGTCACATTATATCACTTGGCCTGTACAAAAGACCTACTTTAGGGGCATCTGGGTGGCTCAGTTGGTTAAGCATCCAACTCTTGATCTCAGCTCAGGTCATGATCCCAGAGTGGTGAGTTCAAGCCCGGCCTTGGGCTCTACCCTGGGTGTGGAACCTACTTAAAACAAACAAACAAAACCCTACTTTAGTACAAGTTCCCCCTGCTATCTGAAAGAAATACAAAGAGGATTTTCACTCTAAGGATAAAAGTCAAAAAAGAAAAATAACGTTCAGAATTTGTTTTGCAGTGAGGCATTATAGAGGCGGCACCTACTCCAAGTAGTGAGAGTAGCACCACCAAGCTCCTTCCCTGGGAACTACACTCAGCATCTCAGCATCAAGCCACAAGAGCTTTGAACCGTGTCTGTGAGCTTCTGTGCTTTATCTCGATTTATTTTGTGCATCTGTTAACAAGATATGTCCTAAAGGATCAGAAAGGCCTAAGAGAGGTTAGTTTTGGCTCTGGGGATGCTCAAAACTTTCTCCATATAAATTAATGGTAATTGCTTCCTCACTTTACACCAGTTCAGCTTACAAAAGGTTTCATAAGAACACTCCACTTTCAGATAGTGGGGAAAATTTTACTACATAAAAGTTTAGTATTCAGAACAGCTATAACAAATCAACATGTAAAATAATATAAATAACCAAACAGGAAATCAGGCAAAAGAAACAGGCATTTCACAGATTAAAAACAAGATTGCCATAATTCTGTAAGAATGGAGTCAGGGATATGAATTTTTATTAGTTTAGTTCATATTTACATGCAGGTTTCACATGTATCAATAATGTAGATCAGAATTAAAAATATATTTGCTGGCATATCCATAATGAATGGTATTATAAACAAATTTATACTATTTTTTTAAGTTTCTTAAGAAAACTATTTGAAGTATTCATTTCTTGGTATAAGATTTAAAAGAGAAAGACAGGCTGACCAAAGATGAGCTCTACTAAATCAGGAAAAAATTGATATTTTTTCACAACAGATCTAATGAAAGTTTCTTTCATTTCAACCAAAATGAGATAATTGAAAAAATAATAATAATTGAAGGAATAAATTTAAATTCATAGAAGAATACTAGAAAAGCCTGAACATTAAGTTGATCAAAAATTGTATTTGTTTCTAAATAAGTTACTTTAAATAATTGTAAAATACCCTATCAGTGGTAATATCAAGGCAGATTTTTTTTACAAGATTCTAGATAATGTCCCGTCTCTAATTTAGGCACTTCAGTTTTGACAGGTATCTGGCAATAAGCTAGGGGCATAGGAGAATGGCTCCGGGGAGAGAAACTCCAGATTTCAGCTGTGAACATGATGAGTTTGAGGTTCTTTCCTAATATCCACAGAGTTGTGTGTAATGCATTGTTGAAAATTTTATTCCCAAATCTTGGAGAAGCTGTGATGCAAAGGTACATTTTGGAGAAGTTACAAATGGATGAAAACCAAACCATGAAAATCAATGTGACAGCCCAGGAAAAATTCGTAGTATTAAGATGAGTTCTTAGAAGATACATTTCAGAAAACAAATCAAAGTTTGGGAAGGAGGGACACCTGGGTGGCTCAGTTGGTTAAGCATCTGCCTTCAGCTCAGGTCATGATCTTGGAGTCCTGGGATCTAGTCCCCCATCAGGCTCCCTGCTCAGCTCTCTCTCTGACAAATAAATAAATAAATAATAAAATCTTAAAAAATACACACACACAAACCAGAGTTTGGGAAGGAAGAAGTTGTTTTTTTAAAAATTTATTTATTTATTTTAGAGAGGGGGGGAAGGAGGAGGGGCAGAGGAAGAGGGAGAGAGAGTCTTAAGTAGACTCTGCGCTGAGGGTGGAGTCCCATACAGGGCTCGATCTCACCACCCTGAGATCACAGCCTGATCAAAAACTAAGAGTCCCAAGCTTAACCGACTGCACCACCCAGGTGCCCCAGGAAAAAGGGTTTTAAAGAAATGTTTCTGCAAGAGTGGTCAGAGATGTAAGAAGAAAAGTAGGTGCTGTGTGTGTCTGCATGTGGTGTGTGTGTGTGTGTGTGTGTTTTCACCTAAAGGAAAGGAAAAGTAGTGCACCTGACAGTTGTGGTAAACTGTACCATGCAGCAAAGTGGCTCTAAAATGAAGGAGGGGGTTTGACAACTTATCAGATAGGCCTGGACGATAGGTAGTTATATAGGGAGGGATAGTTATTTACCTTTTTCATCAATGAAACAACTGAATATTTTCAAATATTTTATAAAAAGATCCAGAAGAGAGGAAGAGAATAAAGATAAGAGTATGTTATTAAAGAAATCCCTGGGAAGACAAGATCATTGAATCAGGGCAGAGATAAGAAATCAGATTTTAGTTGCAGGAGAAACTCTTATCCATGTACGTATCTTTTCCTTTTCTTTCTTT
>NW_023270807.1:59124884-59408481 GCF_011800145.1 Mirounga leonina | reverse complement strand
GGATTGGGAAAGGAGCGAAAGAGTTAGTGTGGGGAATAGAAACCTCAGTAGGGGACTTAAAAGGATTTCCAGGTGGTGGTGAAGTCTGGTTCGATAACATGGTCTCTGAAATGTAATGAAGGAAGGCAGACCCCAAGTCCATCTCCTGCACATACGTGAGCAGTGAGTACTGAGAGCAGAGATCATTTCTTTATTTAGTTGCAATATGGTCCTGAATTAAACTTTACTGTTACTTTTTTTTATTATCCACCAAGTATTCACAATATCCAAATGGCATCGCCATCTGAACGTGGGAAAAATTTTTAAAAATAAATAAAAGCTGTTCCTATCAACAAGTAGATACATAAATGTTTCCTTTCACTTTCTTAAAACTAAATTCCCTTAACAGCTTCTGTCATTCCCAAATCCTTATAGAATAGTTGCTATATTTGTTTACTTATTATTCACTTACAATTATGTGTATATAAAGATTTTCCCTTACAATTCATATATACAAGGATATCTGGGAATAGACCAACCTTTATCTTCTTATATGGTTAGACATTTTGGTATGCATAGGGTTTCCAGCTTTCAACAGTCTTTGTTGTAGACTCTATTTGCATAGTCCATGTTTTCCCCAAATATTTTACTATTGGAACGTTCCGTAATCTTAGCATCTGTTCAGTTAAAAAAAAAAAAAAAAACTCATGTGTTACAATTTGCTGTACCTGTACATCAAAACTACAGTATGTAAAAAGGAATTTGCATAATTAGAAACAAATTAGCTGTTCTATTAAACTACTGGAATGTGAAATTTCGACAAGTGATAGAAAAAGAACATCTTGCTATATAAACATTTCCAGAAAACAAAGTATTTACTTATTTTAACTTCAAGTGAAGATATTGGAATGAAGAATAAGAAACAAAGCTTCTAACTGAATTTTCCATTTATAGTGCACAAATTTAAATTTAAAATTCCCAGTAGATAGACATAGATAAAATTCACAGTAAATAGAAGCAAGTTGTGTTTTTGAGTTGAAAGTTAAGATGAAGATGCACTGTTGCAAAGTAAGCATTGGAAATGCACAAAAACAGAAAATAAATGTGTATATTGTAATAGACGATATATCACAAGCATGATCTTCAGAATTAAACTCTTGAGATATATTTTCACTAGAAAGTAAAATAAGTGTTCTCAGATTTAGAAGTTCCCCAAAACAATTTCATAGAACATTTATTTTTATCCATAATTGAAGGAACTGTAAAAGTCAAATGATATATGTGGTGTAAGAATTATGTTTAAAATATTCATAAAATATTTCCTAAGAGTTCAATATTTAATAATTTGATTCACCAAATAAATCAGTGTCTGCAAGATCTCACAGTAGATGACAACAATAAAGATATAAAAGTCAATATTATGTTAAAAACATTCCAGATCCATTTGAAAAATTAAACCTTTTAAACCAGATAATTAAACAACTTCTAGATCATAGTGTCCCTCCAAACTATTTTGTTTGTTCATTCATTTCATCTGTCATTATCAGCCTATATATATGGACCACTATATTCTGTGTATCATTTGAGAAGATGGAAATATCAATAGCAGTTCTTACTCATATATTGTACCCCAATCCTTACAGGAACATATACTCTGTAATAACAAAACAAGTTTCATAGTAGAAAATCATACACAGGTATTTGTACGGATGTGGGGAGAAGTATTTATGTAGATTTAGAATACAATACCATTTACGGTAAGACTAAGGAGAACTTTCCAGAATAGATTATATTTGTCTGTACTTTAAGAGTTAGCCATCTGTGGATATGGAAAGAGAAGGATATAGAATATGCAATGCTACAGGGACACAAAAGTCCGTGGATAAGACATCCTTGGTTAGTTACTAATGTGGGTATCTGGAACATTAGAATTGGAGGGTAACATCTGAGGAAACTCCATTGACTTGTGATGAACTAATATGAAGTATCAAATTCTGGTTTATTAAAAAACAAAAATCTAAGAAACTAGAGGGTATTTTTAATTTTTAAATGATCATAAATACACAGGAATTTTCCAAGATAGTACAGAGAGTCCAGTTTGCCTATGTCCCTACTTCCTACCATAGTCACATCTCACATAATTGTAACACAAAAAGAAAATCAGGAAATTGATAGTGATATAATACTGTTAGACTACAGATTTTATTCATACGTCAACAATTTTTACATGCACTCATTTGTGTCTGTGTGTAATTCAATGAAACTTTACCACATATAGATTTGTTTTACCACCACCACAACCAAGAAACAGAACTCTTTCATCATCTCAAAGAAACTCCTTTATACTACCCCTTTGTAGCTCTACCAACCCCACTGTTGCTAAACTCTGACTGTTTACATGAACAGCCAGTCTGTTCTCCATCCCCATGTTGGTTCAAAAATCTTACATAAATGGAATGTATAGTATGTAGCCTTTTGAGATTGACATTTCCACTCAGCACCTTGAGATCCATGGAGGTAGTTACATGGGTCAGTAGTTCATTCCTTTGTAATATTTCATGGCATAGATACACAACGGTTTGTTAAACCATTTACTAGCTGAACAACAACAGGGCTATTTACAATTTTTGGCTATTACAAATAAACCTTCCATGAACATCCATGTACAATTTTTTTCTGTGTGAACATAAGGTTTCATCTCCCTGAGATAAATTCCAGGAATGGGGCTGTTAGGTCATATAGTAAGTGTATTTTAGTTTTATAAGATACTGCCAAACTTTTTTCCTATGTGTTATAACATTGTACAGTCTTATCAGCAATTTATGAGAAATTCAGTATATCCTTCACCTGGCCAACATTCAGTATTATCATATTATTAACTTAATCTTTCTAATATGCCATGATTTAAATTTTCATTTCCTTACTGCTTAATGGTATTGAACATATGCATATGCTTACTTGCCATCAGTATGTCATGTTTGGTGAAATATCTGCTTATGGTATTTGTCCATTTTCTAATTGAATTCCTTATTTTTTCTAAGTTTCAAGAGTTCTTCAAATATTTAAGATGCTTATCCCCTGTCCAGTATGTGGTTTGCAAATATTTTTTCCCAGCTGTAGCTTGTTTTCTCATCCTCTCAACAGGGTCTTTCATAGAGCATGCATTTTAAATTTTTATGAAGTGCAATTTATCAATATTATCTTTTACAGATCATGAGATGCCATGCTTAATATTTGTTGAAAAGTCACTCATACTTCATTTAATTGTCTTTGTAAATTTGCCAAAATCCAATTGTGCATACTTGTGTGGGTCTATTTCTGGCTTTTCTACTCTTCCTTTGATCTATGTTTCTGTACGTTTTCAATACCACACTGTCTTGATTGCTGTAGATAACTAGTATTCCTAAAATTAGTAGAGTGTTTCCTCTCACTTTATTTTTTTAAACAATTGTTCTAGGTTTTCTAGTACATTTTAATTTCCATAAATTTTATTATGTTTGTTGATAGGGGTGCCTGGGTGGTTCAGTTGGTTAAGTGGCTGCCTTCTGCAAGGGTCATGATCTCAGGGTCCTAGGATGGGGCAGGGAGGGGCCCACATTGGGCTCCCTGCTTAGGGAGTAATCTGCTTCTCCCTCTCCCTTGCCCCTCCCCTCCCGCTTGTGCTCTCTCTCTCTCTCTCAAATAAATAATAAAATCTTTTTAAAAAAAGAATGTTGATATTAAAAAAAAAAAAATTTGCTGGGATTTTAGTAGGCATTGTGCAGATCCTAAAGATCAATTTGGGGATAATTGACATATTAACTATGTCAGATCTCCCAAATCATGGGCACAATATGTCTCTTCCTTTATTTATCAGGTTTTTTTGGTAATTTTTCTGCATATAGATTCTGTACATGTTTTGTATTTCATTTCCTTTGAAACAATTTTAAATGGTACTGTATTTTAAATTGTGGTTTCCAAATGTTCATTTCTAGTACATAAAAACAATTGATTTTTGAATGTTTTTATTGTGTCCTGTGACTTTGTTGAATTAGATTATTACTTCTAGATTGTCAGTTCCTCATGATTTTCTATGATTTTTCTATATCAATTGATATGATCATGTATATTTTCTTCATTAGCTTATCAATGTGGTTGATTATATTGATTGGTTTTCAATATGTAAATAATCTTGCATTAGTGGAATAAATCACACCTGGTCATGGAGTATAGTTATTATACATAATATATTTATTTTCTTTTACATGTTCCAAAGTAATAATTGCTTTTGAAAAAATATCCTTTAATATAAAAGTTTTCTTAACATTATTTTTTACTTAGGAATCTTTTTAATGTAATTGGTTTTAGTCAATGATGTCTTGCTTGCAAAGTTATTTGTGTGAATAGAATTTAATATGTTTTTCAAAAAGTTACCAGATATTTTATGTATTAACATGTCTTTTAAAAGTTTGATTTCATTTGATCTATGTTTAAAAATACTGTATGTGATCCATCAATACATCTTTTTGTATTAAATTTAAATAACAAAACATGAATCCAGTATTTAAACTCTTCCTTTTTTAAAGGATTATTAAAATAATTTCCAGGGCGCCTGGGTGGCTCAGATGGTTAAGCGTCTGCCTTCGGCTCAGGTCATGATCCCAGGGTCCTGGGATCGAGTCCCACATCGGGCTCCCTGCTCTGCGGGGAGCCTGCTTCTCCCTCTGCCTCTCTCTCTCTCTCTCTGTCTCTCATGAATAAATAAATAAAATCTTTAAAAAATAATAATAATACTAATTTCCATTTTCTTTGCTTGAGAACTTTTGGTAGCATTTATTAAATAATGCTGATGATGACATTTAAATCGTATTAAAATGATTTCTTTGTAACATTTAGTAAGAGTGCTAGAAGCCTAGCATATGTGTTAACTCTTCATGTGGGTCAATGGCTAAAGCATTAAAAATGATTTATAATATTTAGTTTTGATTGTTTAACAGGAAGGCCTATTTGCTAACATCAAAGGGGTAGATACTATTATTAGGCCAGTTGACAGATAAGGAAAGTAATGCCCAAGAAAGCTAACTGATTTTCTATTTTTAGATAGATAGTAAAGATTTTATTATTTATTTATTTATTTATTTATTTATTTATTTATTTATTTATTTATTATCTATCTAGAGCACGCACGCACGTACATACAAGTCGGGGGAGGGGCATATGTAGAAGAGAGGGAAAGAATCCCAAGCAGACTCCCGGGGGCTGAGCTAGGAGCCTGACAGATCAATCTCATGATCCTGAAATCATGACCTGAGCCAAAACCAAGAGCGGGGTGCTTAACCAACTAAGCCACTCAAGCGCCCCTATTTTTACATAGATAGTAATGATGAAATTTGTAACTAAATCTACATGCTTGCCAAACTTACTTTCTCTCTGCTTTCTATTTTGAATAAAGTATTATAATTCAGCTTGCTATAGTACAATTACAACATTTTCTTAGTGTCTCAGAATGATGTAACCATTTTAGGCTATTGTACTAGTAATTTATTGCCATATTATTGCTCTGTGAAAAAGCACCCCAAAACTGAGTACTTTAAACAATAAATCACTGTTTCTGATATGTTAAAAAAATAGGCCAAGGTAGAGGGCTTCTTGTATCTGCTGGTCTCCCTTAAATGGCTGCTCCTGAAGCTAGGTGGCTTTGCATCTGGGAGTCATATGGTTCTTGGCTGGGGTACCTCAGCTCTCTTCCATGTATTTTTCCTTCAACAAGATAGTCCTGGCTTGCTTTCATGGATAAGACAAAGGTCTAGGAGGAAATGTATAAAATCCTGTTAAGGCTTAGGTTCAGAAATTCCACTGATAAAATAAGTCGTCTGGCTACATCAGATTCAAGGAGTGAATATATAGACTCTGCCTTTTGATGGAGGGATCTGGAAAGATATTTATTTATTTATTTGAGAGAGAGAGAGAGAGAGAGAGCTGAGCCCAGAGCCTGATGTGGGGCTCGATCTTACAATCCTGAGATCATGACCTGAGATGAAAGCAAGTCAGATGCTTAACTGACTGAGCCACCCAGGTGCCCCTGGAAAGGTATTTTTTAAAAGCGATGAATATAGAAATGTGTAGAGAATTAGGGCAATTATTCAATCATAGCTGACATAATTATGACACAGGGAAACTGAAGGGACCCCATGAAAGAAAAAGTTGTTTTTTCTTCTTTTTCTTCTTATCCAGTTCCTATTCTTGCTAAGATCTGCCCCCCCCCCCCCCCCGCCCCACTCTACACATGCCTTGTAATACAAATAGCATATATCCTCCTTGTAAGGGACAAAGAGATAATGATATCTTTGGAGTCTTCCAGCACTATAAATAACATCTAAGGCATGACTGGGCAGGGTCCTCATTCTCCAAAACTACTGACTCCAAACACCTTGACACCAAGACCCCTGGCTTCAGGGAATGAGTGACTTACGAAGGACACCTGGACACTGTCCTTATTCTAAACAGTTCCCTGTATGACTAAGAGGACATGTGCACCAGACCACAATCACCAATAAAAACCCAAGACTCCAAGCAAAGAGGAGATTCATGCTCTTTTCCTTTCCAAGTCTCCTGGATGCTCCATCCATCTCTCTCTCTCTCTCTCTCTCTCTATATATATATATCTATATTTATCTATCACTCTCTATATATATTGAAGATATATATCTTCAATAAACTCTGCTTTCACTTCCTGCTGGCTCACATTTGATTTCCATCCTACTTAAAGCTAAAAACCCTCTTAGCTAGTCCTGTGGGACCCCTGCTGGGTCCTCAACTGGCCTGCTTGCAAGCTATTTATTTCCAAACTTCATTTCACACTTTAAAATTACAGAGTGATATTCACTCTTGTTAAATAATTAGTCACACTTTTTATCAAAAGCAAAAACTAAGAAAACAGTAAAGACTTTATGATTTTGTTTTTATGAATTAGTGAATTGTATAACTGTATTTTGCTGGACAAATTAGAATATTTCTATCTATGATTTTTGTGGATTCTTTTTTTTAAAATTTTTATTTATTTATTTATTTGAGAGAGATAGAGAGAGCACAAGTGGGGGGAGGGCCAGAGGGAGAAGGTGATGGACAAGCAGATGCCCCACTGAGCACAGAACCTGATGCAGGGCTCATTCCCAGGACCCCAAGATCATGAACTGAGTGGAAGTCAGAGGCCCAACCCATGGAGCCACCCTGACACCCCTGAATTTTGTGGATTCTTTACCACCATCACCACTACCATTTTTTCTCCCTATATGTGGAAATCATTTGTTATTTTCCCTAAGAAAATTAACTTTCATTGAGTGTCATCAAATATATTTTACCATTATTAATTCTGCTGATCTTTTAGCTGCATCATAGATAAATAAGACAAAGAGAGCCAGGGCATCAGGGACTTCCAGATCTATTTTTGAACTTCAGCTTTTTATACTGGTTTTGATACAGGTACAGCATTTTTGTTTTTGAGATTTACAAACTGAAGTGATTTTATGGCAAACTGAAGCAATTCTCAATTTTTTTTATTGTTTATAATTTTTAAGGGTTGAAAATTTAAATATAAGTTCTCCTAATACATATTCTTGGAATATATGCTCTCTGCAGGATTTGAGTTGCATCTATTGCTTGTAAATTTTTTGCTTGTTTTCCAGTCTGTATAGCAGTGTTGGAAAAATTTTATGACTCTTGATTCTACTGAGAATAATGGAGGTTCAAATACTGAGAATGACCTGAAAATAATTCTCATGTCCAACTGTATCAGCCTCCACTTTTTCTAATTAACTGTACATTGCCCAGTATGTGCCGGCTATTTAAGAATTTATATAAATGATCTGATTTGGATTTTTTGAACTGAAGTAATGCTGTTGTAGTGTGAACCCTTACAGACTTTTTTTTTTTTTTTTTTCTTTTTGGTAATGCAAGTGCCTGACTAAGCTTTGATTGCTAGTATCCATTTGAAAGAGTCATCCACTTCAAAGCCAGCTATGTTGAATAAACACCTTACCAGTCACAGGATTAGATAAAGAGCCAGACCACTCCCCACCTGTCTGAGGCTCCTGTGTTTTAGAAAATTTGATTTCAGTTACTCACCTCCATGTCTTTTCTGTTTCCCTCACTTTAAATTCCTGCTGTTATATTTTAAATTCACGTTAAAGAGTGAGCCTGTGAAACCTGAGGCCCCCACTCTTGACCCCAATAAAAGCAGAATCCCCAGTGCCTGAGCTTTCTCTCTCTCTCTCCTCTCTTTCTCTACCAGAGGGCCCCAGGGGTATTATGTCATTTGCAGGTCTTGCAAGTAATAAACATTTATTTTTTCAAAGTTTCCTGATGGTCGTTGCTGAAGGACATCTTGCAAGCGTAGGAAGAACCACAAGGGTGGGTTCAGTTTTAACACTGGTTTGGAAAGAGGAGATGTCTGTGGGAAGCTCACTGCAAGCCAGCTGAATGCTTTCAGGCATTTCTAGCCAGTAGGATTACACTCAATAGGCTAAGAGGAGCACAAAACAGTTGCATGCATTGGGAATTATATTTGTCTCCTAGAATAAATTATTTAAATAACACTGAAAGATAGAGGTTGTTGTCTCATGTAAAGGAATTCCAAAGTAGGGAGTCCATCATAACTGCTGTAGAAGGTCTATGGCATCAACATCCCAATTTCCTCACTCACAAGCATCATTTTAACTGCATCATCCTATTGTCAGGCTCACCTTATGTCCAATGTGTTTTCCTGTGTGGCTTCAGTCATCATCTCTATGTTTCCAACAAAAACAGAAATAAAACTTTCTGAAATAAGATTTCAGAAAAATAATGATTTTCAGAAAATCATCTTTCCATAAATAGCTTTTTTGGAAAACCAACCCAGTAATTCTCCTTATTACCAACTGATCCTACCAATATAAGACTAAATAAAACTAAGAAATGAGGCAAATATCAGGCAATAAGTCATCCAGAGTTCTGATACTAGAGAAGTTTGAAAAACAATGGCTATAGCATAAGTACTTTGTGCTCTGAATGCCAGTTAACCACAGTGCACTCAGTAAGATCCCACTGATGCCATGTAAGAGATTCTAGTCACAGCAAATAGGTTTGCATGTCAAAATTACACACAGCAGGACTTGGGGGCAGAGCAAGATGGCAGAGGGGTAGGAGACCTGGATTTCGTCTCCTCTCAGGAATTCAGCTGGATAGGGATCAAACCATTCTGAACACCTACAAACTCAACAGGAGACCGAAGAAAAAAAGAGCAACAACTCTCTCATCAGAAAAGCGACCACTTTCTGGAAGGTAGGACGTGCGGAGAAGTGAATCTGAGGCGATATTCGGGAGGATAGGCGGCGGGGGAGGGGCCTCCGTCGGCCGCTTCTGGCAAGTGATAGAGCCGCGGAGCACAAAATCGGAACTTTTAAAAGTCTGCTCCGCCGAGGGACGTCACTCTGGTGGCTAAGCGGGGGTGGAACCCTCCGGGACAGTGTGGTCTCAGGACCCTCGGGGTCACAGAAAGACCGGGGGGGGCCTGAGTGTGGCAGAGCTCCCAGGTAACGGCGCAGGGAAGCCGGCTGCAGAGGCGGAGCCCAGGCGCGGGCTCTCAGCTCGGGGTGGCCATAAACCGTGATCCGCGGCACAGTCGGGCCCCTGCTCCTCCAGCAGGGACCCAACAAGCGGCAGATCCGGGGAGACTCACCTTCCTCCCCCGGGAGGAGCCGCGCGGGAGGGCACCGCAGGGATCTGCTGGGTTTGGAGGCTCCACGCGGGGTCGGGTGGCAGAGATAGAAAGGCGCGGTCACAGGCCGGGTGAGCACGGAGTGTGGCCGGAGACCGGGGAGACGGGAGTGACTGATGGCTTTTCTCTGGGGACTCGCTGAGGAGCAGGGCCCCGAGTTCTTGGCTCCTCTGGGGCGGAGATTGGGAGGCCGCCATTTTCACTCTCCACCTCCAAAGCTGTACGGAAAGCTCGCAGGGAACAAAAGCTCCAGAGAGCAAACCCGAGCAGATGACTTAGCCGGGAGGGGGCAAGGGCGGGGCAGTTCCGCCTCCCGCAGAGACATTTGGAAACCACGGCAACAGGCCCCTCCCCAGAAGATCAGCGAGAACAGGCAGCCAAGACCGAGTTTACCGATCAATGAGGACGGCAGAACTCCAGCGCTAGGGGACTACAGCACATAGAATTCACGGCTTTTTTACCATGATTCTTTAGTCGTTTAAAGTTAATTTGTTTAACTGTCTTTTTGTCTTTTTATTTCTTTTTGAATTTTTCTTTTTCCCTTTTTCAACCAACATCTTATCAATCCCTTTTTTTAAAAAAAACATTTTTATTTTTCATTTTTAGAGTCATATTCTATCCCTTCATAGTAGTTACCTGTATTTTTGGCTTATATATATAAGTTGTACTCTCTTTAAAATTGTGAGATAGTTTCTTCTAACAGATTAAAATATACCCTAAATCTCTAGTATATGGTGTTTTCTATTACCCTGCCTGATCACATTCTCTCCCTTTTTTTTTCTTTTTTCTTTTTTTAAATCCTCTTCTTTCTTTTTTCAAACAACTTCTTATCAATTCCTTTTATAAAATTTTTTAAAATTTCCATCTTTACAGTCATATTGCATCCCTTCATCATATTAACCCTTATATTTGTACATATATAAGTTTTTCTTTCTTTAAAATTTTGGGAGGCACTTTCTTCTAAGACCAAAATACACCCCAAATCTAGTGTGTGGCACTGATCTATATACCAGCCTGATCATATTTGATCACATTCTGGATTTTTGTTGTTGTTGCTGTTTTGTTTTGTTTATGTTTTTATCTTTATCTTTTTCTTTTTTTTTTTTCTTTTTCTTTTTTCTCTCTTTCCGTTTCTTGTTCCACTGCTTCAGGTCTTTTCTGATTTGTTTAGAGTATATTTTCTGGGGACGTTGTTAGTCTGCTAGCATTTTGTTCTCTCATTAATCTATTCTCCTCTACACAAAATGACAAGACGGAAAAAATCACCTCAACAAAAAGAACAAGAGGTAGTACCGACTGCCAGGGACCTACTGAATACAGACATTAGTACGATGTCAGATCTAGAGTTCAGAATCATCACTTTAAAGATACTAGCTGGGCTTGAAAAAAATATGGAAGTTATTAGAGAAACCCTTTCTGGAGAAGTAAGAGAGCTAAAATCCAACCAAGTAGAAATCAAAAAGGCTATTAATGAGGTGCAATCAAAAATGGGGGTGCTAACTGCTAGAATAAATGAGGCAGAAGAGAGAATCAGTAATATAGAAGATGAAATGATGGAAAATAAAGAAGCTGAAAAAAAGAGAAATAAACAACTACTGGATCACGAGGGCAGAATTCGAGAGATAAGCGATACCATAAGACGAAACAACATTAGAATAATTGGGATCCCAGAAGAAGAAGAAAGAGAGAGAGGGGCAGAAGGTATAATGGAGCAAATTATAGCAGAGAACTTCCCTAATTTGGGGAAGGAAAGAGGCATCAAAATCCAGGAAGCACAGAGAACCCCTCTCAAAATCAATAAAAATAGGTCAACACCCCGACATCTAATAGTAAAACTTACGAGTCTCACAAACAAAGAGAAAATCCTGAAAGCAGCTCAGGAGAAGAGATATGTAACCTACAAGGGTAGAAACATTAGATTGGCAACAGACCTATCCACAGAGACCTGGCAGGCCAGAAAGGACTGGCAGGATATATTCAGAGCACTAAATGAAAAAATATGCAGCCAAGAATACTCTATCCAGCTAGGCTGTCATTGAAAATTGAAGGAGAGATAAAAAGCTTCCAGGACAAACAAAAACTAAAGGAATTTGCAACACAAAACCAGCCCTACAAGAAATCTTGAAAGGGGTCCTCTAAGCAAAGAGGAGCCTAAAAGCAACATAGACCAGAAAGGAACACAGACAATATACGGTAACAGTCACCTTACAGGCAATACAATGGCACTAAATTCCTATCTTTCAAAAGTTACCCTGAATGTAAATGGGCTAAATGCCCCAATCAAAAGACACAGGCTATCAGACTGGATTAAAAAACAAGACTCATCAATATGCTGTCTGCCAGAGACTCAATTTAGACCCAAAGACACCCCCAGATTGAAAGTGAGGGGGTGGAAAACCATTTACCATGCTAATGGACACCAAAAGAAAGCTGGGGTGGCAATCCTTATATCAGACAAATTAGATTTTAAGTCAATGACTGTAATAAGAGATGAGGAAGGACATTATATCCTACTTAAAGGGTCTATCCAACAAGAAGATCTAATAATTGTAAATATCTATGCACCAAACATGGGAGCAGCCAATTATATAAGGCAATTAATAACAAAAGCAAAGAAACACATCGACAAAAATACAATAATACTGGGGGACTTTATCACCCCCCTCACGGAAATGGACAGATCGTCTAAGCAAAAGATCAACAAGGAAATAAAGACTTTAAATGACACACTGGGCCAAATGGACTTCATAGATATATTCAGAACATTCCACCCAAAGCAACGGAATACACATTCTTCTCTAGTGCCCATGGAACATTCTCCAGAATAGATCACATCCTAGGTCATAAATCAGGTCTCAACTGGTACCAAAAGATTGGGATCATTCCCTGCCTATTTTCAGACCACAATGCTTTGAAACTAGAACTCAATCACAAGAGGAAAGTCAGAAAGAACTCAACTACATGGAGGCTAAAGAGCATCCTACTGAAGAATGAATGGGTCAACCAGGAAATTAAAGAAGAATTAAAAAAATACATGGAAACCAATGAAAATGAAAACACAACTATTCAAAATCTTTGGGATGCAGCAAAGGCAGTCCTAAGGGGAAAGTATATAGCAATACAAGCCTTTCTCAAGAAACAAGAAAGGTCTCAAGTACACAACCTAACCTTACTCCTAAAGGAGCTGGAGAAAGAACAGCAAATAAAGCCTAAACCCAGCAGGAGAAGAGAAATAATAAAGATCAGAGCAGAAATCAATGAAATAGAAACTAAAAGAACAGTAGAACAGATCAACGAAACTAGGAGCTGGTTCTTTGAAAGAATTAACAAGATTGATAAACCCCTGGCCAGACTTATCAAAAAGAGAAGAGAAATGACCCAAATCAACAAAATCATGAATGAAAGAGGAGAGATCACAGCCAACACCAAAGAAATACAAACAATTATAAGAACATATTATGAGCAACTCTATGCCAGCAAATTAGATAACCTGGAAGAAATGGATGTATTCCTAGAGATGTATCAACTACCGAAACTGAACCAGGATGAAATAGAAAACCTGAACAGACCTATAACCATTAAGGAAATTGAAGCAGTCATCAAAAATCTCCCCAAAAAACAAAAGCCCAGGGCCAGATAGCTTCCCAGGGGAATTCTACCAAACATTTCAAGAAGAATTAATACCTATTCTTCTGAAACTGTTCCAAAAAATAGAAATGGAAGGAAAACTTCCAAACTTATTTTATGAGGCCAGCATTACCTTGATCCCAAAACCAGACAAAGACCCCATCAAAAAGGAGAATTACAGACCAATATCCCTGATGAACATGGATGCAAAAATTCTCACCAAAATGCTAGCCAATAGGATCCAACAGTACATTAAAAGGATTATTCACCACGACCAAGTGGGATTTATCCCTGGGCTGCAAAGTTGGTTCAACATCCGCAAATCAATCAATGTGATACAATACATTAACAAAAGAAAGAACAAGAGTCATATGATCCTCTCAATAGATGCAGAAAAAGCATTTGACAAAGTACAGCATCCTTTCTTGATCAAAACTCTTCAGCGTGTAGGGATAGAGGGTACATACCTCAATATCATAAAAGCCATCTAGGAAAAACCTACAGCGAATATCATTCTCAATGGGGAAAAACTGAGAGCTTTCCCTCTAAGGTCAGGAACGCGGCAGGGATGTCCACTATCACCACTGCTATTCAACATAGTATTGGAAGTCCTAGCCACAGCAATCAGACAACAAAAAGAAATCAAAGGCATCCAAATTGGCAAAGAAGAAATCAAACTCTCACTCTTTGCAGATGATATGATACTTTATGTGGAAAACCCCAAAGACTCCACCCCAAACCTGCTAGAACTCATGCAGGAATTCAGTAAAGTGGCAGGATATAAAATCAATGCACAGAAATCAGTGGCATTCCTATACACCAACAACAAGACAGAAGAAAGAGAAATTAAAGAGTCGATCCCATTTACAATTGCACCCAAAACCATAAGATACCTAGGAATAAATCTAACCAAAGAGACAAAGGATCTGTACTCAGAAAACTATAAAATACTCATGAAAGAAATTGAGGAAGACACAAAGAAATGGAAAAATGTTCCATGCTCATGGATTGGAAGAACAAATATTGTGAAGATGTCAATGCTACCTAGAGCAATCTACACATTCAATGCAATCCCCATCAAAATACCATCCACTTTGTTCAAAGAAATGGAACAAATAATCCTAAAATTTGTATGGAACCAGAAAAGACCCCACATAGCCAGAGGAATGTTGAAAAAGAAAAGCAAAGCCAGCGGCATCACAATTCCGGACTTCCAGCTCTATGACAAAGCTGTCATCATCAAGACAGCATGGTAGTGGCACAAAAACAGACACATAGATCGATGGAACAGAATAGAGAGTCCAGAAATGGACCCTCAACTGTATGGTCAACTCATCTTTGACAAAGCAGGAAAGAATGTCCAATGGAAAAAAGACAGTCTCTTCAACAAATGGTGTTGGGAAAATTGGATAGCCACATGCAGAAGAATGAAACTGGACCATTTCCTTACACCACACACAAAAATAGACTCCAAATGGTTGAAAGACCTCAATGTGAGACAGGAGTCCATCAAAATCCTAAAGGAGAACACAGGCAGCAACCTCTTTGACCTCAGCCAAAGCAACTTCTTCCTAGAAACATTGCCAAAGGCAAGGGAAGCAAGGGCAAAAATGAACTATTGGGACTTCATCAAGATAAAAAACTTTTGCAAAGCAAAGGAAACAGTCAACAAAACCAAAAGATAACCGACAGAATGGGAGAAGATATTTGCAAATGACATATCAGATAAAGGGCTAGTATCCAAAATCTATAAAGAACTCATCAAACTCAACACCCAAAGAACAAAGAATCCAATCAAGAAATGGGGGCAGAAGACATGAACAGACATTTTTTCAAAGAAGACATCCAAATGGCCAACAGACACATGAAGAAGTGCTCAATATCGCTCAGCATCAGGGAAATGCAAATCAAAACCTCAATGAGATACCACCTCACACCACTCAGAATGGCTAAAATTAACAAGTCAGGAAATGACAGATGTTGGCCAGGATGCAGAGAAAGGGGAACCCTCCTACACTGTTGGTGGGAATGCAAGCTGGTGCAGCCACTCTGGAAAACTGTATGGAGGTTCCTCAAAAAGTTGAAAATAGAGCTACCATATGATCCAGCAATTGCACTACTGGGTATTTACCCCAAAGATACAAAAGTAGGGATCTGAAGGGGTACGTGCACCCCGATGTTTATAGCAGCAATGTCCACAATAGCCAAACTTTGGAAAGAGCCAAGATGTCCATCGACAGATGACTGGATAAAGAAGATGTGGTATATATATACAATGGAATATTATGCAGCCATCAAAAGGAATGAGATCTTGCCATTTGCAACGACGTGGATGGAACTGGAGGGTATCATGTTGAGTGAAATAAGTCAAACAGAGAAAGACATGTATCATATGATCTCACTGATATGAGGAATTCTTAATGGCAGGAAACAAACTGAGGGTTGCTGGAGTGGGGGGTGGGGTGGGAGGCATGGGGTGACTGGGTGATAGACACTGGGGAGGGTATGTGCTCTGGTAAGCGCTGTGAATTGTGCAATACTGTTGAATCTCAGATCTGTACCTCTGAAACAAATAATGCAATATATGTTAAGAAAAAAAAAAAAGAAGAAAAAGAAGGTAGCGGGAGGGGAAGAATGAAGCGGGGGAAATCGGAGGGGTAGACGAACCATGAGAGACGATGGACTCTGAAAAACAAACTGAGGGTTCTAGAGGGGAGGGGGGGTGGGAGGATGGGTTAGCCTGGTGGTTGGTATTGAGGAGGGCACATTCTGCATGGAGCACTGGGTGTTATGCACAAACAATGAATCATGGAACACTTCATCTAAAACTAATGATGTAATGTATGGGGATTGACATAAGAATAAAAAAAAAATTACACACAGCACAACTTTCAGTGTTGTGGGTGGGAAATGGGCATTAAATTAGACTAGTATGTAAGTGGTACTAATTGAATTGGGCAATAAAGAAACTACAAAACCATAGGAAGCATTTCCAAAATCATCTGATTCAATCAAATGAAAATTAAAGTCAAAATTCCTTTCATTGTACCCCTAGAGATGTTTATCGTGGGTGAAACAAAGATGAGAGGTGTGCCTTTGAGCAGAACAGGATTATAAACAGTATATTAAAAGGAAAAAGAAAAGTTTGGAGGTTCAACTGGTTCTATAGATAGTATATCTGAAACGTGTTTAGGCACTGAGAATTATTAAATATTTGCAGAAATAATAAGAGAAAAGAGAGCTAATCTTCAATTATTTGCCCTCAGGAAATTTGACATGTTCATATACATATATATGAAACTTACTTCTTCTAATTAAGAAGTAATTTAACACACACACACACTCTCACACAAATTTCATATCATTTTAACTCATTTCTATCATAAAATTTACTTGGTGAGTAGATCTGCTTTGTACTGGATTGTTGGTAAAGGTTGAAGATTTTTGATAGCTGAGATTTTCAGTGAAAAATAGTAAAGATGTCTTCTACCAGACAGAGGCTCTCTCCAGCTTCGTATTCTGCAGTCCTACTCCTGATCTGCTAACGCTTAGTGAGCATATACACTGAGCAGTGAAACCAAGAACTGAATTTGCTTTTAATTACCTGTCTGTTTTATTTATTCTTCTAAGAGATCGAGTCTGGAATCTCCTTATAGGTCTTTTCTGTAATCATTAAGCATTTCAAGGAGCAGTTGGTTTATATTAAAAGTTCAATAGGGCATAACTATTTTTCCTCATCTTCTGAAGTAAAATAATTCACTCTTGTTCAGGTGTTATATGAGACACCATTTCATTTGAAGAGGCAGCGAAAATTAATGAGTTTGAAGGCAATCGAGCTATATTTTCAAATAGTAAAAGCAATGAACTAGACATACATTGTTTATTTCCAACCCAAAGGCAATATAATTGTACTACATATTGGTCTATAAAGAAATAAAACCATGTTGCAGCAATCCTCTGGTCAACAAACATTCAAACCATCACAATATTGAAGGTGGAACCTGGCTACACCCAGAATTCAAAGAAGGAAACTAGGGAAAATTAACATCTTGGATTTCAAAACTTATGTTTTTATTAATTAATTAATTAAATTTAACTAAAAGTAGTCATTCTCTAAATATGTGCTGTTTATTAAAATATTTTTCAGTTGAGGAAAAGAACACAACGAAAATATCTCATTTTAGTTAGGTCTTTGGAGGCATGGTGAGTTTTCAGTTTCTAACACTGATTATGCATGATGAATTATACTAATCCCTAAATAGATATTTTTCCAAAAAAGACACACAGATGGCCCATAGACACATGAAAAGATGCTCAACATCATTAATTATCAGGGAAATGCCAGTCAAAACCACAATGATATATCACCTTATACCTGTCAGAATGGCTAAAGTAAAAAAGACAAGAAATAACAAGTGTTGGGGAGGATGTGGAGAAGAAGGAAGCATTGTGCACTGTTGGTGGAAATGCAAACTGTTGCAGACATTGTGAAACAGTATGGAGATTCCTCAAAAAATTAAAAATAGAAATACTGTATGACCTAATAATGCCACTACTAAGTATTCATCCAAAGAACACAAAACACTAATTCAGAAAGATACATGCACCCTTATATTTTTTGCAGCATTTTTTTTTTTACAATAACCAAGACATAGAAGCAACCTAAGTAACCTAAATGTCCATGAATGGATAATGGAGATGTTAAACACACACACATGCATGCACACACACAATGGAATATTATGCAGCCATAAAAATGATGAGATCTTGCCATTTCTAACAATATGGACGGACCTAGAGAATATTATGCTAAGTAAAATACATGAGACTGAGAAAGACAAATACTATATAATTTCACTTACACGTGGAATCTACAAAACAAACAAAAAGCAGAATCAGATCTATAAATACAGAGAACAAACTGATGTTTGTCAGAGGGGAGGTGGGTGGGGAGATGGACAAAATGAGTAAGGGGGAGTGGGAGATACAGGCTTCCAGTTATGGAATGAATAAGTCACAGGAATAAAAGGCACAGACAGCATAGGGGATATAGTCAATGATATTGTAATAGCGTTGTATGGTGACAGAAGGTAACTACACTGGTGGTGAGCACAGCATAAGATATAAAGATGTTGAATCATTGTGTTGGACACCTGGAACTAATGTAGCACTGTGTGTCAACTATACTCAAAAAATTTTTTAAAAAAATACTAATCCTTTCAAACTATTCTAATTTTCAGAACGTATTTAATCATTTCTATTTAAATAAAGTTTATGGAACACTACATCAAAAGCTAATGATGTACTGTATGGTGACTAACATAACATAATAAAAAATAAATAAATAAATTTGAAAAAATTCCCCAGTTATGTAACTTTGTTATCATACTTAGCTCATGTGTGTGTTTCCAAATTCTTCCAAAATACTTTATTAACTATGGTTTTTAAGAGGTTTGGGGAACAATTTTTGTGATCTAAAAAGGTTTTCATAGTATTAATTTTTTGTTTAAATTTTAATGATAATAAAGAAGTTTAGTAACTAATTTATAATTAAAATTGTTTTTTCTTTAAAATAATTAAAATGTGTCATATTGCTAATTTTTTTGTTTCCTTAGTTAATAAACTATTTCTAGTTTAAGTTTACAGAACAACTGAGTGAAAAGTACAGAGACTTCATAAATACCCCCACATCACTCCAAACCCCCCAGTTTCCTCTATTATTAACATCTTGCTTTTGTGTGAAACATTTGTTACAATAGAGAAGCCAATATTGATACATTATTATTAACTGGTGTCCAGAGTTTTCATTAGAGTTCACTGTGTGTTGTACATTCTAGGAGTTTGGGCAAATATATAGTGTAATGTGTCCACCAATTTGAGTACCATGCAGAACGATTTCTGTCTAAAAAACCCCCTTTGCTTCTTCCTTCCCTTGAACTATTAGCAATCACTGATCTTTTTTACAGTCTCCACAGTTTTGCCTTTTCCAGAATGTCAATAGTTCAAATCACAATGTGCAGCCTTTTCAGATGGAATTCTTTCATTTAGCAATATGCATTTAAGGTTCCACCTTTTAATGCCTTGATAATTCATTTCTTTTTAGTGCTGAATAATTTTTCATTAAATGAATGTACCCCATTTGTTTACTAATTCACCTCTTGATGGACATCTTGGTTGCTTACAAGTTTTGCAATTATGAATAAAGCTTCTATAAACACTCATGTGCAGGATTCTTGTGGACATCTTTTAAATTCACTTGGGTAAATACCAAGGAGTGTGACTGCTGCATCATATGGTAAATATATGTTTAGCTTTTTTTTTTTTTATTCTTATGTTAATCCCCATACATTACATCATTAGTTTTAGATGAAGTGTTCCATGATTCATTGTTTGTGCATAACACCCAGTGCTCCATGCAGAACGTGCCCTCCTCAATACCCACCACCAAGCTAACCCATCCTCCCACTTCCCTTCCCTCTAGAACCCTGTTTGTTTTTCAGAGTCCATCGTCTCTCATGGTTCGTCTACCCCTCCAATTTCCCCTGCTTCATTCTTCCCCTCCGGCTACCTTCTTCTTCTTCTTTTTTTTTTCTTAACATATATTGCATTATTTGTTTCAGAGGTACAGGTCTGAGATTCAACAGTCTTGCACAATTCACAGCGCTTACCAGAGCACATATGTTTAGCTTTGTAAGAAACTACCAAACTATCTTCCAAAGTGGCTGTAGCATTTTGTATTCCCACCCATATCCTCACCAGTATGTGGTATTGGATTTTAGACATTCTAAGTAAGTTTGTAGTGGTATCTCATTGTTATTTTGTACCCTAATGATGTGATGATTAGCATTTTTTTCCACCTGTATATCTTCTTTGGTGAGGTATCTTTTGCCCACTTTTTAATCAGGTTGTTTGTTTCATTGTTTTTGAGTTTTAAGTACTGTTTGCATATTTTAGATTCCAGTCCTGTAACAGATATGTATTTGCAAATATTTTCTCCAAATCTGTGGCTTGTCTTTTCATTCTCTAAATAATATCTTTTGCACAGTAGTAGTTTTTAATATTAATGAGAATTAATGAATTAATATTAATGCATCAATTTTTCTTTCTTCAATAGTGCTTTGGTACTAAATCTAAAAAGTTGCCACTAAACCCCAAATCACCTATATTTTGTTATCCTCTAGGAGACTCATTGTTGTGCATTTTACATTTACACCTCTAGTACATTTTGAGAGTTCATTTTGTAAAAGTTTTAAGTTTTTTGTTTGTTTGTTTTTTGTTTTTTTGCATGTGGATATCCAGTTGTTCCGGCACCATTTCTTGAAAAGACTGTCCTTTCTCCTTTGTCAAAGATCAGCTATCTATATTTATCTGGGTGTATTTCTGGACTCTCTATTTTGTTCCTGTGGTTGTCTATTCTTTTGCTAATACTGCCCTTTCTTGATCACTACCACTTTATAGTAAGCCTTGAAGCTCTGTTATGTCAGTCTCCTGATTTTGTTTTTTCTCCATTAATATTGTGTTAGCTATTATGGTTCTTTTGCTTTTCCTTTTAAACTTCAGAATTAGTCTTTAGTAAATTTGGAAAAAAAACAACTAATGTTGAAAAGTGGCAAAGAGTCTTAATCTTTGTGTTAGTATTATTCGGTTAATGATTGGTTAAGATAGCTTTTGTGTTTGTTTCAGTCAAAGAATATTAACAGCCTTGTTTGAGTATTACTGTATAATGTGTGTGTACATATAATTGTATGTGTACATATATATGTGTGTGTGTATATATATGTAAAAATGTGGTTTTATATTTCTGTTGATTATATAATCATATATATTTATATACAATTCATATATAATACATATTAATTAAACAAACACTTTGTTAAAGACATTATGTCAATACATAGGACATTCTATATTCTTCATGTATAAAAAAATGTGATGATATCTTTGGTTGAAACCTGGAATTTTTTGCTTCAATTATATAAAAGGCTAGCATATCCATTGCAATGAACATGAATTATAGTGGTAGAGATCCATGCATCTGGTACTATTATAATATAGTTAGATGTATATTCATTGATTAATTACTTGTCTGTAAAATGGCATCAGTGGACTAGAGAAATTCTGACCTTTTTTCCAAATTTCACATTCCAGGATTTTATTCCTTTCCCGTTTCTCCTCTTCTTTTCTCGTGAGATATGTGATAAAAAGGATGAAACTCTCATAAATGTTATTGTATTGCTATCTCTATGTGTAGCTTTGCCTATGTTTTTTTAAGTCTTAAATAAATTTCTTCAGAGTATTTAGTAGAGAAAACCCATTTTTGCAGGTCTGATAAAACATAGGTGTAAAATTCATGAAAAATTCTAGTTATCTTTGGAAATTGTCTTAGCTTATCTGTGAGTCAATATCAACCTTTAATACCTTATATTAATACCCATAATACCTTAGTGTTCACTTGCTTTAAGTTTTCTTTCCAAAATAAGAAATATACTTATATTTAATTTAATTTAATTTTTAAATTTTATTTTAATTTTTTCCTTGAAAACAGGAAATGCTGTTATTTTTAATTTTTTCTACATTGTACAAATAAAACAACTAAAGAAGAAAGAAGTTAGACAATGGGACCAGGGAGATACAACTACTAAAGGAGAGAACCAAGATTTTAACCCAGCTATCTGAATCAAGAACTATACCTTACACTCTAAAGCACATGTCAAATGCTCAATGCAGATTTCTTATTTTTATTGTTAATGTTCATAACAATACTTACTGCTTTGTGAGACTTCTTGCCAGGAATTCAGAGATCAGTTTAGTACTTTGAGATGTATGTAATCTAAAGTCAGACAATTTTATCCTAGATTTGCTCAAGAATTTTTAACAGGTCTTTTCTAATCAGACCTATATACCATGAAAAAGTATTCTCAAAACATAATCCACAAACTGCATTAGTATAAATTTGAGTGTGTTAAAATGCAGATTTTTGGATCCCAACCTAGACACATTGAATCATTATATGAGAAGTGAAATCACAAAATGAATAATTTAACCATCACAATTATCACTGCTGTAGATGAAGTGAAGAATTCCTTAGTTTTCATTGTTCATTTTAGACAATCCAATAATAACTTCAAATAACAAGATCCCAAGGTATAAATTAAAAAATGCAGTCATCCAGCCGAGTAGGCAATCAGACAGCCTTCCAACCATCCATTCATTCAAAAAATCTACATGGACTTTTTACTATGTGACAGATGTTACACTGGAAGCTGGAGATAGGGCTTTAGCCTCTGTGGAGATTACTCAAATATGATAATAAACAAAACAAAACAAAATAAGGAATCAAGCTTAACCATTTTGAAAATGTTTTGCTGAAAAGGTATAGTCGAAGTGATGACAGTCCTTCATTATTAAACATCCATTTATCTAATATTTCAGTGCCTGTCTTGCCAGGTTCTGAATGGAGTGTAAAATGATTTTTACCGATTAGCTTAAACCAAGTGTGTTGCTTGACTCTGTTGTTGTAGAAAGCAAAGCAACCGGCAAGATTCCAATCCTGAATTTGCTGTATATTAACATAAGATCTAGCACTAGTCAGTTTTATCTGTAATACAGATGTAGCTCCACATTTTCTATCTACGTCACAGACTCGTTATAGTACTATGTGATCTAAAAACTACTTATGAATAGATATAGAAAATATGCCATTCTAAATACATTCTGTTAGCATTATCAGTAATGGTCATTAATAAAATACATTTCTCAAGTTATAAATAACCTAGGTAGAACACTTACACTTCTTACACTCAGATTTCTAAGGCCCAGAAAACATGGAGAATTAAGGGGAGGCTACCTTGAGGCAGTGTTTTCCAACCTATTTTATATTTTCCTACTGCTATTGTCTTGCTACTGAGGTCTACATTTGCATAATTAATGCAGTTCAGTGTAAATAAAAAGTTAAAAATAGTTAATGTGTTTCATGATGCATATCTCTCCTTGACTTGATATAGTTGTTGGGATAATAATTTTTTATTACCTTGTTAAATCTATGGTCAATATTAATCTAAACCAAGATGAGAGTCTTACAGCAATAAAGGTGGCTAATGTCAAGGGTAGTACTTACAGCATCCATTTTGAGTGTGGCAATTTTAGTTATAACAGCTAAATCTCTGCTTTGGTGTAAGTGGTAAAAACAAAGGGAAGTGGACAGCCAAAATGGTACTGTATGAACAAATTGAAAATAAAAAGAAGCTGTAAACAAGTGTTTAAAATGAATACTTAGAAAAATAAACATTCTGATCTATTTTAACAATCACGCCTCACTGTCGTCATGGCAATAAACTCCTCTAGGTTATCCAGCAGCTTGAAATTCAGAATTACACAGAGAATAGAACAAGTGCAAAAGAAGGCTCTGTAACTCTATTAGGAGTCAAACCTTGGCACTGCTCTATGGGCAATCATCAAAGAATAGTGTCTTCAAATATAAATTGGGGCAACATTGTACCGCTGCTTTTATTTATAGATGAAACTTTTCTCAACTCTCTTCCCTGAGCTCTTTGCCTTATCCTGAACTTGTTTCACACTTTTTTCCCTGGTGAAGTTCTGTATGATTTGGCTTGTGAGAATTTCCCTCTTTCTTTTCATTGAGCCTGCTGAATCTAATGCAGCACAGAGTTGCAGACTGCTGAGGCCTCACACCAGGGAGGGTGGTCTATCTATGGGTATCCCTTAGAGCAAACCATAAGATAAAACAATGGGTCACACTTTCCATCCTGTTATGTAAAGATTGTCAACCATTAATCTTAGTTTAATATCCCTTTCCATTCTTCCAGAAATCTTAGTTTTTAGTTTTGTGTTTTTATTTTCCATTCACCATAATCACTACTAAAACATCTTATTACGTAAAATCTTAACACATAGTGGTTTGGGTCATTTTATGTTGGTAACATTTTATGTTAAAATGAGTTGGCCTTTGGTAGATTTTTTTTCCCCCTACTATTTCTTGATGGAAAATAATTTGAGAAGCAAAATGTGAAGTGTTCATTAGACAGTATCTATTAGCAGGGTGGTAAGAATTTAGGAATTCCAGAATTATTTGCCATCTCCAATTAATTAATCCCCCAAAGTAACTTCAGTCTTTTCTCATGGACTACGAGCTGTGGGCTATTTATCAAGTGGAGCTCTCATGGTCCCAATTCTATTTCTCACTGTTTTTTCTCAGCTTATCAGTCAGGCGTGATAGTTCCTCCAGGTGCTCTTGTAAGTCTAACAGATCACCATCATCACTGTCATTTATTGACTGCCAGATAAATACTTTGCAGAGCATGGTGTAAACTGCTTCTCTGGGAAATCTAGCTCCACATATAAATACATCTTTCTTTTCGAAAGTGAAACTCTGGTATGTGCTACTAAACAACAGCTCTCCCTCTGACAGATCTAGTGCTCTTTACTTTTTTCACGGGTCATGTAACCAAGACTTGGGACAAAGTTTTATGCTTTTTGATTGAAAGATGCTTTTAAGGACACAGAATTTTAAACTCCAGAAACTAAAAAAATCAGCTAGTTGACAAAAAGTACTACATTACCTAACTTTTTTTTTTTTAAAGATTTTATTTATTTATTTGAGAGAGAGAGAATGAGAGACAGAGAGCATGAGAGGGAGGAGGGTCAGAGGGAGAAGCAGACTCCCTGCCGAGCAGGGAGCCCGGTGCGGCACTCGATCCCGGGACTCCAGGATCATGACCGGAGCCGAAGGCAGTCGCTCAACCAGCTGAGCCACCCAGGCGCCCTACATTACCTAACTTTTAAGTAGAAAAGCATGGGCAAAGTAACAGGGAGACAATGCAAATCTCAGTTATCATTCTGAGTTTGGTATGGATTTACTAAACCTATTTTCCATATTGTGACCTTGTATGTGTTCCATGTCAATATCACCTTTTCCCTCCAGGGAGTGTATAAATAGCAAGTTGTTTTGTTGCTTGACAAGATTTATTCCCTCCTGTGCTAGTTAGCAATGTACAACCAGACTCTGTTTCAAAACCTATATTGGTTCTGGTGTTTCTGAAGTTGACCTGGAAATTAGTTTTATTTATATTTGATTGTTATGGTGAGTATCATAGAATCAATACAGATCTAGCTATATGATCTCTACTCCTTCTCTCAACTGGAATCCTTAACATAAAATAAAATAAAGTAAAATAAAATAAAATAAAATAAAACTGAACAAAAGTTCCAGAAACATTTTGCAGAAAAAAAAATTCAGGAGTAGTCAGCCAAAATGTGGACTTAATGAAGGAATATTACCTAAAGAGATTTGAATAGTGAAAAGGGATGTGAAATAAAACTTGTAAATGTGTGCATCACAACAAAGTAATAGATAGGCCAGGTCAATTTGGGTAGAACGTGAGCTTACATAAGTATCTGAAAGCTTCAAATGAAAATAGATCTGATACCCTATTGAAGAAAATAATATTACCTTAGAAAGTTTAAAATCCATCTCTAGATTGTTAAGAGTATAACAATCTATACTGTCTTCTATTGACCATGCTTTCATGAATTTCAAGTTCTCTGAAGACAAAAATTATCATTTGGTTCATATTTCATATTTCAATGTGGGTCTGGAATATTTAAACTTTGGAGAATTTCCCAAAGACAATATAATGCATTTTATGCACTAATAGATTATTTGATTTTATTAATTTTTATAAATCTCTCATTCCAACCACACTCAAATTCTATAATACCATATTGTTCTAGTTTTTACCTACTATCTGAATATTTCTTCTTTATCCTCTTCACTTGCTCATCCTTCAGTTTCTGCTCCCATCCCTAGATTAAATACTTCAGCAAATTTGGTCAAGTGTGGAAGATATGGTTAGGACTCCATAACCCCTCAGCATTCAGGGTATCCATACATGCCAGCAGCTTTACTCTGAAGTACTTGCAACACTCTGCCTGAGGGCTACCTCTGGCCACAGGGATGTTCTCCAGCAAAAACATGAGGCACGTCAGAGGTGGCAGACAATTAATGTTCTTGGAAGCTGTCCTCCACAAATGACAGGTAGGTGTAGTGGGTACATAACCCAGCTTCCTTGTCCCTTGGGAGGATAGGGGCAAGGTGTACCAATTCTGAGGTGTATTATACTCTACCCAAGTAATAGTGACTTCTTTTCCTTTTCTCCTCTGTCTCACTTCCCTACCAGTGCTTCATGAGTTTACTTTCCAAAGAAACTATCTGCGCTCAAATATATTTATTCGGCCTCTGCTTCTTGGGTTACTCAACCCAAAACAGTATGTTATTTTACTTCCTTAAGGTTCAATTTACTTACCATAGAAAAGAAAAGAAAATATTGAACTATGGGATTTTTGTGAGCATAATGAAATAAATTGTGTGAAGCATTTTATATAATAACTATTTTGAGCACAAGAAATATTATTTCCTCTCTTTTCTCTCACCATAAATAATATTCGCTTATTTCAAATCATCTGCTCATCAATTGGGTTGCTCTTTTTAAGATTATGTTTTCACTCTTTCTCCCTTGCTGGAATGTTCTCAGAAGAGCATAGGCTGGTAGACTATTGATCAAATGTGGCCTACAAACATGGTCAGTTTGGTTGTCACAGTAAAGGTTAGCCCAGTAGTATAAGCTACAATTTTCTACCAACATTTAAGACAAGGAAATTTTATGTTTGAAAGCCCAGATTCCTGGCTTAACTTGAAAAAAAAAACAACAAAAAACAAACAATGACAGCAAATAGAGAAATTTGAGCCTGGGTTCCTATATGGCAAGAGTCAGCTAGCATTAATAGAAAACTACCCACACTGGATGGAGCATGTACTCTGCTATTATCCCCTCAACAAGAAGATTGCCTGCCCATTGTTACTCATAGTAACATTTGCATTATTTTCCTTCAAAAAAAGTTAGGAATAAAGTGCAATGTTTCCTGTAATTACTTCTATATCCAAAGAGAGAAAACAAAGAAAAACAGACTGATAATGATATTGTTCAAACGTATGTGTCAAAATTTGTTAATTTATGGAAATGAAGGGGAATTCTATGTTTCTAATTTGCTAAATACACCCTACCTCCTTCAGTTATGCCTGCAGGTTTATGAGCCAAAGTCTGAAGGGGCAAATTCTAGACTCCTCAGCCTTGTCTTAAGAGACTCCACATTTTGGAATCTGTATGTCATCTTAATCCACTGCTCCTAAATAGCCTTTCTACAATTAGAAAAGTCAACTTGCACATCTCTCTTTTGTGAAGACACTTCTCAGAAGAGATGATAGACCTCATTTATCTACATTTCCCTCAGTCACATTCTTTTTTTTTTTTTTTAGATTATAATCAACTAATCCAATCCTAGCACATAATGTTTTATGGTGCTTCCTCCCTTTTGTACTTGTTTTACTATATTATTCAAGATCAGTTAACATAGTTAAGAGTTTGAAGCATTGTAAAAATGAGATCCCTACAACACAATGGATTAAAGACGCTAGAAATCAGTTCTTTCATGTACTAGTCTTAAGGTAAGTAGTCTGAATAAGCTGGGTATCTTTATTCTGCATAGTCACTCAGTGATGCAGGTCCTTCTATCTGTTTCTCTACCATTTTCTAAGGTTTTGGTTTTCATCTTCATGTTCACATCAGTGTTAACATCTAAGTTACTGGAAGAGAAAAGAATATAGAAGAGCCCACCCAGTGGTGGGTTAATGCTGATAGTGACTTACTGCAGTTCTGTTTATATTTCATTGACAAGAATTTAGTAATATGGCTGTATCTACCTGAAAGAAAGATTTGAAGTGTACTTTCAATATGGTTGTCTGTATGGCCAGCCATAGTTCTGTCCTATAGAGAAGAAGAAGAAGAATTCTGATGGCAACCTAGTGCTCTCTACCATTGTCACATTATTTGTCATACCAGGTGTGTTCCTCCTGTTCTTTCTTTCTCTAACTCCAACCTATTTTTCATGATCCAATTTGAATAATACCGATCCTTTAAGTCTCCCCAGTTGGACTCACTTGCATTTCTTTGATCTTAGATTGTGATTATTGGCCCCATCATCTGATAAGCAAATGTGTTGAGAAATATCATCAGTGTGCCCAAATGGGCCATATTCCTGAGAATAAAAGATAAGTCAGAGATCCAAGGTTTAATATCAGATTAATCTACACATCAATCTACACATTTTAAATTGTTATATTTTTAAAATTATCTCCTCATGGGTTCAAGGCTTATTTCAACAAATTAAGGGCTTTGTGTGTGTGTGTGTGTGTATATATTTTTATTTTTTTATTATTATGTTATGTTAATCACCATACATTACATCATTAGTTTTTGATGTAGTGTTCCACAATTCATTGTTTGCGTATAACACCCAGTGCTCCATGAAGAACGTGAAGGGCTTTGTTTTTAAAGGGAGTAAAATACCACCCGCTGCATTTATTTTACCCTCATCTGGCACAAGGTATTACATATGCTAAATATTTTTCGGTTTACATGTAGATTTGGAGAATACCCCCTCCCATCCCCATTCTACTGTGTATCCTTAACTGCCTTTATACAGTGGGATTTTAGGTAAAATATGTGAAAGTACATTTGTATTTGAAGGGTTTTGACATTATGAGTTGTTGAATTGTATACACATACTATTTGGTGGTAGTTTAGTCTGGGAATCAGATTATGAGAGATTTCACATTGTTATTCCCAGACTGATGATTTGCAATTTTTCATATGTGAATTTGATTTTATTATTGTTTTTGTATTTTTAAGAGAAATAATTTGCTTTCATTTGCAGTAAAGACAGCAATATCCATTTACCTTCTAAACCCTTAACAAAATGCCTCCAGAAACAACTACTAAACTTTTAGACATTTATAGATAGTGAAATAGTTGATGTTTCCTGAAGCTGTAGCAGTTTACAGCTATGTCCCATTGTTTCTTAAGTTATGAAGGATTTAAAGAATATCCTTAAATCATAAACAAAAAGAAACTTAACTTTTTAAAATTTAAGAATGTTGATTACAAGAATAACCAAGAAAGATAAAAATGTCAAAAATAAATGTGAAATATTTGGAGTAGGAATCTGAGTAGTTGTAGACAATATTGGTATCATAGTAAATACCTCCCCAAATTCCCTCCTTAAATGATAAAAAATAACCTCACACCTATGGAACATCACACCATAAATATTATTTGAACACAGAATGCTGAAGCTGAAAAATAATTGTATGTAAAAGGGATACATTTGAGCAAGTTTGAACAAAAAAATCATATAAAATACCCCAATATCATAAAATCTAAATAAAACTCCTAACATCCTTAGTAAACTAATACCAAAAATCATGAAACAAAGTTGTGTATGTATCAACTGAAAGAGATTGATCCTATAAAGTACATAAAAAATACAAGTTCCATGAAATAAAAATATTTTAATGCTCTAAAAATTAATATATAGTCAAAAAGCATTGGAGATATGAAAAACTAATCAGAAATTCAAACTAAAAGTAGAAATGGACAAAAAAAGGGAAAGAAATGGAAGAAAATGCAAACTTATCTCATAGGTGAATATTCTATTACAAGTTGCCCAAAGGAGAATAAATTCAAATAAAAATTTAATAAAGAATATTGTAAAAAGGCAGGAAAACAACCAAGAGATTTAAAATGACATAAAGAAGTAAAAACTGAGAAACTAATGAACATGAAAGATAGAGAAAGAAAGAATATGACTTACATTATTGGGGTTTCTGAAGATCTCACTAGTTGACTGAAAATATCTGAGAATAAGCAACTCTAAAACATATTCTAGTAAACCCATTAAAAGTCAAAGACAAAGACAAATCCTCAAAGTTTCCAGACAAAAGATCAAATCAAATCACTTATAGAAGTAAAACAATTAGCCTAGTATCACACTTTCTACAGCTGACATATAAAGTGAAACACCAATGAAGGAGCATTTTTTAAACATTCAGTGAAAGTGTGCACCAAGAATGTTACATATATAAACAAATAAAATTAGAAATGAAAGGGAGAACAGCACAACTGATGCTATAGAAATACATAGGATCATGAAAGATTACTATGAACAATTATATGCTAACAAATTGGACAACCTAGAAGATATGGATAAATTCCTAGAAACATACAACCTACCAAGATTAAATCATGATGAAATAGAAAATCTGAGCAGACTGATTATTTGCAGAGAGATTCAATCAGTAATCAAAAACCTCCCAACAACCAAAAGTCTAGGACCTGATGATGGTTTCCCTAGTGAATTTTGCCAAATAATAGAAAATAAATAAATAAAAAGTATTCATGTGAGTATATTATTTAGATTTTGCCATTTAATAAACCACCTCAAAATAACATTTATTTGGCTCACAATTCTATGGTTCAACAATTTGGGTCAGGTTTAGCTGGTGGTCCTTATGTTGTTGGCTGGGCACAGTTTTTGTGTTTGCAACCACTTTCTGATAATCAGGTGGCTGCTGCTCTGCTTGGCGGTAGATTCCTAAAATTAGACAGTTTGTGTCTTATCCACATGATTTTTAGTTTTCCAGCATGTTGGCTCAGGCTTGGTCACATGGTAGCAATAGAGTTCAAAGAGAGAGAGAGTAGAGTCATAAAAAGCCACTTCATCTCCTAACTCAGAGCTAGCACACTGTCACTGAAGCCACCACATTCTGTTTCCAAAAGCAAATAATGAAACTAACTCAGATTCTGGGTGTGAAGGCATAGTACCCACCTCTTGATGGAAGGATCTATGAAATCACATTGCAAGTGCCATGGACATAGGAAGGAGTGGGAATTGTGGCTATCTTTTCAGTCTATTTATTGGTGCATTTATTCAGGAAATATTTAATGAGTCTTTATTACATTCCAAACACTATTCTTGCCACAGTAAAGGAATTATAAATAAGCTATAAATATTTTTCTGTCAAGCTATAAGCAATAAAGGGAAATTCAGACAAACTTGCATAAATAAAAATTTGACATTTATGGTACTCAGCTCCAGATGCCTCTCAAAGAAATCACTGTCTCCCCATATTCATTCACTTGTATAATCTCCTCTCTAGTAGTGTGAGCGGGCCCTATCGACTTGCTTCAAAGGAAAAGAATATAGTAAAAATGATGTAATATCACCTTTGAGATTAGGTTACAAAAAGACTGGCTTCCACCTTGCTCACCAACTCTTGCTTTCTCACTTGCACACTCAAATGGAAGCCATCAGCTGCCAAGTGAGATGCCCCATGGAAAGAGATACATGGCATGGAACCACAAGTCATAGATGGTCTCTAGTCAGCAGACAGTGGAAAATTGTGGCCCTCCATCCAACAGTGGGGGAAGAACTGAATCTTGCTAACAACTTGCAAAAGAGCTTAGAAGTGGGTCCTGTTGGGGCACCTGGGTGGCTCAGTCATTAAGTGTCCCCTGCTCAGTGGGAAGCCTGCTTCTCCCTCTCCCACTCCCCCTGCTTGTGTTCCCTCTCTCGCTATCTCTCTCTGTCAAATAAATAAATAAAATCTTAAAAAAAAAAAAAAAGAAGTGGGTCCTCTCTGAGTTTTTCCTGATGATAAAACTGTGGCCTTAGCCACCACCTTGATTTTAGCCTTGTACGAGACCCTTTGTCAGTGGACCAACTGAGCTGTGTCCAGAGTCTTGACTCAGAGAAACTGAGAGAAAATTACATTTTTTGTTTTTTGTTTTAAGCCACTAAGTTTTGAGGCAATATATTACACAGAATTGGATAAATTAATACAATATCTATAAGGTATAACACATCATAAAAATATAAGATACAAGACACCATGAACACATTTTTAAAACAGTGACTGACCAGAATTAAATGTTTGCAACAAATAAATAAAAGTGTTCACATATATAATAAGACATTTTTGAATATTAATAATTAATTCTTAAGGGATAATTAACAAAAGATGAACAACTTAACAAAGAAAAAGGTAAGAAGATATGTACACTAAGAATAAACCATAAAAAAATAAAACCTGGATAAAGTACTAGAGAACTGGACTCATACCATTCACTGCTCATGAGAATATAAATAGTAATATCCTTTTGGAAGGTGATTTAGTCATATCTGTGTCATCCCTGATTTGCAATACTGATTCTAAAACTGTAACTACACAATATTGTGAAAGTTTATATATAAATAAATACTCAGTGCAGAATTATCTATATAACAAAAATAATACGTAGCAACCTAATTGTTCATCAACTGAGAAATGGTTTTATTTATTTTTTTATTTTTATTTTTTTTTTAAGATTTTATTTATTTATTTGAGAGAGAGGATGAGAGAGAGCACATGAGAGGGGTTAGGGTCAGAGGGAGAAGGAGACTCCCTGCCGAGCAGGGAGCCTGATGCGGGACTTGATCCAGGGACTCCAGGATCATGACCTGAGCTGAAGGCAGTCGCTTAACCAACTGAGCCACCCAGGCGTCCGAGAAATGGTTTTAAATAAATAAGGACATATTTATATAGTTGAATATTCTATCACTATCAAACATTGACTTATAATGTGGAGAGGTTATTATGTGAAAACAATCAGTTCTAGATCTTTAATTCAAGGTAGCATATGATGTGTCACAAGAGGAACAAAATGTCACAAGAGGAGCAAAAATGCCACAGAAAAAATGTTTTCATCACTAGTTGGAATACATTATTTCTTGGGCACTTAGATAACACTGCATTATAAAATTTTTCCTCTGCCCTCTGAAACTATTCATTATCTCTGTGGAGCAGTAGGACAGAAATTTTAGGAGGAGAAGTATTTCATAAAACAATAATCTTACATCTTAATATGAGTTTCTAAATATATTTAAAAAACCTTATTGAAAGCAATTCATAATAACATATGAACACTTTTAAGCAAAATTATTACTCTATAATAACCTGATGAGATAAATTTCCTGTTATTTTGTAAGTGGATAATTCTATATATGTAGTGATATAGAAAACAGGCAAAGGATTTTTCATTTTGACAAAAGTAATTCTCTTCATTTATAATGGAAGAGAATCACCATTTTCTCAAAAGAATTAAAAAGATTTCCCACAAAGCTTGTGCCCTCTGCATGTTCATTTACTTCTTAACTGAATAACATAGAAGATGGAAAATTAATGTCTTATCTATGAATTTTAACAAAATCGGTTACTAAATAGTCACCACAATCTATCTAATACTAATTTTATCCATATGGAAAGAATAAAATGGACCATTTAAGTATTTGTGTGTGTAATTCATTCTCATCTTACTTCAATTGAAAATAGTGACTGGAATGACTCTGACAGCAGGTAATATAAAAATAATTTCTATGAAACAGAGTTTGTGACTTTGTCCTTCAGTAACAGATTTACCACTTTAATTATGCTTTGTGAATGCATATTTTAAAATTATTTTTAATACTTGAAATACCTGTCAGCTGATAGGAGGAAACTGAAGGTCAAAAGTTCATATGGTGTGCCTTTAAATAGGAATAATTTTTAGTTTTCTCACATAACACTGAAAGTGGATGAATCATGTGTAGAAAAATGAGTCAACTTAGTCATGCAATTATCTCATATGATGCACCTTCTTAAAGCAATTTGAAAATATGCTAACCTTTTCCCACTCAAGGGACTTACTGAAGAGAATGACTAGCAGATTTAGGGAAGAGTGGAAGACAGTGTGGCTGAAGTGCTACAGAGTGGGGACCAGGAGAGATCAAAGAGGTGTGGATCCAGATCATGAATCACATTAGCGATCTTGCACTTTTCCTTTGAGTAAGATGAGAAGACATTGAAGAGTTTTGCACAGAGGAAGGACACAATCTGGCTTACAATGGGTTCTTTCTGGAGTTTGTGCTGTGAGAAACTGTGCAAACAAGAGCAGAAGCAGGAAGACCAGTTAAGAGGTGTAAGAAATAGAAAATATATATAGGTATCTGCCCCTGAGTCCTGGCACAGAGCTCCTAAAACCCTTGTAATTTCCTAAATCATAAGAGTGATAGGAGCATCTTTTGTTTTAATGAGGCGACTCTGAATGGGTTGCTGGCTGCTCACCAGAGAGACCAAACCATGACTAGAAGCTTGGGATTTTCAACTCCACCACTCTATTCTCCAGAGAGGGAAGAGGGGCTGGTAATGGAGTTAATAACTGATCATGTTTATATGAGAAGACTCCACAAAATTCCAATAGTGTGGGGTTCAGAGAAGTTCCAGGTGGGCAAACACATCCACACCAGGAGAGTGATGTCTCCCAACTCTGCAGGGACAAAACCTCCTCCACTCGGACCCTCCTGGACCTCACCTTATGTATCACTTCACCTGGTTGTTCATCTGTACTCATATTCTTTAATAAGTTGGTAAAGGCAAATAAGTGTTTCCCTGAGGTCTGTGGGCTAGTCTATCAAAGTAATTGAAACTGAGGAAGGGGTCACTGGAAACTCTGATCTAGAATACGTTGGTAGAAGCACAGATGACAACCTGGGCTTGCAACTGGCATCTAAATTGAGGGTGGGGGTGTCATCAGTGAGACCCCTTGACTCCCTGGACTCAGGATTGACCCTTCAACTCAGAAATGACCTCCTGAACTCAGGAAACATCGAGAAGCTTCTGCCTGTTAATTTCATCTTTTAGAAACTAACATATTGCCAGAACAAGAAAAGAAATATTTGAGGACCCAACACCAGCACAAATGAATCAGAAAGTGCCAGACAGTTACCTCAGCTCCATTATAATGTTAAAATCCCCCTGTGAATAATCCTCTTGTTCTGTATACTTGAAAGCAGAAAATATTAGGATCCACAGTTGGTAAGGCAGTGACAATAATAATAAAATTAGTCTTAACTGATGTGGGAAACAAAGGCAGAAGAAAAATTATTAAATTTCCTTACTACTTAGAGCCCACTGACAAGTCCTTAAAATAGGTAGAGTGACATTCCTCTAGGAACTCAACTGCCTCGATGTTGACACTTTGCTAAGGGCAAAAGGCAATTTTAACCCCCACCCCCCATCCTGTAAGCCTACTTTAACATATAAAAATTCCTTTGGCAACTTCATTTATCTCTAACCCCCCAAGATACATGTTGGCAATTATCCCCCCAAGCATATGGCCCACCCATATACATCTGAAGGGTCTCATGACTAAAGTTTTATTAGATGGTAATAAATGACCTTTTCCCAACAATAGCTAACCCCCTCAACCTCCCGGAAATCTTGCTTCCAAATTCTTTAGAGACTTATGCTATCCCTAACCCCCTCCCAACTTGAAAGTATATAATGGGCCACTCCTCATGACCCCGGTACAGCTCTTTCTGGCCACGGGTCCTATCCCCATGCTTCATAAAATCACCTTTTGTTACCAAAGACATCTCAAGAATTTTCTTGGCCCTCGGCTCCAAACCCTAATGTCTTTCCCACATCATTAACAATGAGTAGTCAGCCTGCATGTGAATTTCTGGAATGCATCAAATTTGGGGAAATATTAATACTGGGATCTCAGATGGGTGCTATGGGTCACCGAGACTAAAACAATGGCACTACACAAATACAAAAGGTATGGAAAGAGCAAAATCACAGAAAAAGCAGAGAGAAAAAGATTCCCACGTGCAGAAATATAATCTGGAGGCTCCACCAGCAGCATTGAGTAGATTAGGGAGACATGTGGTCAGTATCAGGTTGACTAGCCAGCTGACTGTAGGTATATGTATGGTGCAAAAACCTAGTCAGCTTTTCAAGGTGAACTTGAAGGAATAAAACTTATCATTAATATCCTCATTCAAGAAAGAGTGGAATACTCAGCAGTATGACAAATTTAGGGATTAGGCAATGAGGTAAGGGAAAAGCTACTAAGACTGTATTCCAAAGACAAAGGCAAAGGCTCATGAATTTCTAAAAGAATGCAAAAACCAGGAAAGAGGCAGAGATCCCAGGACAATGAAATTATCAATCTGGAGCTCTTTGAATTCTTTAAAGCTGTACAGGCTGGATCCTGGCAATAAAGGCTGAGGACAGACCTTGCAGGTAAGGATAAGTAGCTACTTTATGATGGTGCGAGGAACAAAGGGGCAGAGGTTCTGGTGGTATAGAAGTTTTCCATGCACATGTAGATAAAACATCCACCTAAGTAAACAGCTGAAAAAAATAAGTAAAGAGAATATAGAAAATGTTACTCTCATATTACTTACAAAGAGGCAAATTTGAAGTTACATATAAAAAGTAATAAAATCACTTGCTTATTTACTTCTAAATTGAAAAATCAATAGTGTTAGAGACTCCATGCATTTATGAAACCTGGTGCTGAATTCAGAAAAGTAGTCCTCACTAAATGTCTGGTACTCTTTCCACTTTTTCAATCATTTTTATTTTGTTATATGGAAATATCCTTTATAAAAACAAAATCATAAATGAAATATATTAAAAAAGATGAAAGAAGATGTTCTCTGGTTGAAGCAGGCAGACAGGAAAATGAGAGTCATATCTCTTCGGTCTTTCTCTTTTTCTCTGTGGAGGCTCAATGGGCCCTTGGAATTGTTGGAATATACATTAAAAAAGCACCATGTGTTGTCATGATGGTTAAATATTAGAGTGAGCTGATATTGTTTGAATAATATTTCATTCCTAAATATTTAAATCATTTTATTTCAGGAAAAAAAGAAGAAAGGATGGGAAGTAAACATTTGATTGATTTCTGTTATGGACCATGGTCCCACATCTGGAGTAGGTAATAAGTCAGCACATGATCAACATTACCCTGTTATGTCCCTGTTTCTTTATTGAGCACCAGATGCAGTTATCTTGCATTTAAGAATCTCTTGTGACATATTTAGACACCAGAGTCTTCCGAGTAGGGTGGTATTAGAAGAAGAAAGCAATCGAGGCCAATATAGATCAAAATCCATCTAGAACATAAATTGATTGAGTTAAAATACTACCTGGCATCTCACACATGTAAAATCAACCTTTTTGTCCATCTTTCATGTTCTCTCCTTTTCAAGTGCATGGTTAAATTTGTATAAGTCTTATAATACAGGTACTCTGTAGATGAACCCTTTAATTTAGGGAATTATACCTTTACATTAAAAAGTAAATTTAAAAAATGCCTATTTTAATCATATGTTCTATCTCTATACCTCTGATATGGTGGTCTGAAACTGATTAATAAAATTTTAGAACTCATTAGCATGCATGTATGATGTGGGGTGTGTGCTCGCGTGTGTGTGTATACACATTTACTTTGAAGTCTCAGTGAACCAGAAGTTTTTGACAAAAGAACTGATGATCGAACTAGGCAGAACTTAGGTTAAATGACTAGAAATTCATAAACTTGCAAATGAGGACAATGTTGGTATCTGAATTAATAGGGAAAAAAATGAACAGCCTATTTTTAATTATCACCTCTCCTGTATAATCCTCTTTTACAGATTCATTTTAATGACTCCCTATATTTAAAACAAGTCTTTACATAAATAAGCAATTCTTTTATCTTCTTATTTTTTTTCCTTTTATGAAATCTGCTCATTTCAACAGCTATTCCTACCATTTAAAAATTTTCTTCTAAACTTCTTTCATCTTTATCTTTTGTGCCCCTTAGATTACCTTCTTTTAATTATTCTATTGCTCAAAAAAAGCCTGAGTCAAAGTGTCACATAATATACTTTTCTATCTCTAGCTCATCCTTAAGGTCTTTTATTTTTATTTTTCAATTTGTACAATAATACACTAGTTTTATTTTTATTTTGAGCTTCCACACCTCCAATTTTGTAAGTAGTCAGAACTGTTACTCCAACTAAAAGTTATTAACAGCCCTGCACTTGTTGAAACAACACTTCTAAAAAACTTCAGTTATGATGAGCAATACACAGTTTGAATATACCCTTTTACCTTATATGAAATCTCATCTTCAAATCTAGGTTTCTGATTTAATATTCATAATACTCAAGTATATTTTTTAGAAATAGAAGCAAAATTTTTTAAGTATATCACCTTTAGAAAAATGTATAAACACAACAATCTTCCTTTAAAAATTTAACATTGAAAGGCTTATAACTTCAGTATAAGCACAATTGCTTCAGGTTTCAAATTCAAGCACAATGGCTTAAATCGCTATTATTCCTGGTAGGCAATTTATCTAGTGTTTGATCTGCTCACTGAAAGTAGAGCCTTCTCAGAACCACAAACAATCCCAGCCACAACAACATCCTTAGAGGAGCTGAGGCATTCCTGGAGAGTTCATGCCCACTCAACCCAAGATGTCTCCCTTTCCTGGTAGCCTTGTTCTCAAACCCAAATTTCACACTCTTATCTGAAAATAAAAAAAGGAAATCTCATTTAAAATGGAGTCAGGAAGCCCCGAAGGGAAAGTTCTCACATACATCCCACTCATTGCAGCCCACATAACCAGCAGGCAAAAGGAAGATAATTATTTCAACAAGAGAGGGCACTTTTCACATGCGAATTTATTTCCTGCCTTTAAGGAAGGAAGATCCATGCCTACCTTAACAACGCACTAACCACAGCCTGCAACCAATGAGAAATTTCCACATCAAACTCTTGTTCTTTTTCAATAAACTTTTGTTTAGAACAACCCTCCCCAGTTTCCTCCTTAAACCTAATATAACCTTCCCTTTGTCTCTTCAGACGTGCCTCTGGTTCACCATAGCTTGCTTGCCCTGATTGCAATTCCTCTGCTCTTCCCAAATAAACTCATTTTTCTTACTTAAATAAAACTGCTCTTTGCTCTGTTTAAAGTTTACACTTGTCTCATACTCTCATTAACAACTGTTTTTTGGTTTTCTGAGCCATTTTTTCACTTCTCTGCCCTCTAACAAACCTTTTTACTGTGTCCCTTATTCCATGGTACATATACTCTACCTCTTCAAATGTTTACCCAAATAGTCCCTTCATCTTTTTGCCTTACTGAACAAAAAATCAGGTTTTAAAAGAATCGTTACTTTCTTTCTCACACTCCACATATCACTGATATTCACTGTCCTCCTTATACCCAAATACCCCTTTCCCCTCCTTCTCTGAAACATCATTTTGCTTTGATGTTAACTCCATTCACTTTCTTTTTTTTTTTTTAAAGATTTTATTTATTTATTTATTTGACAGAGAGAGACACAGCAAGAGAGGGAACACAAGCAGGGGGAGTGGGAGGGGGAGAAGCAGGCTTCCTGCTAAGCAGGGAGCCCAATGCGGGGCTTGATGCGGGGCTCGATCCCAGATCCTGGGATCATGACCTGAGCCGAAGGCAGACGCTTAACGACTGAGCTACCCAGGCGCCCCAACTCCATTCACTTTCTAAGACTTTTTGTAACCACAAACAATAAATCTCCCAATTATAACCTCCTATTCTCTGGACTTTGAAATTGGCTCATGTGTTTCCAAACCAGGGTCTTCTCTTTTCTATTTTACTTGGTGAAAGTATTAATATATAATCCACTCAGAATTCATTCAAATTTTCTCTCTTCCTTTCTTTTTGATAGTCCTGAATTTTAACTACTTTTACCTAAATTTCACATTATCTGTTTACTCCAGTGGCCATATCCCGGATGTGTCATCACTGATACTTATTCCAAATCTGTTATCTCAAATTTAAACATCTCTTCCTTTTTTATACAATTTACAGTCCTTCTAGCCCAGAATTCCATCTGTCTTTTACCCCTTATTAGCCCACTCAGAGTTATAACTCACTATTGTAGAGATCACAATTCTCCTTCATATGGAACTTTAGATACAATGCAATCTAAATCGAAATCCTCCCCTTTTTTTTTCTTGGTTAAAATTGCCAGTATTGAATTGCTTGTATAATGTGCATGGAAATACAAAAATAAATTTAACATAAATGCAATATTTAAAACAATGTAGTAGTCATACAAAAATATACAAAGCAGACAAGTAATCAAACCAAACTGAAAATCTGAAGAGATTCATGAATATAAACATATCATTTACAGTAAAATGGCACTACAGAGCAATTGGCAAAATACACAATTTCAATAAATGCAGTTGAGACAAATAGACATCCATATAGAAAAAAATAGATTCCACTTTCATGCCATGCCCCCAAATTAATAAAGTATTGAGAGGCATATGAAAATATTTTTATATTCTAAATGTAAGAAAAATGTCCTAAATAATACACAAAAGCAGCAACCTGAAAGGGAAATGTTGATAAATATGACTAAATTAACATTAGGATTTTCCATTTATAAGGTTGTTTTTAAAAAAATTATTGTTTGATTGTATTTTCATCCAGAGGTTATAGTTATGTTTGAGAGAGTCAGTTTGAAAGGAATTTACTAAACTATTGGGGAAATGTTATCTCTTTAAACATTTATGCTGCCCCATTGTTTCTCCCTTATTCTCTGTTTTTGTCCTCTCTTCTCCAATTACATATGTTTGACATTTGATCTTCATTCACAGATCTCCTTTCCTTCCTTCTTTCCTTTCCTTCTGTTCTTTCCTTTCTTTCTTTCTTTTCCCTTCTTTCTTTCTTTTTCTTTCTTTTTCTTTCTTTTCTTTCTCTCTTTCTTTCTCTCTTTCTTTCTTTCTTTCTTTCTTTCTTTCTTTCTTTCTTTCTTTCTTTCTTTCTTTCTCTCTCTCTCTCTCTCTCTTTCTTTCTTTCTTTCTTTCTTTCTTTCTTTCTTTCTTTCTTTCTTTCTTTCTTTCTATTCCCTCCCTCCCTCCTTCCCTCCTTCCTTCCTTCCTTCCTTCCTTCCTTCCTTCCTTCCTTCCTTCCTTCCTTTACTTTTTGCTCATGTTTCAGTGTTCAGTGTGGATAATTCCATTGGCCTGTCTTCAAATTAATTGATCATTTCTCTGTTCTTGCCAGTTTTCTAATAAACTCATCAAAATATCTTCATTTCTGTTACTGCAACTTTTCTACTTCTATTGGACATCTTTTTATTGTTTCTTTCTCCCGAAATTTCCCATTTGTTCATACATTTTTCTTGCCTTTTCCACTATATCCTTTGATGAATTTTTCATTCTTTAAAAAAGTCCCTGTCTGATTATTCTAACATATGTGAGCTTTCTCAGTCTGAATCTTTTGAATATTTTAATCTCTTGACACTGTGTCAGATTTTCTTGCCTCTTCTATGTCTTAACGACTGAGCCACCCAGGTGCCCCTTCCTCTTCTATGTCTTGTAGTTTTTTTAAATTAAATATTAGTGATTGTGTGAAAGAGAACTATATAGACTATAGAGACAAGTAATTATTACTTCAGTGAAAGGCATGACTCTTCTCTCAGGCTAGTCTGTATTTTAAACTGGGACCGGGATTTTTGTTGCTTTAATAGACTCCATTTATCACAAGCTTTAGTTAATTTAAAGGGCAGAATATGATAAAACAACAACAACAACATTATTTTAGTAGGGCTCAGACTATGTCTGTCCACAGGCTTTTATATATATTATATTTTATATACTTTATTTTATGTATTTTTCTTGCACTGCACACAAAAGTTATCAGGTCCTACTTAACTAAACCTAGGTCTGGCATGGAGGTCTCTCTCAGCAATCCTGTTCCACCCCTAGCTGCATACTGTCACTGCTTTATACCACTGTTTCCACTCTTACTGTCCTATAACGTAGTATCCATATAACACAAAGAGCAATCCAATTTACTTGTAATATCACATCTTTCTGCCTGGAGTGTTCTTTCCTTAATTATCTGTGTAGCTAATTCCCCACTTCCTTCAGGTTTTTGCTTAAATGCTATATCAATAAGAGCTCACTTCATCATCTACTTAAAATTGGAACTATTCTTATCCCCACCTCCACTGATATTGCTCTCCTTTTTTCCCCCATAACTCTTTTAATCTTCTAACATACTTATATGTTGCTTATTTATTGTATCTATTGCATATTTTTGGTGTGCTGTCACTAGAATGGCAGTTCCATGAAGGCAGGCATCTTTGTCTCTCTTGTTTACTGATACATTATAAGCATCTAGAAGAGTGCCTGACATATAGTTAGCTCTCAATAAATGTTTGTTAAATGAATGAATGACTGAACACATTGCTATAGCATGAGGAGATATCTGGTAATAAGAATCTGTCACAGAGGTTAAAATTCTGATATTTACAGAATTATTTAGCATACATCATCTTTAAATTATTTAGCAAAGGGTTTGAGGCTCAGGGAGTTAGGGGAAAATAGAGAACTATAATTCATAAAACAACTAAGAAAAATTCATGTACCTCTGGGTCTCAATATTCATCTTCTAAGGTTCATTTTTGAATAAAATTGCAGGCTTAGTATCTAGCAGAATACTTGAATGTAGAGGATGTATTAATTTCACCACAAATGTATGCATAATATATGGGTGCATATATGTATATATGTGTGTTTAATGTAAAAGTATTAGTGAAACTAATTGTTCAAGAATTAAAATTTAAAAACTTCATAAAAATGTGATTTTGTTATTGTGGTTTCTATTAAATCATCAGGATCTTTTAACAAGTTTTGACGTTTTACAATCACAAAAATTGTCTGGTATTTTTTTTTTTTAAAGAGAGAGAGAGAGTGCTTGTGTGAGCAGGGGGAGTGGGGACAGCCAGAGGGAGAGGGAGAGAGAGAATCTCAAGCAGATTCCATGCCCATTGTGGACCCCAACCTGGGGCTTGATCTCACAACCCTGAGATCATGACCTGAGCGTAAATCAAGAGTTGGATACTTAACTGACTGAGTCACCCTGGTGCCCCTAAAATTTTCTGGTATTTTAGGACATAAGATAATTTATTTTTTGAAAATAAAATGTTGGACTTTTATTTTATTTATAGATCATATATTTTAGTATTGGCAATTATCATCTGTCAGTAATGACAGATAAGCTTTTATTTTGCATTTTTTTAAGATTTTATTTATTTATCTGACAGAGAAAGACATAGTGAGAGAAGGAACACAAGGAGGGGAGGAGGGAGAAAGAGAAGCAGGCCTCCCCCCGAGCAGGGAGCCCGATGCAGGGCTCGATCCCAGGACCCCGGGATCATGACCTAAGCTGAAGGCAGACGCTCAACGACTAAGCCACATGGGCACCCCCAGATAGGCTTTTAAACTGAAAAAAAAAATTTCTTTGCTATTTTACATATAATCTTCATTTATCTTAATTAAACCTCTCCTATGATTTAAAAGTAAATCTATTTATACTGATTTACTTTTATGAAGTTTGATCCACACTTTTATTTTGTATAAAGTTATTTTTAGACAAAGCTAAGGAAAAAAAATCATAAAAATATATAGAGCCATTCATTTTACTCCATGGCTAGAAATTAATGCAATGATTTGGCACCTAAGTTCTACCATGGGTCCCATGTAGATGTATCAGAAATAGCATTTTATTCTGAATTGATACAAATGCTTCGGGGTAAAATAGCAAAGTAAATAATGTTCAGATACATCTTCAAGAACTTGCTGTGTTAAAAGGTAGTAGAAATGAGAGGAATCTGATTTTTTTTAATACACTGTCTGATATAGGTTAAAGGAGTAGAGATGATTTGATATAAACAGCTTCTCTCTTCAGAAGATGTTATTTTGAGTTTTAGGAATTTTGAGTACAAATGTTCTAGTCACTTAATCGCATGTAGAAAATTTGTTAGAAAACAAATTAGTGTTTCAGATTCCTGTGCATAAATATACTTTTTCATGAAATTTAATTATATATTCTAAAATATATATGAAAATTAAAAATAATTATCTTGATGCATTTATACTTCCTTCTTTTTTCTTGCTACTTTATATGAAGAGAGACTATTTTTAACATTCAAAAAATAAGCCACATAACTCATTAACTTTTGGGTCATGTATCTGTGTTTTGCCATTTTTATTATCCAGACATTGAAATAATTAGAAATAGGTTAAATAATTTAAAAATAATTTAAACAGTGGGAAGTAACAGGGAGAATGACAGCAAGTTCAAATATTTTTAATTATAATTTGATAGTTTATATTACATTTGGGTATGACAGAATACCCTTAATATAAGCAGGCAGAGTACATTACGATGGACAACCAGATATATAGTCTTAAAATTTGCTTAATTATAATAGTCATTCTCTAGAGAGAGCTGAACACTGAAGTGTCCTTTTCATCATGTAATGGAATATTAATGTCTCTTCTTCCATTCTCCTTCCCTCCAAATCCTCACAAACAGTGATGAGGAGTACTACCCTTCTTTTACGCAGGTTTTTACCCAGAAGGATAAGCACAGTTATAATCATATAAGCATCAGCCTCCAATTCTGCTGCCCTAGAGAGAGTAAACTCTTATGAGTTTATGGTCATTCAGAAAGGAGCTGGGGAACAAAAAATGACACATCAGCTTTAGTCCCTGGTTGTTTTCATACTATGGACATCGATTGTGAAAGGAGAACATCCAGCAGTTTCTGATTACAGAATGTAATTAAAGTTTTTTGAAATATTACATGACTTACTTTTAGGGAAAAAAAACAGTAGTATTTGTAATTTTTATAGGCTAGAAGTTTTTACAAGATGGATTTCAATAAGAGACAGATGGCTTTTTAACAAGTGCCTCCTACATCAATGCCCTGTGGTATTATAGGAAATAAGTCATGATTAGATTTTGTTTCATTCTCAATGTTCACAATAAGTGTTAGTATTAGAAACTTGACCACTGGATATTTAAAAAAAAATTTTAATTAATTGAAGAGTATATACTCAATCATGGTGACTACTGGGAAAATATAATTTAAAACAAGACAAAATCTCCTTTCAACCCAGAAATCTCTCCATTAAAGTAGAAGAGAAAGAAAACAATTTTATTATTGAATAAGCATTAAGCCAGCAGGTGATGTGCTAAGAGATTGCAAAGACAGAAAGAAATCTCACCATTTTAAATAGCAAAGCTGACATAACCCATCACATACATGTTCTCAAGATAAACAATAACTAGTCCTCAAGCAAAAGGACAGGAAGCACCATTTGTCACAGATAGATCGTCCTAAATTCACTTGATAATTGCAATGACCATCTGCATTAGCTTTATCCAAAGGAAAATTAACTTGTTCTATGTTTATGACAAGTAATTTTGCAACTTGGAGCAAGGCCCTGCAGACACAGGCTTCTACTCTTCCACAGAAACTGGGAGATGGGGCACTATGATCCTTATGCATATATTTCAAAAAGAGAATTCCCAGGTCCTTGAGAAAAATATCCCTTCAAACTGGCAACAGTCCATTTAGCTTTTAAAAATACATATAAATTTCATAGATACAGAGAAAGAACTTAGATTCATATGTTTTCTAAAGTAAATGCTCTAAGAAAAGGGAAAGTAGGAAAGTCTATTCCCTTATTTTCAGCAGGGAGAATTATGGCTCTTGTTTTAACTTGTATTTGTCCTTATATGATGAGTCCAATTCATTTAGTCTATCTGCTAGAATACTTTTGAAATTAAAGTCCAAATGTAAACACACATACACACATATATGTATACACAGACACAGCAAATATCTATGCTAGAAACTAAGATTCTAAGATTACCCTTTCATTAGTACTGTATGTGGTGTGGGTTTAACATTCAGAGTGAAACTATTTCTGTTTTCCTATTTCAGTTGTACATATCTTTTATTTTAAAGATGCCTTGGATATCATTTTTTTTCTTGAGGTTGCTAACAATGAAGAAGAGCAGATATTCCTGAAGACATTGTTTCTCTTGATTCTATTCAATCTTCAATTCTAGGGCATCCAAAAGCTAAACTCAACCCTCTTGTATCATACCAGGAGGGTAGTTAAAACTTTAACTGCTTATCAAGACTCATTTTAATGCGTGCCATCCCAAATGCATTCAGGAGTTGCAATATTATTTGACCCATTATATTATCATTTTAGTTATTCATACTGGGTTTGGATTAATAAGTATTTTTATTTAGATTTTTTTGCAGGAGTACTTTAAAGGAATTTTCAAAACCAAAACAGGTTATATGCGATGATCCTTTTAGTTTTTCCTTGGCACCAATTTCCCATTCCATTGCTTCAGAATAACATAGTCTTTGCATAATGGCATTTTGCTATTTTACAGCAAAGGAATTTTATTTTAGCTTTGCAATTCTGATTCTGTCAAGGTTGCAACTGTTTCATCCCCTTGCATTGATTCTGGCAATTCCAATTAAACATATTTGTTTCATGCAAGACTTCCTTTAAGGAAATCCTTTCACGTAGTTAATTGTCTTTTTTCTATGAGTAATGAAAAGGATACTATTGCTTAATCCCTCATGATTCTTTCAATCCCAATCTCTCTCTCTCATTCTCTCTCCTCTTCCTCTTCCCATTCTTCCTCCCCTTCTCCCTCTTTGTCTTTCTCTCCTCCTCTTCTCTTTTCTTCCCTGCTTCTTCCACCTCCCTCTTGAAAATTTTGCATGCTTTTTATTTCTGATTTTCTGTAATTAGTTTCTGATTTTTAAATATTTACGGCATGATTTGCAGTTAAAACATCCCACATTAAAAGAAACATTATAGAGCTAAAAATACCCATCTTAAAACATAGCTTATAACAATTAAGAACTCACAAGATGCAAAGTATAGCACAACAAAAACATCTAAGAAAAAAAAATCAGCAATGCTATGAACTCCTTTCCAATTATTTTACCCTCCTGACTTTTCAAAGGTAACCGCTAGAAAGATACTGTTTATCATTCTCCTTGAATTTCTTTACATTTTCTTACTTCTATACATGATTATCAAAGTGTATATATGTATCAAATTATTCTGCCTCTTGATTTTTTTCTGCCTTTTGATTTTAAAATACTTTTTACTCAATACTGTGAAATCATCCAATTATAAATTTATGAAACAAATGATCTAACACATTTCTTTTATTGCTCAATGAGAATCTATTAAATAAATATGTTGCATATAATTAGCATTGCAATAGACACTTAGAGCCCTTCCATTGTTTGTCGTTACATAAATGGTACCATTAACATTGTTTTACACTTTATTATATATATTTGCAAGGGTCTTAATATAAAAATCATTAAAATTGAGAAAATGAAATCTTTATTCAATTCAATTCAATTTAAAGGAGTTTTCAAAGCCAAAACAGGTTATATGCGATGATCCTTTCAGTTTTTCCTTGGCACCAATTTCCCATTCCATTGCTTCAGAATAACATAGTCTTTGCATAATGGCATTTTACTATTTTACAGTGAAGGAATTTTATTTTAGCTTTGCAATTTTGATTCTGTCAAGATTGCAAGGTTGCAAGATTGTCAAGAATATAGGAGAGTCTAACACATTTTTCTCTGTATCGTTTTTTCTCTAATAGACTACTTTTTAGAGCAGTTTTAGGTTCACAGAAAATAGAATAGGGGGTACTGAGATTTTCACATATAGCCTTGCTCCTACTCATTCATAGCCTCCCGCAATATCAATGTCCCCCACCAGAGTGGTACATTTATTACAATTGATGAACCTACACTGACACCTCATTTTCAATCAAATTCCATAGTTCACATCGGAGTTCATTCTTGGTATGCAGTCTATGGATTTTGACAAATGTATAATGATATGTATCCACCATTATGATATTATAAAGAGTAGTTTCAATGCCCTAAAATATCTCTGTGTTGTACCTATTCCTCCCTATACCCCCTCACACCTGTCACCACTGATAATTTTTATTGTCTACATAGTTCTGCCTCTTACAGAATATCATATAGTTGGAATCATACAGTATGTAGCCTTTTCAGATTGGCTTCTTTCACTTAGTAATATGCATTTAAGTTTCCTCCGTGTCTTTTACTAGCTTGATAGCACTAAATGATATTCCATTGTCTAGAAATATCAACTAGATTTTCTTAAGCCATTAATCTACTGAAGGACATCTTGGATGCTTACAGGTTTAGACAATTATGTATAAATCTGCTAAAAACATCCGTGTGCAGGATTTTGTGTGGACATAAGTTTTCAACTCTTTTCAGAAAATAACAGGAAGCATGATTGATGGATCATATAAGAGTATATTTAGTTTTGTAAGAAACTGTCAAAGTGTCTCCCAAAGTGGCTGTACCATTTTGCCTTCCTACCAATAATGAATGAGTGTCCCTCCTGTTACACATCTTCTCTAGCTTTTGATATTGTCAGTGTTCTGGAATCTGGCCTTTCTAAGAAATGTATAGTGGTATCTCATTTTTGTTTTGATTGTATTTCCATGATGCCATATGATGGGGAGGATATTTTCAAATGCCTATTTTCTATCTGTATATCTTCTTTGGTAAGGTGTCTGTTAAGTTTCTTATTGGCGAGTTTAAGAGTTTTCTATATATGTATATATTCTTTATAACAGCTCATTATCAGTTGTGTCTTTTGCACATATTTTCTCTCAGGCTGTGGCTTCTCTGTTCATTCTTTTGGCACTGTCTTTAGCAGAGCAGAGTTTTTACTTTTAATCAAGTCAAACTGATCAATTATTTCTTTCATTGATCATGACTTTGGTGTGTATCTAAATAGTCATCACCATACCCAAGGTCATCTAGGTTTCCTCCTATGTTATCTTCTAGATTTATATTTTTGCATATTATACTTAGGTCTGTGATACATGCTGAGTTAATTTTTGTGAAGTAGTGTAAAGTCTTCTTCTAGATCCAGACTTGTTTGTTTTTTGTGGGTCTTCTTTGTTTGTTTTTTGGCATGTAAATATCCCGTTGTTCTAGCACATTTTTTGAAAAAAATCTTTGCTCCTTTGTATTGCCTTTGCTCCTTTGTCAAAGGTCAATTTACTATATTTATATACTATATTCATGTGGGTTTTTTCCTGGGCTCTTTGTTTTGTTCCATTGATCGACTGGTCTGTTCTTTTGCCAATACCATATGGTCTTGATTTCTGCAGCTTTATAGTAAGACTTAAAGTTTGGTAGTGCCAGTCCCCAACTTTGTTCTCCTTCAATATTGTGTTGGCCATTCTGAATCTTTTGACTCATCATCAGTGAACTGCAAATCAAAACTACAAAAATAAATCACCTCACACCTGTCAGAATGGCTAAAATTAACAACACAAGAAACAACAGGTGTTGGCAAGGGTGTGGAGAAAGCAGAACCCTCCTGCACATAGGTGGGAACGCAAACTGATGCAGCCACTCTGGAAAACAGTACGGAGGTTCCTCAAAAAGTTAAAAATAGAACTATCCATTTAAATTTAGAATCAGGGGGCACCTGGGTGGCTCATTAGTTAAGTCTGCCTTCGGCTCAGGTCATTATCCCAGGGTCCTGGGATCGAGCCCCACATCAGGCTCCCTGCTCCGTGGGAAGTCTGCTTCTCTGTCTCCCACTCCCCCTGCTTGTGTTCCCTCTCTCGCTGTGTCTCTCTCTGTCAAATAAATAAATAAAATCTTAAAAAAAATTAAAAATAAATAAATTTAGAATCAGTTTGTTGATATCTACAGAATAACTTGCTGTGATTTTGACTGGAATTACATTGAATCTATTGATCAAGCTGGGAAGAAGCATTATCTTGGCAAAATTGAATCTTCCTATACACAAACATGGATATCTTTGAATTTTTTTAATCCTTCCTTTATATCTTTCATTGGAGTTTTGTAGTTTTTCTCAGATACATGTTGTAAATATTTTGTTAGATTTATCCATATTTCATTTTTGGCAGTACTAATGTAAATACGTTTTTAATTTAAAATTCCGTTTGTTCACTGCTGGTATATAGAAAAGCAATTGATTTGTATATTTGCTTTGCATCCTTCAACCTTGCTATAATCACTTATTAGTTCAAGGAGATTGTGTCTTTTAAGGAAATCACTTATTTCATATAGGTTATCAAATTATGAGTCTTAGAGTTGTTCATAGTATTCCTTTATTATCTTTTTAATGTCCAGGGATCTGTCATGATGTCTTCTTTTTCATTTCTGATATTAGTAATTCGTGACCCCTCTAATATTTTATTTGGCTGTCTGCTAGAGGCTTATCAATTTTATTGATATTTTCAGAGAAACAGCTTTTGTTCTTTATTTACCCAATTGATTTCCTTTTTCAATTCCACTGATTTCTGCTCTGATTTTTATTATTTCTTTCCTTCTGCTTACTTTGGATTTAATTTGCTCTTCTTTTTCTGGTTTCCTAAGGTGGAAGTTTAGATTATTGATTCCATATCTTTCTTCTTTCTAATATATGTATTCACTGCAATAAATTTCCCTCTAAGCACTGCTTTCCCTGCATCACACACATTTTGATAAGTTAATTTTCCTTTTCATTTAGTTCAAAATATTTCAAAAATTTCTTTTGAGATTTCTTCTTTGATGCAAGTTTATAAGTATGTTTCTTAATCTCTAAGTATTTGGGTTCTTTCCACCTACCTTTCTGTTACTGAGTTCTAGTTTAATTCCACTGTGGTCTGAGAGCAGACATTGTGTGATTTCTATTCTTCAAAATTTGTTGAAGTGTGTTAATGTAGTCCACAATGTGGTCTCTTCTGGTAAATCTTCCATGTGAATTTTAGAATAGTGTGTTTTCTGTAGTTTTGGATGAAGTACTCTATAGATGTCAATTATTTCCAGTTGATTTATGTTTTTGTTGAGCTTAATTATGTCCTTAATAATTTTCTGCCTGATGAATCTGTCCATTTCTGATAGAGGAGTGTTGAAGTCTCCAACTGTCATAGTGGATTTATCTATTTCTCCTTACAGTTCTATCAATTTTTCTACATGTATTTTGATGTTTTAGGCATATTCTTATTAAGGTTCAATATGTATTCTTGCAGAATTGATCACTTTATCATTAAATAATGAATCCCTTTATCCTTGATAACTTTCCTTATTCTGAAGTCCATTTTGTCTGAAATTAATACAGCTACTCCTTGTAGACAACATATAGTTGTGTCTTATTTTTTGATCCTTTCTAACAATCTTTTATTTGGTGCATTTAGACTACTGATGTTCAAAGAAATTATTGCTATAGTTGGATTAAAATCTACTAATTCATTCCTGTTTTCTGTTTGTTGCTCTTGTTCTTTGTATCCCACTCTTTCTGTGTTTGTGGTTTTAATTGAGCTTCTTATATAATTCTATTTTCTCTCCTTTTTTAGCTTATCAGTGATAGTGTTTTATTACCCCTTTTTAGTGTTTGCTTGAAAGTTTGCAATATACATTTGCAACTAATTCAATTCCACTTTCAAATAACACTATACCACTTCATGGGTAATGTGACATTATAATAAAATTTTTTTTCTAATCCTTATCTCTCTTTTCTTATATATTGCTTTGTCCATTTTACTTAAAATAAGTATACATTATATATAATTGAATAGAGTGTTGCTATTGTTTTTAATTAATGGTTATCTGTTAGATCAATTAAGAATAAGAAAAATAAAGTTTTTATTTTACTTTCACTTATTCCTTCTTCATTGCTCTTCCCTTCTTGATGTAGATACAAGTTACTGACTGTATCTTTTTTCCTTCGCTCTGGAGAACTCTTTCAACATTTTTTGCAAGGCATTCCTACTGGCAACAATTCTCTCAATTTTTGTTTTTTTGAGAATATATTTATTTCTCCTTCACTTTTGAGGGATAATTTTGCAGGGTACGGAATTCTATTTGGGGGAGGGTTTTGTTTTTGTGTGTGTTTTGTTTTTCCTTTCTCAATAATTTAAAAATTGATTCCGCTCTCTTCTTGCTTGGATGATTTCTGAGAAGTTATGTAATTCTTATCTTTGTTCCTTTACTGGTAAAGTGGTTTTTGCCTCTGAGTTCTTTCAAGATTTTTCTTTAGCTTTAATTTTCTGTAGTTTTAAAATGAAACACTTAAGTATAATTTTTTTTTTTTTTTAATTCAACCTGGTTGTGTTCTGAGTTTCCCAGATCTGTAGTTTGGTGTCTGACGTTAATTTGGGGGAACATTCTCATATATTATTGTTTTTGAGATTTATTCTGTTTTTTTTTTTTTTTCTCTCTCTCTCTCTCTTACTTTTTCTGGTATTCCTATTACATATATGTTACACCTTTTGTCAGCATTCCACAGTTCTTGAATATTATGTTCTCTCTCTCTCTTTTTCATTTCTGTTTACTTTGTTTTTCAGTTTTAGAGTTTATCTAGTGAGATATCCTCACACTCAGAGATTCTTTCCTCAGTCATGTCCAGTCTATAATGTGACCATAAAAAGCATTCTTCTTTTCTGTCCCGTGTTTTTTATCTGTAGTATTTCTTTTTGGGTCTTTGTGTGTTTTGTTTTGTTTTTGTTTTTATTTTAATTCCAGTTATTTAACATACCGTGCTATATTAGTTTCAGGTGTGTGAGGTAGTGATTCAACAATTCCATACATCACCCAGTGCTCATCATGACAAGTGCATTCCTTAATCCTCATTATCTCTTTCACCCATCCCCCCACCCACCACCCCTTTAGTAACCATCAGTTTGTTCTCTATAATTAAGTCTGTTTCTTGGGTTGTCTCTCTCTTTCTCATTTTTTCCCCATTGCTTATTTGTTTTATTTCTTAAATCCACATATAAGTGAAATCATATGGTATTTGTCTTTCTGTGACTTATTTCACTTAGCATTATACTCTCTAGTTCCATCCATCGCTTTGCAAATGGCTTGATTTTATTTTTTATGACTGAATAATATTCCATTGCATATATATAGACCCTATCTTCTTTATCCATTCATCTATCAATAGATACTTAGGCTGCTTCCATAATTTGGTTATTATAGATAATGTTGCTCTAATGAATTAGTGTTTTTGTATTCTCTGGGTAAATACCCAGTAGTGTGATTGCTATATCATAGGGTAGTTCAATTTTGAACTTTATGAGGCATCTCCATACTGTTTTCCATCTTTTCTGTTCTTTGAATATTCTTTCACTTTTTAAATTACATTTACCATATTTTATTTCATGCTGTTCTACTTTATCCATTAAATCCCTTACTATATATATATTTTTTTTTAAAGATTTTTTATTTATTTATTTGACAGAGAGAGAGACAGCGAGAGCAGGAACACAAGCAGAGGGAGTGGGAGAGGGAGAAGCAGGCCTCCCGCCGAGCAGAGAGCCTGATGTGGGACTCGATCCCAGGACCCTGGGATCATGACCTGAGCCGAAGGCAGACACCCAACGACTGAGCCACCCAGGCGCCCCAAATCCCTTACTATATTAAGATAATCATAATTGTTTTAAATTCTCAGTCTGATAATTCTAATATCCCTTCCTATATGAGTCTGATTTTCTTCAGCACTTGTTCCCATAGAGGCTGCAATAAGGTTCAAATAAGTTATGATTCTCTGTATTCCCTTGTCTGTCTCTCCAATTTTGGGAGCAGTGGTTTGACTTGTGACTCCAATTCTAGTACAGATGGAAGAAACACTTTTGATTTTTTAGTTTGTTCAGCTTTTTATATAATAAGGCAGAGTGACGGGGTGCCGGTGTGGCTCAGTCGGTTGGGCATCTGCCTTCAGCTCTGGTCATGATCCCAGGGTCTTGGGATCGAACCCCACGTCGGGCTCCCTGCTCAGTGGGAGTTTGCTTCTCCCTTTCCCTCTGCTTGCTGCTCCTCCTGCTTATGATCTCTCTCTATTTTTCTCTGTCAAATAAATAAATAAAATCTTTAAAAAGTAAAGTAGAGTGGCATCTTCTAAGCTTCTTACAAACTGGACTGGAAGACAGAAATCTTCCTAATTCTTTAACCCTAATTCTAATTTGCCCCAAAAGTCATCTCTGTATCAGGAATATTACACGGATATTTTGCTAATATAATTTGTAAACCTTCAATAAATAAACTAAACTTACATATTCTTCAAATCATATTTAAAAGTCTTTTTCTCCTTCTTTGGACTCAAGCTCTTCTTTTCTAGTAAGTAGTTATGAAGATTACTACTCAATTACAGATCTCAGTTTAGTTTTAATAGCAGAAGTTTCCTACACAGTAAAAATTTTATTATTATTTTTCTTTTGGAATTTGTGACTATTTATCAGGACTAGATATTCCTAAAGTATGCACATAATGATCAGTTTATTTTCAAATTTTCTGTGAGCAATGGAGACAGGCTAGATAGAAGAAATCTATTTTGACACACATACACACAAAGAAAAATTTTTACAGCTGTTTTAAATGATTTCTCTTTTTCACAAACATGTAATCTCCTAATGGGTTTTTTTTTTTCACTTTTTTTCTAAGTACCTCTCAAATAAGTCTTACTTATGTCAAAATAATAAGTTAAGCAAGGTTTCTGGACAATAGATCAATGTGCAAAAATACTTAGCATTTCTATGCACTAGAAATAAAAATTTACAATTTATATAAAGAAAATAAAAGAGATTAAGGATATGAAAGAACCCAGAATTTTTTTTTTTATAATGATCCATTTAGGCTTTTCAATTTAGAGAATTAAAGATGACATAAGATCATCTTAATTTTGGCAGAAATTGTAGTACTTTAATACATGTCTGCTAGTAGTAATAATTTGGAGTGGTTCACACTTACAAATTATTGACATATTTAGTCTCAAATAGGAAACAATAAATAGAGTCATTTAAAAAGAGGTGAATCTGTAAAAGTTCATGAATCTGTGATAATGTTCATAGAAGGAGAAATACAATAAAGTAGGCTAAGTGAAAATTCACCAAGTCCAATAGGTGGAAATTAGTGTCCAATTTTAAAAAGTAATTATAAGTAACAATTTTTGTAGATGGATATATGATCATAAACAAGAGTTAGAAATTTGATCTAGGGAAATGGATTCCATTTTTTCTTGAATAAACTCAGTTCTACTATGATATATTGTTACTGTTTTTATCTACATAGATGCCTCTCTTTTGTCAAGTTCTGTATCTTTGGCAAAAAAAAAAAAACATAAAATTTTGGTATCTTTTTGATAACTTAAAATCCTCTCATATAATACTGAAACCAGTGTTATTAAAGATATTCCTGTATTCTATAAAAAATGCTTATCACTCATCATCAAGGAAATGCAATTCAAAACCACAATAAGATTCCACTTCACCTTGGTCAGATTGGCTATTTATCTATTTATCTAAAGAAAAGAAAACCCACCAATTAGAAGAGATATATGCACTTCTATGTTCATTATAGTATTATTTACAATAGTTTCCATATTATTTACAATATGGAAACAATGTAAATGTCCATCCATAGATGAATGGATGAAGAACACTGGTATATATATATATATACACACACACATATATATGTATGTGTGTGTGTGTGTATATATAATGGAATACTACTCAGCTATAAAAAAGAAAGAGTGAAATTTTGCCATTTGCAACAATATGGATGGAACTGAAGGGTACCATCTAAGTGAAATAAGTCAGATAGAGAAACACAAATATACAATTTCACTTATATGCAGTATCTAAGAAAACAAAACACATGAACAAGCAAAACAAAACAGAAACAGACTCATAGATACAGGATACAAACTGTTGGTTAACAGAGTGGGGAGGGGTTAAGGAGTAGGCAAAATAGGTGAAGGAGATTAAGAGGTACTGAATTCTAGTTATAAAATAAATGTTATTAGATGTAGTGTACAGCAGAGAAAATATAGTCAACAATATAATAATAATTTTGTATGGTAACAGATGGTAGCTAGACTTATCATGAGGTTCATTTCATAATGTATAAAAATATTGAATTACCATAATGTACACCTGAATCTAATAGGACATTGTGTGTCAATTATACTTCAAAAAAAGTATTCCCAAATTGCAGATACTATTGTAACATAAGGTTTAGTGAAAATTGTTGAAAATAAAGTATTGAGGCAGTTGTAAAATATATATCTAATTTCTTTCCAAGGGTATCTCAAGTGAATTTTCTTTTTTTTTCTTTTTTTTAAGATTTTATTTATTTATTTGAGAGAGAGAGAGCACAAGAGAGAGCATGAACAGGGTTAAGGGCAGAGGGAGAAGCAGACTCCCCATTGAGCAGGGAGCCTGATGTGGGACTCTATCTTGGGACTCCGGGTTCATGACCTGAGCTGAAGGCAGACGCTTAACCGCCTGAGCCACACAGGCACCCTCAAGTGAATTTTCTTTAAGTATTTAGTTATGTTCGTGGTTACATTTATTATGTTTTTATTATTTTATAACTTTATTTTTTATTGACTATGAATATTCTGCCCCTTACCTATTAGACTAAGCTATGTTTTTATATCCTGGGGGTTTTGGATTGTGCTGAACGGCACATGGGTTATTCTTCAGTGAGCAGCATGACTTTCAATGGAAGTGTTTAATGGGTAATACAGAGTCTTCCTCTCCACATTTTCTGATTCTTCCTCAAGGCAGCACAGTTGTTATTTGTTTGGTGATCTCTGTCACGTGGTCAGTGCCTACTGTTTCTAAAATCACTTCTTTACAGAATGGCTTCTAGCTTGTCCTGTCAAAGGGATATGTAGCAGTTTAATATTAAACAAAGCATTATCCTTATCCATCCATCAGGTCACCACTTACATTTTTCTCCACACAGAATAAAAGCTGAACGACCTTGTGTGTAAGAATCTCTGGAGAAAGCTTATCTTTACTTTGAAAGATGGGTAATTATCAATCTGTATCCATATTCAACTTTTTCATTCCATGCACCAGATATATCTAAATTGATCTTTTAAAAATGTATAGATTTAATGCTTGTACTTTTTTGTTTGAAATCCATCAACGGATTCCTGCATTTTCTTGTTCTTTTTTTTTTCTTGATAACTTTAACATTACTGTTGCTCCCAAAATCTAGTCCCCACCTAGTTCTCCAACCTCATCTACAGTGCTGTTATTCTTTTCCTATTAGAATCTGAGCCCTAGCCATGCTAATCTTCTCTGAGTTTTCAAAATCAATAGAACACCTTAAATTATCTATGCAATTTCAAATTTTTTTTTTTCATTATTTTCTGTCTGAGGTGATTTTAAGTACCTATCCTTGCTAAATCCTGCTCCTTTTCCAAATCTATTGGAATTCATATTATTTTTTATTCAGGGATACTTTTCTGATCTCACAAAGTATGCATTACAACAGAATGCTATATTTCTTCACCATAGCATACATCATGATTTTTAATTATTTGTTTAATATCTATTTTCTACAATATCCAAGATCCATAAGAGCAGGGACCATATTGGAACTCTGTATTTGTCTTCACGGTGCCTTGCCTAGTGCTTGGTGCATGGTAGATGCCTAATAAATATGTCAATATATGTGTAAACTAATGTATAAATGAGAAACAAGTAAACTATTTGAAATCCATTTTTATTATTTATTTATTTTTTAAAATTTATTTATTTATTTGAGAGAAAGAGAGTGAGCAAGAGAGGGGGAGAAAGGGAGGGAGAAGCAGACTCCCTGTTGAGCAGGGAGCCGGATGAGGGGCTCCATCCCAAGACTCCAGGATCATGACATAAACCAAAGACAGACACTTCACCAACTGAGCCACCCAGATGCCCCTGAAATCCATTTTCTAAAAAGCCATGAAAATATTAAAATTATAACATTCCTAATGAATTAGAACATTTATACAAAGAAGAAAATCATTTAACATATTTTTCCCAATGAATAAGGAAAGGTAATTTAATTTATCAAAGGTTTATTTTTCAACTTCATAGTTTTATAGAAAACTACTCAGAAATTTTAATGTAAAAATATCACTATTTAAAAGATTTAAATTCATATTATTCTTCTACAATCATGTGAGCTTCATAACACAAAAGATATATACCCCAATTACTTTGGTTCTAAGAATGTACATCCAGATGAAGACTTAATTATTACAGAAAAGTATAGTGGATTAATCTGGTATATGGAACTTATATGTTTGTTCACATGTTGGAAGGTTAAAGTAATAACTGGCTATACAAGTCTCATGATTTGAAAGCGTAAAATGTACCAGTTCTGTGGAGAGATATTTCCAGTAACATTTATTTCTTAAGGGAAACTGTAAGTGTACATTCTAAAAGGGACACTAGGGAACATAGTGGATCAAATATACTTTATATTATAAAAACTATATTCATTTATTTTTAACGTGTTAATGCTTCTATGAAAACAAATTATTTTAGAATTAGCACATAAATTTTCTTTTAGATCTTAACAGCATGTATAATGATGTTGATTAAATAGTACCATACACAAATTATTTCAATTTCCAAAACTGATAAGGCATTTGAATTTTTGTGCAAAATACTTGAAAAAATTAAACAATTCCATGTGTGGGGAAAATGTAAATGTATTGTCACTTTATGGCTTATATATGAAATAATACATACTATTGAATTATGCCTTCTATCCCAGGGAAATGATCCAAACTGCAAAGTTGGACCACTTTTATTTTTAGTTTTATCTGTGAAACACTTCAATAAAGAAAACAGCAATAACATTGAAAATGAGAAGTAATCTGTATCCATGTTAAGATATGATAGCCTATGACTATAAATATCAATTTGTATTCTATCAAGACATTGATCACATATAAATATATGCATCTTGTGTTTTACACTATTGAACTTTTATAAAAAGCAATTTTCTCTTTTAGCATTCATGAAAATACATAATAGATTCAGGTGAATGTATTCAGGCATTTTATATACTCTCCTTCTAACCTATTACAAAGAATATAAAAAACACATTATATATATATATCAGAGGGGAAAAAACAAAAAAATTACATTTAATTATGTAGGAATTTCAGATAAAGTAATACTCTTATACACATTTTTATTGGTAATATAAATTTGGTACAACCCCTTTTAAGGAAAAAAAGTTAGATTAAAACCATATTTTATCATATTCATAAGTATTATCAATTAAGTTACACCTAATCCTCCTTGATCTTGTTGCTCAGACTTCTAGAATTTCCTAATTGGTATGCCAATCCCAAGAAGAAAACATTCATGAGACTGTAAAAGTGAAAGTTTCTTAATAATTAATGTTTCCATGCAGAAAAAGCATATGACAAAGTACTACATCCATTCATGATAAAACCCTCAAAAAAGTAGTTTTAGAGGGAACATAACTCAGCATAATAAGGGCCTATATATATATAAAAAAAAAAAAAACACAGCTATCATCACAGTCAATGGTGAAAAACTGAGAGCTTTTCCCCTGGAATTGGGAAAAGGTGGGGATGCCCACTCTCATCACTTTTATTCAACACAGTACTGGAGATCCTAGCCATAGCAGTCAGAGAAGAAAAAGAAAAGCATCAAAATTGCTAAGGAAGAAGTAAAACTCTCATTATTTGCAGATGACATAATGCAGCACATAGAAAACCCTAAAGACTCAACCAAAAAACTATGAAAACTAATGAATGAAGTTAGTAAGATCACAGGATATAGAAAAATCCATTGCATTTCTATACACTAATAATGAAGTAGCAGAGAGAGAAAGCAAGAAAACAATCCCATTTACAGTTGCACCAAAAACAATAAAATACCTAGGAAGAAACTTAACCAAGTAGGTCAAAGACTTGAACACCAAAACTATAAAGCATTGTTGAAAGAATGGAAGATGACACAAATGGAAAGATAGTCCATGCTCATGGATTGGAAGAAAAAATATTGTTAAAATTGTCCATATTATCCAAAGCAATCTACAGATTTAAGGGAATCTCTATTCAAATACCAACAGCATTTTTCACCAAACTGGAAAAATCATCCTAAAATTTGTATAGAACCACAAAAGACCAAAATGACCAAAGTAATCTTGAAAAAGACAAAATTGGAGTTATCACAATCCCAGATTTCAAGATATACTACAAAGCTGTAGTAATCAAAACAGTACAGTACCAGTACAAAAATAGACACATAGATCAATGGAACAGAATAGAAAGCCCAGAAATAAACCCATGATTTTATGGTCATTTAATCTTTGACAAAAGAGGCAAGAATATGCAATGAGAAAAAGTGTCTTCAACAAATGGTGCTGAGAAAACTGGACAGCAACATGCAAAAGAATGAAACTGGACCACTGTCTCACACCATATACAAAAACAAACTCAAATGGATTAAAGACCTAAATGTGAGACCTAAAGCCATAAAAATCCTAGAAGAGAGCACAAAGAGTAATTTCTCTGACATTGACCGTAGCAACATCTTCCTAGATATGTCTCCTGAGGCAATAGAAATGAAAGCAAAAATAAACCTTTGGGACTACATGAAATTAAAAAGATTTTTCACAGCAAAAAAAACAATCAACAAAACTAAAAGACAACTTACTGAATGGGAGAAGATACTTGCAAATGATGTATCTGATAAGGGGTTAATATCCAAAATATATAAAGAATTTACACAAGTTCTTTAACACCAAAAAAGCAATTAAGCAAATTAAAAATGGGCAGAAGATATGAACAAATATTTCTCCAGAGAAGACATACAGATAGATGGTCAACAGATACATGAAAAGATGTTCAATATCACTAATCATCAGGGAAATACAAATCAAAATCACAATGAGATATTACCTCAGACTTTTCAGAATTGCTAAAGTCAAAAACACAAGAAACAACAAGGGCTAGGGAGGATGTGGAGAAAAAGCAACCCTAGTGTACTATTGGTGGGAATGCAAACTTGTGCAGCCACTGTGGAAAGCAGTATGGAGGTTCCTCAAAATATTAAAAATGGAATTACCACATGATCCAGTAATTCCTCTACTGGGTATTTACCTAAAGAATATGAAAACACTAATGTGAAATGATATATGCAGCCTTATGTTTATTGCAGCATTTTTTTACAATTGCCAAATTATGGAAGCAGCTCAAATGTCCATTGGTAGATGAATAAATAAAGAAAATATGGTATGTATATTGGAATATATGGAATATTACTCGACCATAAAAAGAATGAAATCTTGTCATTTGCAACAACATGGATGATCTAGAGGGTATGACACTAAGTGAAATAAGTCAGAGAAAGAAAAATACCATATAATTTCAGACATATGTGCAATTTAAGAAAAAAAACAAATGAACAAAGAAAAAAGAGACAAACAAAAAACCAGACTCTTAAATATAGAGGACAAACTGGTGGTTACCAGAGAAGAGGTGGGTGGGAGGATAGGAATATAAGTGAAGGGGAATAAGAGTAGACTTATTGTAATGAGCACTGAGTATTACTGAACCCTTATATTTTTTGTACACCTGAAACTAATATAACACTGTCAATTATACTGGAATTAATATTTAAAAAAAGAATTAATGTCTTTAATCAATACACAATTTGCTTACATCATAGTATTCATTCTCAACCTTTAAGGTTGTCCTTATCTGGCCATGATTAAATTTTAATTACTATTTTTCTCAGTTGTTACTTTATCTTGAAATTCTGATCAGCATCAATTGCCATTATTATGCCATTTTTCTTTTAGACTTGCTTTTCAGTATTGTTTTCTAACTTTGATTAAAAGGATCTCATGGGTCCAGATAAGACACAATTAGAAAAGAAAAAAAAAGAATGGCTGTTATCTTGTGAATGAGTTCTGGTACTTCTGAGAAAGTAAAAAATGGCCCCTTCTGCAGGCAAACCGTGAAGTTCCTAACTGAACATAAACTATGCTCAACCAAGTCATTTTGCAACCACAAAAATGACTAAACATCTCCCTCTTCTGACTAGCTTCTTTAACAATGACAACTTTGGCCATACTTTCATCCTTTTGGCTCTAGATCAAAATAATAATAAAATACGTAATCACCAAATTTCCATTATTTCTTAACACATCCAGTCCACACCTGAACCTGTCTTCCTTTTTTTTTTTTTTTTAAGATTTTATTTATTTATTTGACAGAGAGAGACACAGTGAGAGAGGGAACACAAGCAGGGGGAGTGGGAGAAGGAGAAGCAGGCTTCCCGCGGAGCAGGGAGCCCGATGCAGGGCTCTATCCCAGGACCCTGGGATCATGACCTGAGCCGAAGGCAGACGCTTAACGACTGAGCCACCCAGGTGGCCCTGAACCTGTCTTCCTTTATCCATACTACTTATAATGATGCTGCAATATCACAAATCGTTTAAGAAGACCCTTCCTCTGTTATGGAACAGAATAGAGAGCCCAGAAATGGACCCCCAACTCTATGGTCAACTAATCTTTGACAAAACAGGAAAGAATGTCCAATGGAAAAAAGACAGTCTCTTCAACAAATGGTGTTGGGAAAATTGGACAGCCACATGCAGAAGAATGAAACTGGACCATTTCCTTACACCACACACAAAAATAGACTCCAAATGGTTGAAAGACCTCAATGTGAGACAGGAGTCCATCAAAATCCTAAAGGAGAACACAGGCAGCAACCTCTTTGACCTCAGCCAAAGCAACTTCTTCCTAGAAACATCGCCGAAGGCAAGGGAAGCAAGGGCAAAAATGAACTATTGGGACTTCATCAAGATAAAAAGCTTTGTACAGCAAAGGAAACAGTCAACAAAACCAAAAGACAACCGACAGAATGGGAGAAGATATTTGCAAATGACATATCAGATAAAGGGCTAGTATCCAAAATCTATAAAGAACTCATCAAACTCAACACCCAAAGAACAAAGAATCCAATCAAGAAATGGGCAGAAGACATGAAAAGACATTTTTCCAAAGAAGACATCCAAATGGCCAAGAGACACATGAAAAAGTACTCAATATCGCTTGGCATCAGGGAAATGCAAATCAAAACCTCAATGAGATACCACCTCACACCACTCAGAATGGCTAAAATTAACAAGTCAGGAAACGACAGATGTTGGCGGGGATGCAGAGAAAGGGGAACCCTCCTACACTGTTGGTGGGAATGCAAGCTGGTGCAGCCACTCTGGAAAACAGTATAGAGGTTCCTCAAAAAGTTGAAAATAGAGCTACCATATGACCCAGCAATTGCACTATTTACCCCAAAGATACAAAAGTAGGGATTCGAAAGGGTACGTGCACCCCGATACTTATAGCAGCAATGTCCACAATAACCAAACTATGGAAAGAGCCAAGATGTCCATCGACAGATGAATGGATAAAGAAGAGGTGGTATATATATATACAATGGAATATTATGCAGCCATCAAAAGGAATGTGATCTTGCCATTTGCAACGACGTGGATGGAACTGGAGGGTATTATGCTGAGCGAAATAAGTCAAACAGAGAAAGACATGTATCATATGACCTCATTGATATGAGGAATTTTTAATCTCAGGAAACAAACTGAGGGTTGCTGGAGTGGGGGGTGGAGTGGGAGGGATGGGGTGACTGGGTGATAGACACTGGAGAGGGTATGTGCTCTGGTAAGCACTGTGAATTGTGCAAGACTGTTGAATCTCAGATCTGTACCTCTGAAACAAATAATGCAATATATGTTAAAAAAAAAAAAAAGAAGAAGAAGATAGCAGGAGGGGAAGAATGAAGGGGGGGTAATCAGAGGGGTAGACAAACCATGAGAGACGATGGACTCTGAAAAACAAACTGAGGGTTCTAGAGGGGAGGGTGGTGGGAGGATGGGTTAGCCTGGTGATGAGTATTGAGGAGGGCATGTTCTGCATGGAGCACTGGGTGTTGTGCACAAACAATGAATCATGGAACACTACATCTAAAACTAATGATGTAATGTATGAGGATTAACATAACAATTAAACAATTAAAAAAAAAAGAAGACCCTTCGTCTGTTTATTGAGACACATCCATGGCTCTTCTATAATAAGTAAATAAATCTTTTGTTTTAAGTGAGAGAGTGTTCCTGGAGATGTTTGTTCAGTGAGCTTTACAATATGTATAGAATGTTTTTAGAATATCCCATAAAATTTTAATTTTTGCCATTACCAATGAAAATCTCACATATTTACAATTATTCCAGCTAATTATAGTATTAAAATAATATTTCCTTCATATTTGAACTGTCAGAGTATCTTACAGGATCTTTTAAGCCATTCTCACATTTAGTTTGTTGAACTGTCTACTCTTTTACCTAGGGTCATATACTTCAGTGGCAGAGCCAACAATTCCTTTAGTGTCATGATCCATGTTTTTGATAAATATAACATAAAAATATATATCACTCATAATAAAAAATATTTCATTTTACTATCGTGTTCTAGGTACAAATTTTAAGATAATGCATACAATTAAAAGAAATATATTTTCTTCATAAAGTTTTGTTCTTAGTTGTTCTGAACAAATGTTTATTTCAGCAATAATTTGCGTATAGAAATAGGTTTATTAAAACCTGTTTAATTTTAGCTCAAGCAATTATTCTGTGTTGGATATAAGCCAACTTTTAAATCTCAGATGTATTAAAATGTATCACGCTCTGTCTTTCATTGACTATATAAGTAAATTTTATCCCAATAGTAGATACTCTCTTACTTTGATAAAAGTTGCAAATTTTCCCTTATAATTTTGCCAGGCATAGAATTCAGATGTAGTTACTACAAAGACCCATCAGTCTATTATTTTTCTTTTTTTTTTTTTTTTACTGGACTCCTTTATATTTTTAAATAAACTTTTTATTTGAACAGTGATAAGTTTACAGAAAAATATTGAATGTAATAGAAAAAAAATTCCATGTATCCCAAACCAGTTTCTCCTGTAATATCATCTTATATTAGTACGTACATCTGTTACAATTAATGAACCAAAAATACTGATATACTATTATTAATCAAAATCCATAGGTTATTATTCATTAATTTTTACTTAACATTATTTTTCTGTTTCTGGATCTAATTTAGACATCAGATTACATTTAGTGTAACCCATGTCTCCTTAGGCTTCTGTTGGCTATAGAAGCTTCTCAGACTTTCCTTTTTGTTATATCCTCTCTTAAGAGTTTTGAGGAGTACATGCTAGGTATTTTATAAAATATTCTTTCTTCCAAAGTGGTTATTCCAATTTGCATTATAGCCAGGAGTTAAGGAGAGTTCCTGTTGCTCTGCATCTTTTCCAGGAATTGATATTTTCAGTGTTTTGAATTTCAATCATTGTAATAGATGTGTAGTAGTATCTTACTGTTTTATTTCAAATTTCTCAAGTACTTTAATTATATCAAGAGACAAGATAGCCTTCTCAATTAAAAAGCTCATTGAATGTTACATTCTATAAGATTTTGTTACTATGGCATTACTGCATCTACCATTTTATACATAACTCTTTTGGCTTTATTACTGTAAAACAGGCATAAACAATGGTGGTTTGAATGAGATTAGGTAGTCCAGGTTCTCTCAGGATTGGAGTCGCAAAGCGTTGGGTAATGTTCTGTAGGTATAATGGTAATATGCAATTAAATATCAGGATATAAGATGTGCACAGCACCCTGGCAGAAATCAGTGGACTGGTCATGTATTAGGGTCTGGCAAGTATTTAGGTGTCAGAATGTCTGAAAACATATAAAGCTAGCCCAGATGAATACATATAATATTAACTCAATGATAGATTATTTTGTCTTCTAAAATTGAGTAGGTTTCTTAAAAAATACATAAGAACTAGTGAAGTATCCAGATGTAAAAGAAACTAGGTAGACTTTTTTCCTAAGGTACCATGCTAGTTTCATTTTAAAGAAACATATTGTTAGAAAATAAAATACTAAGAAAATAATTTGTGATATAAAAATGGTTTAGAGTCTAGTATGTTTTAAAGTTGTAAAAAATAAGTTACTTTCTTGAAGATATTTCAATAATAAAAATTTCTTGTGTCTAGCACATAAATAGAAAACCCAAATCTAAACACAACTGGTGTTTGATAATGATTGGCCATTGCTTAAGAGTAATACTTTTTCTTGTAATATCACCATCCAAGACCAACATCAACACAGCTCTATACACTTACCACCTTTATAAACCACTGTTATGGCAAATAAAACATATGTCCCCTTAATCAGAGCAGCAGGCTCTCATAAACAGTATAGTAAAAGGGTTTTATTTTCCCTAAACCACAAACTAGAAAAAAAATTTAAATGATAATTTATAGCAGTGGAAAATATTATAAATATTTGGAAGGTTGTTATAAACAGTGGGAAACTGTTAAAAACAATAGTTGTATGCATAATGCAAATTGTATTCATCAATTAATGAAATCCCTTTGTTTTGTTAGCAGTGGTGTAAGAAGACTAATGCTGGGTAAGTTATCAAATCAGAAAGTAAAATTGCTCTTCTAGTTGGGTAGATTGGTTTTCAATTAATATAAATACCAGAGTAATGACTGTGAATATCTATTACCAGCAAGGTACAACTAGACATCATTTAAACAGTTATCATATATGTAAAATATATGATATGTTTAAAGGATTAATGGAAGATGAAAAATCATCATTAGAGAATCAGTTTAGTTGTTAGAAAATGTGTGCAGGACAATCAAACTCTCTGAGTTTTATTGACTTATTCTCCTTTTGTAAATTGAGAAAATTAATAAAGTCCATGGCTCAGGAGAAGAAGGAACAAATAGGATAAAGGAGGACTCTTGCATTTTACAGAAATAATGGTACTGAAAACAATCTGCTCTTTATCTGAATCAGATACAGCTGAGGAAAAACCCCATGTAAGCACAATAAAGAATGATATCTGCTGAGGCTTCAGTGGCTAAAAGCAAACATGATGATTCACTGAAGCCATATTATGAAGAAATGTGATCAGAAATTATTATCCACAAAGGAGCTAGATTTAATAATTTATTTTATCTTGTTTAAATAGGAGAAAGGGAGAAATGTCTCAGGTCTATTTTAGGCAATTCCCTCAAATTTTCTTTTTAATTAGGAAAGCAATGTATTCTAGAATGATATTATTATGTGTAAAGAAACAAAAAAAAAATCATATATAACCCACTTTCTAGGTTCTAGACAATGTTAAAATCTTCAAATATTTATTTCAATTATGTTTAATTAATTGTGGTTACTTAAATTTATCTATCTACACTTTACCCATCCTACCTCTGTTTTTAACTGATTGCTAAGCAGGACATTTTTAATAAAATTAGAAATTATTAATAATTATTGCATTAATTGCATGGTATCCATCACATGAATTTTCTCATAATATTACAGAATGAGATGGTTTCATATTTGTGCTATGTGTTAAAGTGACAATGAACCCTATGTAATTCTTACTATATGCAATGCTTCATTGTAATTATTTTGCTTAGGTAACTCATTTTATCCCTACAAAAGCACCTATGAATGAGACATTAATAGCATCCCCATTTCATATCTGAGAAACTGTGGGCACAAAAAGGCCAAATAACTAACACAGGAAATGTGGTAGATAGAATAATGGTTCCCCAAAGACACATCCTAATCCTGGAATCTGTGAATACATTACCTTATAAGGCAAAAGGAACTTACCAAATGTGAATAAGGTCTAAGGACCTCAGGATTATCCAGGTGGTCCCAGTCTACTCATAGGAGTCCCTTCTCCCACAGTAAATAGAAGGTCAATTAGAGAGATTCAAAGCCTGAGAAGAACTTAATCTACCATTGCTGGCTCTGAAGATGAAGAATGGGGAGCACAAGCCAAGAAGTGCAGTGCTTCCAGAAGCTGAGAATGACTTCCTCTCCAACCTCCTTTCCTCTACATTCTAAGCGAATAACTCATTGGAACTTTTTTCTACTTTTCAGTATTCCACACTGTGATTTCTGCTATATACTAGTTAACATGAAGATTGAATTCATTATTCCCTTCTTCCTTTCCTTTTTTTTTCTCCTTTTGTTATGTTACCCACTTGAATTTCCATGTCAATATGTTCTTGCTTCATTGGCATTTATTATTTCATTAGAGAATCTATTTCTCTCCCATATATTTCATTGATGATGATAAACATTTTTAAGCTAGCCTTCAATTTGTATTATATTTTTCAGAGAAACAAAAACAGCAAATAAAATTTCTTGTTTCAACTATTTAATTTAAATATTTAGTCAAAAATCCTGAACAATAAAAACATTAATTAAGCTAAAATAATATATAGAATGTTATTTTCCAATGAAACTCATAGAGACTGGAGATTATTCACTATTAAGCTTACAAATAATTTTAAAGATACAAATAATTGTTAAGACACAAGTGAATGTGGAGAAGTTGAAGAAAGTCAGCACTTGCCACATTGGAACTCAAACTGGCCAGGATTTGTCATATGAAGTCTCTGAGTGATGTATGATGTCACAAGTGTTTACATGGAAAGGAACTGTTTCAGTTATGAACTATCTTCACACTTTACTCCAATAGTTACATAGCTTACATGATATTTTCTGAGGAGCCTTGATAACCTATGGATTCCAGATTTGTTCACAAAGTAATTCCAAAGATACAAAGAATTGTATCATTGCAGCAAATATTGTTGTATTTGCAAGAGGTGTGCCTTTGGTAAGTTTATAAGGAGATTCAACAGGTCACCATTCTTCTTTCCTTCCCATTGGTATATCTCCCTTGTAAAGAGAAAGAATGGATTGCAAGACTGCTATATTCTTTCCATAAACATTGTGCATGTATCTTAAGATTTACTAATCCCCCTTCCTTAAAATCAGTCACATTAGGCATGTATAATGTCCATGCCCTAAATATGCTGGTAAAGAAACATTGTTAAAAACATTCAGATCCGGGGGTGCCTGGGCAGGCCAGTCAGTTAAGTGTCTGGTTCCTCTCAGATCATATATCAGGGTCCTGGGATCCAGTCCCCTGTGGTGCTCCCTGCTCAGCGGGGAGTATGCTTCTCCCTCTCTTGTTGCCCCCCCCTTTGTGTTCTCTCTCTTGCTCGCTCTCTCTGTCTCTCTCAAATAAATAAATAAAATCTTAAAAAAAATTCAAATCCATATATTAATTTGTAGTTTAACCAAGAGTTTACAATTGCCAATTTCTTAACCTCTGCTTTGTCTTGACCCAAGTTTAGTTAGCATTTCTCTCCCCCATATACCCCTAACCTTGGGCTTCCCCTCAAGCCTGAGCAAATGCTAAAACGCCTACCCTACACCCTCCCTCCACGCACATTATCAAATCCCAAGAATCAGCTTACCAGGGAAAAACAAATTTCTTATTTAACCATGCAACTGTGCCGTCTGCTCATTCTCCTTTGCATGCCCAACTTTTCCTTTTTTGCTAGGACTAAGCATTTCACTGATTTTGAAGTGCTTGCAGATTTCTGAGATCAGAGTGTTCTCACTGCAATAGCTTTTTTGAGTAAAGTCTCTCTTTATCTAAGTCCATATTTGGGTGTTGTGTTTTTTTTTTTTGACAGTTTCTACTTGAAAACTTTATCCACTGCTTTTACCAAATTATTCAGTTTTCACAATAGATTTGTAAACCATTAAGATATGTCATAAAGTGTCTAAGTATTTCTGTTTCATCATAGCATTCAAAAACACTGATTTCTGGAGTCAGACTTCCTAATTTCAAATATCAGCTAGCCACTTACTTGGGCAAATCACTTTAGGCTCATTGAGCATTTTCCTTATCTGAATAATGAGAAAAGAGATATAAAATCTCTCATATATTTGGTATGATGTTTAAATTAAATAATACTTAAAAATGATCAGATTAACTTATATATAGAAAATACTCTTTTAGTTATTATTAATATCATAGTATTTCTTCACAATATCTTTCTTTCCAATATCTCTTATTCAAAAAAACTGAATGAAAATACCTGTTTTATTTAATATCTCAAAAATGTCACATAAAAATCTGATATTATAGATATTAAATTTTTATTTTTCCAATTGGAAATTTTATTTGTAATATTCAACTAAAAATAAGTGACATTTTAAAAACAAAGTGATTAGCACTTAAGGAAATAGAGAATTATTTTACAACTTATTATTGTATGGGTGTTTTTTTTTTTTTACCAAAAAATGACATCAAAGGTTATTACCAAAACAACATATACTTTATTAAGCAAAATACTAACTTTGTAGCCTAGAATGCTGACTTGTCTTTTCTATGCTGAGTCCTCACAAACTAAGTGGATGTACATTTGAGAGAAGCTGTGTATATTTACATAATCTGTGATCAAGAAAGAAGGATCCCACTGTAACTAAAATGAAATTGCAATCAATTCAATTAGTCAATATTGGAGTAATTCTAGTATTTCAAGTTTCATGAATCTACAATTTCAATATTAAAGATCAGCTCAACTATATACCGGTTTAAGAGTGAACTATAGCATTGTATTTCTTGGACGAAATCCAAGTAAATATGTTATGAATAGATTATATTTCAATGCTATTTTTCCTTAAGTCACTGGATCTATTTCTTTCAGCATGTTCCTGTAACAAGTAAAAATAATAAAAGATTAAATGTTCAATTTTACTTCCCTGAGGGAAAAGACATTCTACATTTCTCCTTAAGAAACCCAGTCATGAAATACCTTAAGTGAAAAGTTAAATGACCATATGGAATGTTAAGCAAAATACAAAGCTAAATTAAAAAATAGATCTATTTCTATAAAAAAGATGTTGTAAGGTTGTCAAAAATTATTTTAAGAAAGTGACTATTTAAAGAATCACCTTTTAGTGGTGATGCTGGCACATCCCTTAAATTATTCTATTAGAGACAATGGTGGTAATCTTTAGCTTTGGCTTCATGACTCACTTTAACAGTATCTGGTACAGATTTCCAGTGAGCTTTGATGTATTATTGGTATAATTCAATAATGAATAATTCTCTTTTGCAGAGCCTTTCCCAGGAGAACTTCTTTCACAAAGATTTTAACCTGTTTGCATCCCACTATTTGGTAGCTTAAAAAAAAAAACCTCATTGCCCTTCTGTGGCTGTCCTCATACTAAAACGAGATTACTCTCTGGAAAGATGAATTGCTGGGGCTTGAAGACCACTGTAATTCTCTGCCTCCTAAAGACTACTACTTTACTATCCCTGATGGCCAGCACCATGATATCAAACTTGTGATAAAAGTAGAAAAAGGTATAAAACTAAAGACACAGACATGCTTTATTCACGGAATTGGTATTTGCAACACCAAATCTTGTCTTTTGAGTAAATTATATTAACCAATTAAGATTATAATTAATGTCTTTTTCATAAGTGAGTTATAGATTTTAAAATTTATGCCTAATATGCAAAGTATTTATTTTCAATGAACATTAATACAATGCATTAATCCTTTGTTGCCCAATAGCAGCCTCCTGGTGACTCTGTAAATATTAAATGAGAAAATACAAAATATATTCAAAACACTCTGGTTAAAAGTGATGATACTGAACTATTAGACTCATGATATTGAGATATGTTTATTCTTGGGGTGCCTGGGTGGCTCAGTCAGATGGGTGTCTACTTCTTGATTTCCACCTTCATGATCTCAGCATTGTGAAATTGAGCCTGTGTGGGGCTCCATGCTCAGTGGAGAGTCTGCTTGAGATGCTCTCTTTATCTTTGCCCCTCCTCCATTAAAATAAATAATAAATCCTTAAAAAAGAAATGAGTTTGTTCTTCCCTAAAAGAAAATAGTGTTTAAAGTAATCAGCTCCTGTATTTTAAACTTTTCTCCTTCAGGCACATGCACCCCAATGTTCATAGCAGCAATGTCCACAATAGCCAAACTGTGGAAGGAGCTGAGATGCCCTTCAATAGATGAATGGATAAAGAAGACATGGTACATATATACAATGGAATATTATTCAGCCATCAGAAAGGATGAATACCCACCATTTGCATTGACATGGATGGAACTGGAGGGAATTATGCTAAGTGAAATAAGTCAAGCAGAGAAAGATAATTATCATATGGTTTCACTCATATGTGGAACATAAGCAATAGCATGGAGGACCATAGGGAAAGGGGGGGAAATCCGAAGGGGGAGAAATCAGAGAGGGAGAGGAACCATGAGAGACTATGGACACCAGGAAACAATCTGAGTGTTTCAGGCGGGTGAGGGGTGGGGAAATGGGGTAACAGGGTGATGGGTATTGAGGAGGGCACGTGCTGAGATGAGCACTGGGTGTTATACACAACTAATGAATCACTGAACACTGCATCAAAAACTAATGATGTACTATACAGTGGCTAACTGAACATAATAATTAAAAATAAATAAATAATAAAAAAAGAAATATATAGGAAATCTAAAAAAATTTTTTCTCCTTCATATTTATGACTTATTTTTACACAAAAACAAAGCACCAAAAACATTTGCAAACAGCACCAATTTGTTATTTAGTTTATATATGGATAATAACAAACATGGTAAAGAACTTCAGAAATTTAAGTATTTTTTCATTAAATTCGACTTTAGATTGATTTCTCATAATCAAGTCAATGGAAAATATCTTTTGTATATATAGTTGCATTTTCAAGCCTATCCATTCTTATATATAAGTCAATAACCACTTTGTACTAAATATTTAATGGATATAAATATATATCATCTAATATTGTCTCCAGTTCAAGTTTTTCTTTTATGTGTAATTCCTACACATGTGTGGTCTTTCAACTACAGAATACAGTGTTTAGACCCAACTATATTTTAAAATTACTTAACTATTACTATATCTCTCATATTAAAGCATAACAGACGGTAGGAAGCTATGCCAATACAACCCTGAATATAAAGCAGAGCCCAGAACTATGCCCATGAGAGACTTAGAAACCAAAACTAAGTGAGACTTGGATCTTCATTTAAACTCCAATTCATTATGACATTTCATTTATGCTCAAGATTTGCTTAGTAGGTAAACCTGAGACAATTTGCATAAAGAAATTTATTTTATAATTATCTTAGTCCAACTCATAATGAAATTTCTATATGGTATAACGCTGGAATAATTGGATTGATCACAACAAAATCTATAATAATATCAATGATCAAATGTATTGGGTGATTGAGCTTAAACTTTCAAGATAGCCTCCCTATGGAAGCTAATTAGCCAGAGGAAGAACCGGATTTAGTGAACAATTAGTTAATTGTTACAGGCTGGAGAATTAGAAGAAATCTTTTGCACATGTACCCATGCTTCTGGATGGGAAGACATGTTAAATTGAGCATGTAAATTTCTGTAAAATTAAAATAACTACTGGGTTTTGTGTCCATGCATATCTTACCTAAATGTATAGAACACTATAATAATTACAATACAATAGGGGTTCATTATCCACAGGAGCAACTTAAATTCATATTTGATTTCAGTGGCCACAGAGTACAATAGTATATGTAGGTTATTTCATAAATGTACCTTTAGGTCTCATCAGAGACAAGTGAATGTGCATAGATAATGCAAACACATCAATACATCTCAAAAGATCTTTCTCAATATAGTTAAGTATGACCTGGGTTGGGGGGGGTAGTTTGTTTTTGAAAATCAGTATTTCTTTGAGTTTTTCATTTTGCTTCCATCTGGAGGAGCATACTTAACAGCCCATCTTGGGTCAATGCGTGCTTTTTCCTATCGTTCTTCTCTAGCATGCAGTATAATTACCTAGTGAGTTTGTTTTATTTGTTTTTCTAAAGCTGTGTTACATGTGCAAGCTAAATACCATTTTTTGTCTTCCTCTTGAAATAGTTTTCTTTCTTAGTGGCCAACCTAGGGCAGTACCCTCTTTCCTCAGTAGGTGTGGTTTTTTAAAAGTAAATTAAGCTTGACCTTGGGGTCTAGACAAGTGTCAATGTTGGTACTCCAAACATGTTGTAATCTGAGTTATAGAAATGTGTAAATTGATGCAAATTCCCCAAAGAACATAGTACATTGAGCAGGAAGAAGAAAAAATGGAGTGAATGACAGAAAAAAGAGAAGAAAAAAATTCAGATATGTTGGGACAAAAGAAGAAGAAAAACATAAAATAGAAAGGGAAAAGGCAGGAAAAAAAGATGAGAGAGAAAAAGGAGGTTAGAAGATAGGTATATTTGATGTACTCAGAGGCAGTACAATCACAGGCAGTAACTGTCCTGCAGTAGGAGAATTGTAACTCATTAAAAGATGTAAAAAAGATCAAAATATAAGTAGCAGAAGAAGGCATAATTCTAAACACGTATACTATGAGGTGCTAGGGAATGAGGGCTGACAATAACTTAATTATTTGAGACATTAGAGAATTCCTAACCATCAGCTCAGTCTTCCTTGCAAGAGAACATACATTGTTTGTTCAGAGGAGCAAACAGTGCTGTTGACTTTGGGAAGTTTTTGGTTTTCTTATACATGGAGCTTATGAGTTTTAGAAAGAAAGGAGAAAAAGTTTGCCAATAAATTTGGAGCAGGAAATTAACCTTTAGGAAGAAGACAATCCAAACACAGACTAAGGAGGAATGGTAGCCACTGCTCAAGTTCACTTCTGAATGTGACTATTAATGAACTTCCTGTGGCCTCTGGTAAAACTTAAAACTACACCCAAGTCTGGAGAGATCATTATGAAGGCTGACAGTGCTAACAGAACTAATGTCTAGTAGGAATCAAGTGTGAGGGGCAAAGCAGTGCTTCTATTAGATTAGTTAGACAAAATGTATACTAAACAACAATACCAATAGCAGAGTGCAGACTTAACAATAAATAGCAGCTCATCAGTAGACGTCAAATTGCTATAGTCTTCATTTTTGTCCCTAATGGAAGTCAGTGTAGTTACTGAGTGATGACAGTGTAGGCTAGTGAGGAGTTAGATGTTTAAGAATTGTAGCAATGAAAGAAAGTTCTAAGATGCCTATTGTTTTGTCCACATTTAACATCTCTAAAATCAGGGTGCATTGCTCCTTGGGATCTACCTTAAGGTTGTTGGTGAGAGAGCAGTCATGGAATTTTCACTGCCTGTTCATGCATGCACTTGATGGTTTGTCCTGCCAGCACAACAGTGTAACTGCAATTCCGTGTTATAAAAGTCAAAATATCATTAAAGAAACACTTTGGGGAAAGAATGTGAATATTAATTGTTGTCTGAAAACCTTTTATTAAACCTTCTAGTAAGATCAGGTAAGCAATAGCATCAAAATATGCAGAGAGGGTATCATATCTTGGAAAACATCTTGAGAGAAAAGTACTATTTTTTTTAATTTTTTAATTTTTTTAAAGATTTTATTTATTTATTTGAGAGAGAGAGACTGAGAGAGAGAGCACATGAGAGGGGGGAGGGTCGGGAGGGTCAGAGGGAGAAGCAGACTCCCTGCTGAGCAGGGAGCCCGATGCGGGACTCGATCCAGGGACTCCAGGATCATGACCTGAGCCGAAGGCAGTCGCTTAACCAACTGAGCCACCCAGGCGCCCCGAGAAAAGTACTATTATAGGGAATATTGCATCACTAGGACTGCATAGAAAATTATACTCTGTGCATAAACATACATGTCAGTGTCTCTTAAGTCAAAAGGTGATCCAGAAAAAAAAAATGTGATCCAGAAGAGTCAGACTCTAATACATTTAGTATTAAAACTATCCTAACAAATATATTTTGTTTATATTCCTTTTCATATGTATACAAATTAGTACAATAAAATTTTGTATGTAATTCTAAGAGTTCTTCCAATGAGCATAAAATTTCTAACTTTTAAGAAAGAATACATTGACAGTAAATTTTCTTTTATACTGGCTCATGAAAGAGGGCAAGTGTTACAATTCATAGTAACTTAAATTTGATGAAATCATGGTATTTAAAAGTACTATATGAATAATGTGGAGGGCCCACAATGATTGTTGGAATAAACAAGGAGATATGAAGAAATGAAAATCACTCCTTATAAGCAGGGAAGGCAACCTCCACAAAAATTGCTTCAGAGTGATTAAGCAGAGAAGAGATTTTATAGAGTTTTGGGGAGACAGGGATACTCTGAAGACATATAGCAAAAATTCCGAGAAAACAACAAATATGAAGAAGTACTAACAACAAATTCTCCTGATCTTGTGAGCATCCTTATGAAGATTATTTCTAATTCTCTGCCAAGTAAATCATATATCATGCTTTCATTCAGAGATTTAACTTGTTATCTTGTTATCCTTTGTTTGGAACATATTTCCTGATTTCTTTATTTTCCTTGACTCTCTGTGCTAGTGTCCGCACAAAAGACAAAACAGCCACATTTCCCAGTCTTCATGAATTGACCTCATACAGTGGTAGACTCTCATCAATCAGCCTGGTTAGATTCTGAAGGCTTTTCAAAATTGCATTGTAGTTCAACCCACTTTCTTTGTTCTTAGTGGTCCCCGGGTGTCTAGAATATTCTGGGCTCCATCAGTGCCAAGATAAGTGGAACCAAAGCCACTTCCTTGGGCAGTCCCCTGAAAATTTAGATTATGGGAGAGTCTGTCCAACTATTTCCCTCCCGGGGAGAAGCTGGTTCTGGTGTTTTTTTTTTTTTTTTTTTTTTCTGTTTTCTCTGTGCTAAGCCAGGGAGAGGGGCTATCACAGAAAGTTGCATGCTAGATCAAACTATCATCTTTATTTCTCACTGGACCCCAGGTGGCTAGAATATGCCAGGTCTCCTTAGCACTCCAGGACAGTCAAAACAGAAACCAGTCCTTTGGGCAGCCTCCAGAGAAGGTGGAGCATTGGATGTATGGCACAACTCTTTGCTATCTCAGAGAGAAGCTCGGAGCTGGGTTTATTATCCACTTGCTTTGTGCTAATCTGGTGGGAGTGACTATGTTGAGTGTGTCAGTCCAAAACTCCATCTCCTTTTTTCCTAGCTCCCAGAAGGATAGATTATGCTGGGTCCTGTCAGCACTCTGTGACAAGCAAGACTGAAATCAGTCCTTTGTTTTTTTGTTTTGTTTTGTTTTTTTATTATGTTATGTTAATCACCATACATCACATCATTAGTTTTTGATGTAGTGTTCCATGATTCATTATTTGCGTATAACACCCAGTGTTCCATTCAATACGTGCCTTCTTTAATACCCATCACCAGGCTAACCCATACCCCACCCACCCTCCCCCCTAGAACCCTCAGTTTGTTTCTCAGAGTCCGTAGTCTCTCATGGTTTGTCTTCAACTCCGATTTCCCCCCCTTCATTTTTCCCTTCCTACCATCTTCTTTTTTTAACATATAATGTATGATTTGTTTCAGAGGTACAGGTCTGTGATTCAACAGTCTTACACAATTCACAGTGCTCACCATAGCACATACCCTCCCCAATGTCTATCACCCAGCCACCCCATCCCTACCACCCCCCACCACTCCAACAACCCTCAGTTTGTTTCCTGAGATTAAGAATTCCTCATATCAGTGAGATCATATGATACATATCTTTCTCTGATTGACTTATTTCACTCAGCATAATACCCTCCAGTTCCATCCATGTCATTGCAAATGGCAAGATTTCATTCCTTTTGATGACTGTATAATATTCCATTGTGTGTGTGTGTGTGTGTGTGTGTATACACATATATATATACCACATCTTCTTTATCCATTCACCTGTCGATGGACATCTTGGCAGTCCTTTGTTTGTTATAGGAAGCTTAGAGTGTTGAAAGCACAGACTAACTCCTTTCCTCCACAGGGAGAGAAATAGGACTTCTGTGTTCCAGGGAAATGTGCATTTCCAGCTTACTAAATATTGCCAAATGGCCCTCCAAAATGATGTGCCAATTAACTCTTCCTCCAGTATTCCATGAATCTCTTCTTCTCTTTAGCCTGTTTCTAAACTCTCTATTCTGTTCCTCATTCATGGGGTTTATTCTTGCAAATCATCACACTGTTTCAATTTCCATGTTACCAGATTGATCCCATTGGTTTCTGTAGGATCAGTACCCTCGTTTTCTTCTTCATTATTTTCTTGGCCATTCCTGGCCCTTTTTCCTTCCACATAATTTTTTTTGTGCAGCTTACCCAGTTCCAAATAATAATAATAACAATAACAATAACAATAATAATAATAATAATAATAATAATAATAATAATAAAAGGATGCTGTTGTGTTCTTGATTGGGATTGCATTAAATTTCACTTACATGAGGTGTCTAAAAATAGTCAAATTCATAGAAGCAGAGAGTAGAATGGTGGTTTCCAGGGTTTGAGGGGAAGGGGAAATGGAGAGTTGTTATTTATCAGGTATAAAATTTCAATTGTGCTTTCAGGATAAATAAGTTCTAGATATCTACTGTACAAATAATGCCTATAGTTAACAATCCAACAAATATTTAAGAGGGTCAATCTTACCTTAGTGTTTGTACCACAATAAAAAAGGAATGATGAGAAGAAATAACTTGTTTTCATATATATGAAATACATGTGTGTGTGTGTATACACATATATATATATATTCTGTTTTTAACGTATTGTTATATTCATTTTGGAAAGCTTCATAAGTGATCTGACGTATTCACCTGCACTCAAGAATCTTGTTTTGATAAGATTAAGTTGAATTTTCTCCTTAATGTCTTGTATATCTAATATGACTATCTTTGATCTTTTTTTCCTTTTACTGGCATTTCTTTCTTTGTTCTCTTTCTTTGGATTTCTGTGAAAGATGCATTCACCTTCGTTTTCATTTAATTTTTGACTGTGCCTTTTACTGAATCTTTGTTGTCATATTCCTGATGTCTCTTTGTGGTTTTCTTTTTATCTAAAAATTCTATTCCATTCAGCTTTTAATCTTTTAAACCTATTCTACCAACACTGTCTCTTTTAATCTTCTCTTGGTGTCCCTTTTTGTTGTGGCTCTTGATCTTTTGATTTAGTTTCCCACTTTACCAAAAATGACTCACTGTCCCACTTTGTTTTATGATTAAGAATCTTAGATGAAAATTATTTTATAATAACTAGAAGAAAGTTATCACAGGCATAAAACTTTTTAATGACATGCTAATTCATTAGTTTACTGTCAGATTCAATTTAATTATGAAATACTCTCTGTTGATTGAAATATTTCACATTAATAACAAACCTACTTCATCCACGTACTGCCTTCCATAATAAAAATATAAGGATTCCCCCAAATCACAAAACAGGTGGAGGACAATCCAGTTAACATTTGTCTATAGTGTGTAAAGAAAAGGGAAAGAATTATTCTCCTTCACATAAAACTTACTTTTTATTTCTTCATAGTCTTATACATATATTTAATTCCTTCAATAGTTCTGATGGCTGTATTTTCAAAAATCATTCATAAATGTATGGAACAATATTGCTAAATTGCAGTAATTTAATGTAGTAATAGTAAACCAAAAATCATTTGGGATATATAAACTCCAAACATTGCTACAAGCAGAGGGAGCTACTCCACAAAATGTTAAAATAAACATTGTGAGTGAGCAGAAGTGAAGGTTACCCATTTTGGCATTAAGTGCTTTGAAACTCAAGACTAAAAGCTAGAGTATCAATCAAGCAGGGATTTTTTTTTTCCCATCAATTTTTCCTTTAATTTATACTCTATCTTTATGTGTGTACATATGTATATATATTTTAGAGTTCCTTTTTGCTAACCATAGCATAGTAAATGATTTTTATTTTTTTGTATTGCCTTCAAATTTAAACCATATTTACACCATAGCTGAAAATCTACTATGAGTAAGATTCTGTGCCATATCTGATACCTGAAGCCAAATAAAGCATAGTGATTTATTTGACTAATACTATATACTTATACTGTGTTGAGTGCTTTATATGTGTTAATTCATAAGATCCTAATCATTACTGCAATAATGTGAATTATAAGACATATATATTCAGTTGACCAAAATATATTTCTCATATATATTTGGTTTTCACCCACAATTCTTGGTTCACTGTTCCCAAAACCTTTGGAATTTTCTGAGTCATAAGAGCAATGGGGGCATCTTTTGTCCTCAGTTCCTGAAAATATCTCAGAGCCAGTGAAATGGGTATGTGGTTATTCATAACAAGCCCCTTTGCACCAGGAATCGGTTTATGTTAATGGAGTTGACTTAGGGAAAGCTCCAAGGATGAAGGCTGTTGTCAGGGGAACCAACTATAAATTAGAAGGTTGGAACTTTCAGTCACATCTCCTGATTTCCGGGGGGTGCTAGAGATTGAATTAATCACCAATGTCCAAGGTGTTAATCAATCATGACTATGTAATGAATGAAGCTTTCGCAAAAATCCAAAATGGGGTTTGTAGAGTTTCTAGGTTTGGGGAACCAGAATGCTTCCATATGCTACTGTGCCAAGCCACAAATCCCAGGAGGACAGAATCTTCTTTGTGTGAGACTTCACCCTATATATCTCTTCATTTGACTGTTGATTCCTACCCTTTAATATTATTTTTGTAAATTGGTAATCTAATGAGTAAATGAGTTTCTTAAGTTCTGTAAGCTGCTCTAGCAAATTAATCTAACCCAAGGAGGGGGACTGTGGCAACTTCTAATTTATAGCCAAGTGGCCAGGAGGACAGGTAGTAACTTGGACTTGTGATTGGCATCCTGATTTGGAGGGGGGTTTTTGGAACCTCTGTTTGTCATGAGTTAGTAAGAAGCAAGCACACAGGTAACAACATGGGTTTGGGATTGGCACCGAAGTGGAAGTTAGTCTTGTCTGCCTGAGACCTTTATCTGTGGACTCTAATGCTAGTTCCAGGTACATATTGTCAGAATTAAGTTGAACTGAGTTGAATTGTAGGACACCTGCTGGTGTGTGAGAATGCTTGCTGGTGTGGGGAAACCCCTCTTCACACATTGGAGTTGGGTCCAGAAACTCAAAAGACTTATGCCCCCTATATCTAATTAATTTTTGATCAACTTTTTCCAGCACAATATATGTATAAGTGCTTCTCATCTATAAATAAATTATAGTCATAGAAAATACTTACATAAGAACATTTTTAAAATATATCTTGAAGCAAGCTAACATTGGTGAAGGGGGAAAAACAATTTAGAATTGAACTATCTATGGCCATTTTGATCTTAAATGAAGTTTCATAATTCATGCTGGTTGGAACTAACTCTCTCAACTGATTTTTTTACTTCACACTGGCTTCTAAAAATTGGAGATGGAACAATGAAACTTTCCCTACTTCCTTAGTTCTAAGAAAAAGAGGTTTCTGGAGTAGATAACAGTCATATTTTAGTGAGCCTTTCATTATGCCAGTTATACAAAGAACTAAATAGAGTGTGCAGAGATAACTTCCTCTCAATCATAAACAGCAGATAATTATCAGGGAGGAGGCAAAAGAAGTGTCTCTTATAAAAAGGAAAAACAAAACCCTAAAAGTCAGAGAAGGGCAGAGAAATAGGAGGAGAGCTTAGAGAAACCATGGTCTACATGGGTGTTATATTTTCTTTGTTGTTGTTCCTGTTTATTAAATGTAAATGTCTCTGTGGCCCCAAAATTTCAGGAGAGTCTGCTACCATAGTCTGCTACACAGTCTTTATTTGTCTGTTTGCTTTTGGTGGAAATTAAAGAAGAGCCATAGTCTCATTTCTTATGAAATAGCATCACCTGGAAAAGGAAGAGTTGTTCTAGATACAGATAAAATATAAAAAATCAAATTAAAATTACCGAGTCATGTATTTTTGTGTAGAAGTGACAAAACAAACAAATAACAACAACAAAACATACAAAACAAAACAAGGGGGCGGAGCAAGATGGCGGAGGAGTAGGAGACCTGGATTTCGTCTCCTCTCAGGAATTCAGCTGGATAGGGATCAAACCATTCTGAACACCTACAAACTCAATAGGAGATCGAGGAAAAGAATAGCAACAACTCTCTCACCAGAAAAGCGACCACTTTCTGGAAGGTAGGACGTGCAGAGAAGTGAATCCGAGGCGATTTCCGGAGGATAGACGGCGGGGGAGGGGCCTCCGTCGGCCGCTTCTGGCAAGTGATAGAGCCGCGGAGCACAAAATCGGAACTTTTAAAAGTCTGCCCTGCTGAGGGACGTCACTCTGGTGGCTAAGCGGGGGGTGGAACCCTCCGGGACAGTGTGGTCTCAGGACCCTCGGGGTCACAGAAAGACCAGGGATGCCTGACTGTGGCAGAGCTCCCAGGTAACGGAGCAGGGAAGCCGGCTGCAGAGGCAGAGCCCAGGCGCGGGCTCTCAGCTCGGGGTGGCCATAAACCATGATCCACGGCACAGTCGGGCCCCTGCTCCTCCAGCAGGGACCCAACAAGCGGCAGATCCGGGGAGACTCACCTTCCTCCCCCGGGAGGAGCCGCGCGGGAGGGCACCGCAGGGATCTGCTGGGTTTGGAGGCTCCACGCGGGGTCGGGTGGCAGAGATAGAAAGGCGCGGTCACAGGCCGGGTGAGCACGGAGTGTGGCCGGAGACCGGGGAGACGGGAGTGACTGATGGCTTTTCTCTGGGGACTCGCTGAGGAGCAGGGCCCCGAGTTCTTGGCTCCTCTGGGGCGGAGATTGGGAGGCCGCCATTTTCACTCTCCACCTCCAAAGCTGTACGGAAAGCTCGCAGGGAACAAAAGCTCCAGAGAGCAAACCCGAGCAGATTACTTAGCCGGGAGGGGGCAAGGGCGGGGCAATTCCGCCTCCGGCAGAGACATTTGGAAACCACGGCAACAGGCCCCTCCCCAGAAGATCAGCGAGAACAGCCAGCCAAGACGAAGTTTACCGATCAATGAGGACGGCAGAACTCCAGCGCTAGGGGAAAACTGCACATAGAATTCATGGCTTTTTTACCATGATTCTTTAGTCTTTCAAAGTTAATTTTTTTTAACTGTTTTTTTTTTTTTTGAATTTGTCTTTTTCCCTTTTTCAACCAATATCTTATCAATCCCTTTTTTTAAAAAAACATTTTTATTTTTCATTTTTAGAGTCATATTCTATCCCTTCATAGTAGGTACCCGTATTTTTGGCATATATATGTAAGTTGTTCTCTCTTTAAAATTTTGAGATAGTTTCTTCTAACAGATTAAAATATACCCTAAATCTCTAGTATATGTTTTTTTCTACTCCCCTGCCTGATCACATTCTCTCCCTTTTTTTTTCTTTTTTCTTTTTTTCAATCCTCTTCTTTCTTTTTTCAAACAACTTCTTATCAATTCCTTTTATAAATTTTTTTATAATTTCCATCTTTACAGTCAGATTCCATCCCTTCATCATATCAACCCTTATTTTTGTACATATATAAGTTCTTCTTTCTTTAAAATTTTGGGAGGCACTTTCTTCTAAAAGACCAAAATACACCCCAAATCTAGTGTGTGGCACTGATCTATATACCAGCCTGATCATATTTGATCACATTCTGTTCTTTTTGTTGTTGTTGTTGTTTTGTTTTGTTTGTTTTTGTTTTTATCTTTATCTTTTTCTTTTTCTTTTTTTTTCTTTCTCTTTTTTCTCTCTTTCCCTTTCTTTTCCCACTGCTTCAGGTCTTTTCTGATTTGTTTAGAGTATATTTTCTGGGGACGTTGTTACTCTGCTAGCATTTTGTTCTCTCATTCATCTATTCTCCTCTGCACAAAATGACAAGACGGAAAAAATCACCTCAACAAAAAGAACAAGAGGTAGTACCGACTGCCAGGGACCTACTCAATACGGACATTAGTACGATGTCAGATCTAGAGTTCAGAATCATCACTTTAAAGATACTAGCTGGGCTTGAAAAAAATATGGAAGTTATTAGAGAAACCCTTTCTGGAGAAGTAAGAGAGCTAAAATCCAACCAAGTAGAAATCAAAAAGGCTATTAATGAGTTGCAATCAAAAATGGGGGCGCTAACTGCTAGGATAAATGAGGCAGAAGAGAAAATCAGTGATATAGAAGACCAAATGATGGAAAATAAAGAAGCTGAGAAAAAGAGAGATAAACAACTACTGGATCACGAGGGCAGAATTCGAGAGATAAGCGATACCATAAGACGAAACAACATTAGAATAATTGGGATCCCAGAAGAAGAAGAAAGAGAGAGAGGGGCAGAAGGTATAATGGAGCAAATTATAGCAGAGAACTTCCCTAATTTGGGGAAGGAAACAGGCATCAAAATCCAGGAAGCACAGAGAACCCCTCTCAAAATCAATAAAAATAGGTCAACACCCTGACATCTAATAGTAAAACTTATGAGTCTCAGAGACAAAGAGAAAATCCTGAGAGCAGCTCAGGAGAAGAGATATGTAACCTACAAGGGTAGAAACATTAGATTGGCAACAGACCTATCCACAGAGACCTGGCAGGCCAGAAAGGACTGGCAGGATATATTCAGAGCACTAAATGAGAAAAATATGCAGCCAAGAATACTCTATCCAGCTAGGCTGTCATTGAAAATTGAAGGAGAGATAAAGAGCTTCCAGGACAAACAAAAACTAAAGGAATTTGCAAACACAAAACCAGCCCTAAAGAAATCTTGAAAGGGGTGTCTAAGCAAAGAGAGAGCCTAAAAGCAACATAGACCAGAAAGGAACACAGACAATATACGGTAACAGTCACCTTACAGGCAATACAATGGCACTAAATTCCTATCTTTCAATAGTTACCCTGAATGTAAATGGGCTAAATGCCCCAATCAAAAGACACAGGCTAACAGACTGGATTAAAAAATAAGGCCCATCGATATGCTGTCTGCAAGGGACTCATTTTAGACCCAAAGACACCCCCAGATTGAAAGTGAGGGGGTGGAAAACCATTTACCATGCTAATGGACACCAAAAGAAAGCTGGGGTGGCAATCCTTATATCAGACAAATTAGATTTTTAACCAAAGACTGTAATAAGAGATGAGGAAGGACATTATATCCTACTTAAAGGGTCTATCCAACAAGAAGATCTAACAATTGTAAATATCTATGCCGCTAACATGGGAGCAGCCAATTATATAAGGCAATTAATAACAAAAGCAAAGAAACACATCGACAAAAATACAATAATACTGGGGGACTTTATCACCCCTCTCACAGAAATGGACAGATCATCTAAGCAAAAGATCAACAAGGAAATAAAGACTTTAAATGACACACTGGACCAAATGGACTTCACAGATATATTCAGAACATTCCACCCCAAAGCAACGGAATACACATTCTTCTCTAGTCCCCATGGAACATTCTCCAGAATAGATCACATCCTAGGTCATAAATCAGGTCTCAACTGGTACCAAAAGATTGGGATCATTCCCTGCCTATTTTCAGACCACAGTGCTTTGAAACTAGAACTCAATCACAAGAGGAAAGTCGGAAAGAACTCAAATACATGGAGGCTAAAGAGCATCCTACTGAAGAATGAATGGGTCAACCAGGAAATTAAAGAAGAATTAAAAAAATACATGGAAACCAATGAAAATGAAAACACAACTATTCAAAATCTTTGGGATGCAGCAAAGGCAGTCCTAAGAGGAAAGTATATAGCAATGCAAGCCTTTCTCAAGAAACAAGAAAGGTCTCAAGCACACAACCTAACCCTCCACCTATAGGAGCTGGAGAAAGAACAGCAAATAAAGCCTAAACCCAGCAGGAGAAGAGAAATAATAAAGATCAGAGCAGAAATCAATGAAATAGAAACTAAAAGAACAGTAGATCAGATCAACAAAACTAGGAGCTGGTTCTTTGAAAGAATTAACAAGATTGATAAACCCCTGGCCAGACTTATCAAAAAGAGAAGAGAAATGACCCAAATCAACAAAATCATGAATGAAAGAGGAGAGATCACAGCCAACACCAAAGAAATACAAACAATTATAAGAACATATTATGAGCAACTCTATGCCAGCAAATTAGATAACGTGGAAGAAATGGATGCATTCATAGAGCTGTATCAACTACCAAAACTGAACCAGGAAGAAATAGAAAACCTGAACAGACATATAACCACTAAGGAAATTGAAGCAGTCATCAAAAATCTCCCAAATATCAAAAGCCCAGGGCCAGATGGCTTCCCAGGGGAATTGTACCAAACATTACAAGAATTAATACCTATTCTTCTGAAACTGTTCCAAAAAATAGAAACGGAAGGAAAACTTCCAAACTCATTTTATGAGGCCAGCATTACCTTGATCCCAAAACCAGACAAAGACCCTATCAAAAAGGAGAATTACAGACCAATATCCCTGATGAACATGGATGCAAAAATTCTCACCAAAATGCTAGCCAATAGGATCCAACAGTACATTAAAAGGATTATTCACCACGACCAAGTGGAATTTATCCCTGGGCTGCAAGGTTGGTTCAACATCCGCAAATCAATCAATGTGATACAATACATTAACAAAAGAAAGAACAAGAATCATATGATCCTCTCAATAGATGCAGAAAAAGCATTCGACAAAGTACAGCATCCTTTCTTGATCAAAACTCTTCAGAGTATAGGCATAGAGGGTACATACCTCAATATCATAAAGCCATCTATGAAAAACTTACAGCGAATATCATTCTCAATGGGGAAAAACTGAGAGCTTTCCCTCTAAGGTCAGGAACGCAGCAGGGATGTCCACTATCACCACTGCTATTCAACATAGTATTGGAAGTCCTAGCCACAGCAATCAGACAACAAAAAGAAATCAAAGGCATCCAAATTGGCAAAGAAGAAATCAAACTCTCACTCTTTGCAGATGATATGATACTTTATGTGGAAAACCCAAAAGACTCCACCCCAAAACTGCTAGAACTCATACAGGAATTCAGTAAAGTGGCAGGATATAAAATCAATGCACAGAAGTCAGTGGCATTCCTATACACCAACAACAAGACAGAAGAAAGAGAAATTAAGGAGTCGATCCCATTTACAATTGCACCCAAAACCATAAGATACCCAGGAATAAATCTAACCAAAGAGACAAAGGATCTGTACTCAGAAAACTATAAAATACTCATGAAAGAAATTGAGGAAGACAGAAAGAAATGGAAAAACGTTCCCATGCTCATGGATTGGAAGAACAAATATTGTGAAGATGTCAATGCTACCTAAAGCAATCTACACATTCAGTGCAATCCCCATCAAAATACCATCCATTTTTTTCAAAGAAATGGAACAAATAATCCTAAAATTTGTATGGAACCAGAAAAGACCCCGCATAGCCAGAGGAATGTTGAAAAAGAAAAGCAAAGCTGGTGGCATCACAATTCCGGACTTCCAGCTCTATGACAAAGCTGTCATCATCAAGACAGTATGGTACTGGCACAAAAACAGACACATAGATAAATGGAACAGAATAGAGAGTCCAGAAATGGACCCTCAACTCTATAGTCAACTAATCTTCGACAAAGCAGGGAAGAATGTCCAATGGAAAAAAGACAGTCTCTTCAACAAATGGTGTTGGGAAAATTGGACAGCCACATGCAGAAGAATGAAACTGGACCATTTCCTTACACCACACACAAAAATAGACTCCAAATGGTTGAAAGACCTCAATGTGAGACAGGAGTCCATCAAAATCCTAAAGGAGAACACAGGCAGCAACCTCTTTGACCTCAGCCAAAGCAACTTCTTCCTAGAAACATTGCCAAAGGCAAGGGAAGCAAGGGCAAAAATGAACTATTGGGACTTCATCAAGATAAAAAGCTTTTGCAAAGCAAAGGAAACTGTCAACAAAACCAAAAGACAACCGACAGAATGGGAGAAGATATTTGCAAATGACATATCAGATAAAGGGCTAGTATCCAAAATCTATAAAGAACTCATCAAACTCAACACCCAAAGAACAAAGAATCCAATCAAGAAATGGGCAGAAGACATGAAAAGACATTTTTCCAAAGAAGACATCCAAATGGCCAAGAGACACGTGAAAAAGTGCTCAATATCGCTCAGCATCAGGGAAATGCAAATCAAAACCTCAATGAGATATCACCTCACACCAGTCAGAATGGCTAAAATTAACAAGTCAGGAAACGACAGATGTTGGCGGGGATGCGGAGAAAGGGGAACCCTCCTACACTGTTGGTGGGAATGCAAGCTGGTGCAGCCACTCTGGGAAACAGTATAGAGGTTCCTCAAAAAGTTGAAAATAGAGCTACCATACGATCCAGCAATTGCACTACTGGGTATTTACCCCAAAGATACAAATGTAGGGATCCGAAGGGGTACATGCACCCCGATGTTTATAGCAGCAATGTCCACAGTTGCCAAACTGTGGAAAGAGCCAAGATGTCCATCGACAGATGAATGGATAAAGAAGATGTGGTATATATACACAATGGAATATTATGCAGCCATCAAAAGGAATGTGATCTTGCCATTTGCAATGACGTGGATGGAATTGGAGGGTATTATGTTGAGCGAAATAAGTCAAAAAGAGAAAGACATGTATCATATGACCTCACTGATATGAGGAATTCTTAATTGTAGGAAACAAACTGAGTTTGCTGGAGTGGGGTTGGAGTGGGAGGGATGGGGTGACTGGGTGATAGACACTGGGGATGGTATGTGCTCTGGTAAGCGCTGTGCATTGTGCAAGACTGTTGAATCTCAGATCTGTACCTCTGAAACAAATAATGCAATATATGTTCAGAAAAAAAAAGAAGAAGAAGAAGGTAGCAGGAGGGGAAGAATGAAGCAGGGGAAATCGGAGGGGTAGACGAACCATGTGAGACGATGGACTCTGAAAAACAAACTGAGGGTTCTGGAGGGGAGGGTGGTGGGAGAATGGGTTAGCCTGGTAATGGGTATTGAGGAGGGCACATTCTGCATGGAGCACTGGGTGTTATGCACAAACAATGAATCATGGAACACTACATCTAAAACTAATGATGTAATGTATGGCGATTAACATAAGAATAAAAAAACCCCAAAAAACAAAAACAAAAACAAAACAAAACAAAACAAAAAACCTCATAACATCCTCAAATACCCTCTATTCAGGACCAATCTCTGAAGAGATTAGGGAGTTATGACTGTAAGAAATTTACAACAGGAGTGAGGTGTGATTCAAAATATCTTTTTTTTTTAATCATCAAAGGCAACCTCACTAGAAACATTGAAAATATATTATTATGTATGTCACATATTCTATTGTTATCTACTATATTCAAAGTAGGGAAATGGACGAGATGGGCCTGGATATCTTATAGTTCTGGAAAGTAAGGAAGCACTAAGGCAAAAAACAATTACATGGGAGTTTGAAGAGGCTTGATATGGGGTTTTATCTTTAAACTGAACACAACAGAAAGCCTTTGAAGTATGGTAAGCAGGGGATATAATGAAATCTGATTTGAATTTTTGACAGAATGCAGAATAAAACATTGATTTCGAGGAAGGTCAGAGTGGCTTCTGGGAGTTCAGCAAAACATTTTTACACTAGTTGAAGTAGAGAAATAACAGGGGCTTAGGCTACTTTGATGAGATTGCTAAATTTCCACTATAGATAGGTGTGTGTTTATGTGTATGTATATGTGTCTGTGTGTAAAGGGTGTGAAAACTGGTAGGTAGGAAGGGTTGGTAGAATCAGTGGAAATTTGGAAAAAAAAAATGTACCTGGAAATAAAGCTTTAAAGATAACAGAGACATCCAGTGAATGGATAAAGCAACTGTGGTGCATCCATACAGTGGAGTGCTATTCAGTGATAAACAGAAATAAACTATGTATCTGTACAAAACTTGGATGACTCTTAGGTTCATATCACTAAGTGAAATAAGTCAGTCTGTAAAGGCTACATTCTGTATAATAACATTTACATATTCTGGGAAAGGTAAAACTATTGAGACAGAAAATACATCAATGGTTGCCAGGGTTTTGAGAAGAATGGAGATTAAATAAATGAAGCACAAAAACATTTTTAGGGCAGAGAAACTATTTTGTATGACATAAGGATGCCAATTAAAAGGCAAAATGCATTTTTTCATGTTGAGTGCATTTTTACATGATAAATGGTGGACACGTGACATTTTACATCTTTCCAAACCCTTAGAATCATACAGAACACAAAGTGAACCTGAATGTATGTGGATTTTTAAAAAATCAATTAGAAAATCCAGCAGTCCCAGGATGCACAGGAAACTATATGAAAAGAATTATAATGTTTTAAAGAGGTGTGAAAAAACCTTGGTGGGAGAGAGCAAAAAGGTGTTGATCTAAGTCATTTTGGAAATTACTATTGTCTTACAAACCATAGGCAAAAGGAGTGATGCATAAGCACTGTACTTTAGGTGATAAAGTAGTTTCCTGTGAGGATATGGGTCAACAATTCTAAAACCACTATATATATAGGAACTTAACAATTTAAGTAAATGGATGTCTGATTGTGAGAGATAGGTTTCTAATTGTTGGAGTGGGAGGTTATAGATAAGCCAGAAGAGGAGGCTAGGTGATCTAGGAGGTGATGGATTAAAATTGGAAACATCGGTGTGAGTGATATTTGGCTAAACATAGATTCAGATGGTTACATATATAAATATATATATATGTATATATATATATATATATATAAATACCTATATAATCACTGATTATAAACACATATATATTTCCTTGCTCTCTCAGATAAAAGTGTCTGGAAACGATACTCCTGCAGCAACAAGCATACTTAGTGCTCATATCTTGGTTTCTAATAAAGCTCTTCAATATGAGAACAAGAAATTTCTAGATAAATCAATGACTCTAAGACCAGGCAAATGGACGAGATGGGCCTGGATATCTTATAGTTCTGGAAAGTAAGGAAGCACTAAGACAAAAAACAACAACCAAAGAAGCACTATAATTATAGGAATATGTCAAAAGATATGTAATCCAACTGAAAGAACTCTCAATGGGCAAAATCAGAACAATTTAAGGAAAAACAACAACAACAACAAAAAAGGATTATAACCCAGTGTAGCATATAAGTATCCACATATTCATAATGATACAAACAAATGATGGAGTAAATAATAAGTGAGAGAGAAGAGACAAATCTACTATGCAGAAGAATTCCAAATAATTTATTCTCCACATTTAAGGAAGTTGCTGATAATGTCCCATTCAAGTCTGGGCCTTACCTAAGTGACTTCCCTCCAAAAAGTAAAGTGTGGAGAAGGAAGGAAAAGAGAAACAGTACAGTGGAGAGACCTGAGAAACACTCTCTCAGCCAGGTAATCAAGTATGACATCAACAGTGACAAGTGGTTTGGACAGTATGTATCCTTTATAATGGCGTACCACAGTAATGTAAGATGTTAGCAGCTGTGGAAGTGGGTGTGAGGTAGATGGTAATTCTCTGTGCCATCTTTGAAGCTTTACTATACATCTAAAACAGAAAGTTATTAAAATAATAATGATGATGATGATGATTGTAGATTTAATACCTAAATATTTATCTATTTTTAATTTCCTGCATAATATGGAATTCTGTTCTATGCAAACTGAGAGATTATATTAGACCCATTTTGGGGCTCAGTTCTCCTACTGAGTCTGGATGCTCGACTCCCTCTTCCTGTTTTTTTATAAACCTCTTTGCCTTATAAAATCCAAACTGTGAATCAGCCTCCCAATCCTTTTCTTTTCTATACTTTGAGAGCTATTTTCTACAAGGAAAAATAATCACAACACCAAGATAATGAAGATATTTTGACCTGACCACCATATCATTTGGGTCCCAGATAACTTCCAACTCTTTAGCATGAAGTTGTGTGGGCTATAAATCATCCCCCCTAATCTTCCATAATCTTTGTGCTTTTCCGTAGCTTCAGGGTGAAGAGTGCCTCCTTCTCACATGGTTTCCATGTCTGCGCAGACTTCTTTTTTTTCTGATTTCCTCAAATCTCTACTTCATCAAAATCTCTTCAATCTTCCGTGTATTTTTTCTACTCACAATTTCCTCAATTTGTAAATATCATCAAAAGATATGTATCATTTAAAACCAACCAACCAAACAAGCAACAACGGCAATGATAGGCGCATATATTCTCTCCACTTCCTCATTTCCTTTTCATTGGTTGTCATATGCACTGGGCCTTTCCTGAAGAAAAAGTCTACTGACAATATCATTGTCTTTGTCATCACTGGTCTCTGAAGTTCTAGGGTCAATGACTAATGTATTCTTTATTTTCATTGCTCTGAGACTTGTGACACTTTCTATTCCTAACTTTAAACTCTTTTCCCTGTCATTTATTTGGCATTATTTACTAATTCACCTTTATAATAATTGTGATGGTGGGTAAAAAAAGCAGGGTAAGATCATAGAAAGTGAACAGTGAAAATTTTAGAAAAGATGGTAAGAAAGTGCTGGGAATGGCCAGCAATCCCTGCACCGAGGGATGAAAGATTACTCCAAATTTTGCTGTGAAAGAGGAGAAGGCAAGGAGGTCAACACCCCCTTGCCCTGCTTTGCTCCCACTTTTATTGGTCCTTCAGGATAATCACAAGTCCTTATCACTGTTTCTCTAGCACGTGATGTGTGCCAAGGGGTCTTACTGGAACTAGGCAGAGCTGTTTACAGGAAAGATACGATATGCTAATCTATGTGTTCAAGGAGTTCTGCTAAACCTAGCCTAGGGGACAATGCAAAATCTCTTAGATCACAGGGCGGCTGTTTGGGCTAAGAAAGCTTCCGGGAAGGCAACTCCCCGCGGCATTCCTACTGCAGGGTGGTCGTGCAGGCTTTGGTGTTCTCCAAAACCTTCCCTGGCCCTCAGTGGCCTCTGTGTTGCATTTTAGCAAGCCAGGTATTATGGCTGATTTCATGCTCTACATTAACCCCAACAAGAAAGTAATTCTCTCAGGTGTAAATCTGAGCAAAGATCAAGCCATTACAATGATATGATGATACGCGAGAGGGATAGTTAGGGCATATGGTACAGAAGGTGCTCAAGTAGGGAGGCAGGAACAAACCTGGAGTAAGGCAGTAATAAACAAGAAGGCCAAGGTGCCCAGGGTTAGTGAGCACATGTTAGTTAGTCAGGCACATGATAAAGGGAGAAGAGATGAGAGAGATACAAAGACCAAATTGGTGGGACTTTACATGGCAGGAACAAAATAGTTTATTGTATTCTGAATGTGATGGAGTAGTGTGTTGTGATAGAATTCTTTTAAAAGATAATCTCAGCTATATACAAGATTGACTGCAGTGATATGAAAATGGAGATAAAGAGATTCATTTGGAGGCCAATGCTGTAGCCTAGCTAAAATGAGGGTAGCGTGGGAGGGAAACTGAGATATTTCTAGCTTCATAATTTAAGAAATGTTTATGTTAAAACTATTTTGTTAATTCATATTAAATCTTTAAAGACTCAATATACAAATACACACTAAACAAACTTTATAACATGTTACTGCTATAGATACAAGTGAAAATGTGACAGAGAATTAAAAAATGAAACTGACTTTTATATTTTATGCACATAAAATATTTTTGTAAAATTCTGTAATTTCATAATACCAAAGGAATTTTTCCTCCAAACACAAGCTAACAAAATGTCCTAATGCTGACAACCACTATCCTGATGTAGTTGATATACTTTCTTTATTGTGCCTGGTTCAGTGTTGTTTATAATTAACTGGCAGCTTAAAAAAGTATCTTTGGATAAAAATGCTTGCAGCATTGTATGAAAGTGTCCATTGTCTGTCAAATGCAAGAAATTTACTGTAAATATAAATATTTCAAATAATAAGATTATTCAGAAGCAAGGGAAATAGAATAAGAGCATTTTTGCATTCACAGTATAATATAAAATGAAGATTAAAGAACATTTTTTACTTTCAAAAATCTTTGCACTGGTAAAACTATATCACCTATTTTTTGTTGTTGTTTTTCATGTGAAATGGGCTAATATTTTCTTGGTAACTTATAAACTTTGTTTTTCTCTTATAACAAAGAAGCTAATAGCAGGTAAGAAATTTTGAAGTAAATATATGGGCACATGAACATTTTTGTATTTCTTTTTTTCTCCCTCACAAACTACTGTCCTTGTGGGAAACTTTTATGATTTTTTAAATTAATCTTTTCAGAATTGTCTTATTTCTCCTATTTCAAAGAAGACTTCCTTACCTGTCATTATTCAAGAAATATAAACCAAGGTATTTTATTAAATTTTAGCTTTAGCACTACAGGAATGTACCTGGTATTGATTTGAAGTTTGAGTAATAGGAATGATGTGATTCATTAGAACATTGTTGTAGGTTGTATTATAAGAGAAGAGGTGGTAAAAGAATATTAAGTCCTCAACTTTCCTATATTGTTTCAAAGTTTTTCTTTTTTAAGGAATCCTGCACCAAATGTTGGGCTCCAACTTATGACCCTGAGATCAAGAGTCACATGATTTTTTGAGGGAGCCAGCCAGGCACTGCCCCTCCTATATTGTTTCAGGAAAAAAAAATCCACTGGGTATTCTATTTTTTACCTCATCTGTAATATAATACATATATGCATGCATGCATATATATTATATATATTTTTTTCTTTAATAACTGAAAAGTATGGTAGCTATGCTAGAGAAGAAAACATAGTTACCTTTACCACTGTTTCCCTTGTTAAATCCTGCTTCATGCTTTTCTGATCCCTCCATGGAACAGCAAATTCTGACCTGAGGAATCCTCGGTCCACCTAATGCCTGGTACACTGCTAGGTTTGAGTAGTTCTGGAAGATATTTAATTTCAGCCTTTTAGGATTTAATTTAATGAAAACCACTAAACCCAATAAATCTCATGCTGGGAACTGACTCTAAAATATTTGCTTTTATGAAGGGGCAAATCTCTATAGCAAAGACTTTCTCTTAAGCATCTTAGACATTTCTTACATTCAATTTATCATTAATAAATATTCTAATTGGTGTGCTAACACTTTTATTTTATGAAGACCTATTTGAAACACAAATATTCATTAACATGAATTTAAAGAAGCATAGTTAAAATTTTTTGGGGGGGGTGGTTTACAGTATTTTCAGCTTCAGGTCATGGTATAGATCTATTGTTCAAACTGAGTTCACTGAACTGTAAAGTGTGGGTGAGTATTTGAGAGCTGTTGGAAAAGGCTTTCTGCATAAATGCCTGTAGGAGCAATCTGTTCATGTTCAAAACAGCATTCTCTTTTCACTTCTCCTGATTTCCTACATATTCTGTGCTTTATTACTCTCAATATCACCCATTTAAAATATAGGCATTATTTCACAATTCTCAAGAGAATTTTTTCAACACTTTTACTACTTTCACTGGCCTTGTTAGCTCTATTATTTTCTATTGTAACTCCTCTGAATATCGATTTACTTCTAAATTTGAATTTTAACATCTAAGTTTGCCAAAGAAATGTTTTATCTGAGAATATATTTACTAGGTTCTTGATATAGGGCAAGCAGTAATGATGCTACTTTTGTGTGGTTGGTATCATGAACATCTTATAAATTTCTATTACATAAACACCATACAATAAACACATTGCAATGGCCTGGAATTTGACGATTCACCTGAACAATAAGTAAAATCATTAATCCTGCAGGTGAAATTAAAATAAATATTTGGCTGGCTGTAAAAAAAACCTATGCAGTGACACTAATCCCCTTAATACGAACCCGCATTCACACTGCAGATACATTTTGGTAAGTTGCTCCACTCTCTCTCATTTGCTCAGTCAAAATCTCTTTGTCATTCCCAATAGCGATCTCACTTTGCCTCAGCCATAATATCTAAACCACCAACATTACTGCTCTTGCAACATTCATTACACTGTTTACTTTTCTCTGTCTCCTTGTAAGAGAGTCATAAAAAGTCAGTTAAGGGTGGAAGAGACAGATCCAGGGGATATGGAGCCCAAACTAGCATAGTATCTATGTTTAAGGGCCACACAATCAGTGGAAAAAAATAAATAAGCCAGTCTTCTTCTAAATAAAGAAGCCAGAGGTCTTCTTCAAATTCAGTGTCCTTATCATTGCACTTTAGCAATTCAAATAAGGCATACGGGAAAGGTGGTATTTAACCTTTTATTTTCTAAATTGAACTGTATTATTAGAGCAGTAAGAGAAGGTGCTCTGTTTGATTTTATTAAAGATTTTATTTATTTATTTGAGAGAGAGAGAGAAAGACAGAGAATGAGCGGGAGGAGGGGCAGAGGGAGAAGCAGACTTCCCACAGAGCAGGGAGCCAGATGTGGGGCTTCATCCCTTGATCCTGGGACACCAGGATCATGACCTGAGCCTAAGGCAGACACTTAACCAACTGAGCCACCCAGGCGCCCTGAGAAGGTGTTCTTTTAAATCTAATTAGATTTCCTGTATTTTTCTATTCTTGTATTTAGTTTTACTTTTTTATAATTTATCTCCAAAATAAGATTTTTATCTAGGTTTTATAAGATACACAGAAAATAAGTAATCCATTTTAGCTACATAAAAATGTATCAGTATTACACAAGTGTGAATATTCATCTATAATTAGAGAAACTAAATAATCGCTTATATATTAATTTTGTATCTGCTGATTGAGAGGTGTATGTTGTATATCTTAGAGCCTAATCTGTTCCCACTGACTCATACAGGATTTCTTTACATACAGATTCTAAAAAATGTACAGTAATGTAGTAAATGTTTATTCTCTTAGTTTTCCATATAATTTTAAAGTAGGTTTTTGCTTTTATTGATTTATTGCAGTTTCAATAAAATTCACTTACAAGGGAGGTCCTGTGAGGAATAAGTTAACCTAAGTTTGCAGATACGAAGTTCTATTTCCCTGCAATATGCATTATCAGAGTTATTATTGGGGATTATCATATTACCTAAAGAGAACAATTGATTTACTGTGCATTTACATGCTGAATTAATATATCAACAACGATTAACATAGATTAGATTAATAGAGCAATTGAAACCTAAGAGAAATCTTTGATGATGGAGCTTAGGCAAATAAACACTGATGTAAATAGTGACATGCTAGGGAAGAGAAGGAGGGAGGGAAAAAACGTGAATGATCACATGAGGAAGCATAATGTCATCAATGATTATACTGTAATCCTGTCACTGTTCTAAGTTTTCTTTTTTTAAGATTTTATTTATCCATTTGAGAGAGAGAGAAAGCAGGAGCAGGGGTGGGGAGGGGGAGGGGGGAGCAGATGGGGAAGGAGAACGGGAGAGGGAGGAGGAAAAAAATCTCAAGCTACCCTTTCTGAGAACTGAGATCCAACCTGGGGCATGATTTCACCATCCTGAGATCATGACCTGAGTCGAAACCAAGAGTCCCATGCTTGACTGACTGATCCACTCAGGCGCCCCCTAAGTGTTTTTCTTTTTTTTTTTAAAGATTTTATTTATTTATTTGAGACAGAGAGAATGAGAGACAGAGAGCATGAGAGGGAGGAGGGTCAGAGGGAGAAGCAGACTCCCTGCCGAGCAGGGAGCCCGATGCGGGACTCAATCCTGGGACTCCAGGATCATGACCTGAGCCGAAGGTAGTCACTTAACCAAATGAGCCACCCAGGCACCCCACCAAGTGTTTTTCATAAATAAACTTAACTAACATGGTGTCTTATATTTTGAACTGCATTATAGAAATTCATAAAATGTATGTGAAATACAAAAAATTCAGAACAGAGAATTTAAGTATAGGGTTTTATGATAATTTTTATATTAAAACCAACTAATAAACATTAGAAATTATATTATTAATAATAATAATACTGATTTTCAAGTGTGAACTATTTTGAATAAACCTAGTATTATTAGGCATAACTATAAATTAAAATAATTTATTTTTAATACATGCAGCAGTATCTTTATATAAAATAATGGTGAGGTTACAAGGAGACTGAATCACTTACATATTGCTGGTAGGAATGTAAAAGAGCACAGCCTCTCTGAAAAACAATTTGGTATTTTCTTTCTTTTTTTTTCTTAAGGATTTTATTTATTTATTTGAGAGAGAGAGAGACAGTGAGAGAGAGAGAGCACAAGCAGGGGGAGCGGGAGAGGGAGAAGCAGGCTCTCCACTGAGCAGGAAGCCCGATGCGGGGCTCGATCCCAGGACCCTGGGATAATGACCTGAGCCGAAGGCAGACACTTAATGACTGAGCCACCCAGGCGCCCCAATTTGGTACTTTCTTAACAAAACTAAACATACAATTAGCATTCAACCCAGATATTGTACTCTTGGGCATTTATCCCAGAGAAATGAAAACTATCATATTCACACAAAAACTTACACAAAAAAGGTTCATAGCAGCTTTCTTCATAATGTCCCATATATAAAAAAAAAAAACCCAAATATCCTGCAACAAGTGAATGATTAAATAATGAGTGGGACACCCAACTATGGAATACTATGTAGCAAGAAATAGGTACAAATTACTGATATATGCAACAACCTAGATGAAGCTCAAAGACATGTTAAATGAAAAAAAGGCCAGTCTCAAAGGTTATATATGACTTCTGACTTCAGTTCTGACATCTAAAGAGAGTGGAAATCATAACTCCCATACTTACAACAAGAAAAAAAACTGAAAAACTGAAAATCAACATTTTTCTCAAATTCATCAGCAAACTGAGGTTGCAGTTGCTGCCCCTAAGTCTGGAAAGACAGGCAAGTCAAGGAGTCACGTCCAAAATGTGCTTACCCGGAGCAGAACCACTGGAGCCATCCATTGGTTTCAGCACTTATATAAAAGTATAATGAATTGCTGGAGGCAAAGTGTGGACTAACTCGGAAGTGGGAAACTCTTGGAGCTATTAGTGGGGGCCCACACTTTCATAAGTTTTACCTTCAGGAACTCCACCAGATTCTCACAACAAAGAACCAATAATGGAGGAAGGGGAGAAGTAGTCTTTGTGAAATATCCCCAGAGCATTTTTTATAAAAGGCTTATTCTCCAGGGAAAGAAGACTACCAGAACATTGTTCCACACAGCGGGGAAGGCATCTACCCTCTTCCAGCCCTGTCTAGTCTTCCTGTCTCCCCTAAAGGGGAAAAGCTGAGATTTAATCATCAGATTCTAGAACATTCCCTTACCCTCACACCGAATGACCATGCCAAGAGGGCTCTAGTATAATAGGAATGGATTACATTGGAAAGAGTGACAAGATGCAGATTCTATCTAAAGAGGAGTTATTAGAGAAATCCAGAGACAACAAGGGATATGAAAACAAGGACATTAGAGAAATCTGAACCTCTGGCCCTTTTAGCAATAACAAATTATTAAACATAGCAGAATTCAACATAAACCTCACATTAAAGTTCTCATTATCCAATATATCATGACCGACTTTCAGAAAAATTCTTTTTTTTTTTTTTTTTAAGATTTTATTTATTTACTTGACAGAGAGAGACACAGCGAGAGAGGAAACACAAGCAGGGGGAGTGGGAGAGGGAGAAGCAGGCTCCCCGCAGAGCAGGGAGCCCGATGCGGGACTCGATCCCAGGACCCTGGGATCATGACCTGAGCTGAAGGCAGTCGCTTAACCAACTGAGCCACCCAGGCGCCCCAGGGAGGAGGGTCAGAGGGAGAAGCAGACTCCCTGCCAAGCAGGGAGCCCAACGTGGGACTCGATCCCGGGACTCCAGGATCATGACCTGAGCCGAAGGCAGTCGCTTAACCAACTGAGCCACCCAGGCGCCCTTTCAGAAAAATTCTAAGGCATGCTACAAACAAAACAATATAGAGGTGAGGCAAACATCAGAATGAGACACTCAGCTAGACATGACAAAAGTTGTGGAATTATTAGATAGGAAATTGAAAATAACTGTGATCAATGTCCCAAGGTTACATACTCCATCATTCAATTTATATAATAATATTTTTTATTATGCTATGTTAATCACCATGCATCACATCATTAGTTTTTGATGTAGTGTTCTATGATTCATTGTTTGCATATAACACCCAGTGCTCCATTCAATACGTGCCCTCTTTAATACCCATCACCAGGCTAACCCATACCCCCACCCCCCTCCCCTCTAGAACCCTCAGTTTGTTTCTCAGAGTCCATAGTCTTTCATGGTTTGTCTCCCTCTCTGACCCCCCCTTCATTTTTCCCTTCCTACTATCTTCTTTTTTTTAACATATAGTGTAGTATTTGTTTCAGAGGTACAGGTCTGTGATTCAACAGTCTTACACAGTTCACAGCGCTCACCATAGCACATACCCTCCCCAGTGTCTATCACTCAGCCACCCCATCCCTCCCACCCCCCACCACTCCAACAACCCTCAATTTGTTTCCTGAGATTAAGAATTCCTTCTTGAAATAACAAGATATAGTGGTGGAGAACAGATTAGTGGTTGCCAGGGATTAGGGATGGAATTGTATATGAGTGCTATAAAGGGTAGCATGGGAAGCCTTTTTCTTTTTTTCCTTTGGGGGGAAGGGCAGAGGGAGAGGGAGAGAAAGAATCTTAATTGGGCTTCATGCCCAGCCTGGGGCTCGATCTCAAGACCCTGAGATCATGACCTCAGCTGAAATCAAGAGTCTGGTGTTTGACTGAGTCACCCAGGCGCCCTAAGGGTAGCATGGGAGGCCTTATGGTGATGGAACAGCTGTGAATCTTGACTGTGGTATGAAATTGTTTAGAACTAGATACACGCACACACACACACACATACACACATACACACCCCACACAAAAGAATACACATAAGACTGGGAAAATTTGAATACATTTTGTAGATAGTACAAATGGTATTTTTCTGGGTATGACATTGTACCATAGTTATGAAAATGTTATATTGGTGATAACTGTTGAAGGTACATGAAGCATCTATCTCTATATTTTTTGCAACATTTTGTGATTCTGTAACTATTTCAAAATAAAACTTCTTGAAAAAAGTGAAAGAAAATGTATGTGAAATAGGTTTGTCTGTTTTTTAGATATCTTGTTTCTTTGAAGCATTAGATCACTGAATTAAATTTATAGCTTTGAATGTGAAAGAAGGAATTACTATCTTATTTTTATTACTAAACACACATTTCACATATTACTAAATAAACATATCATTACAGTCATTAATGTCATAACTGGTTCTCTGATTTTTGTATTAGGAATAGGCAGGGATCTTACACTTTTTACAATGATAATCCTATTACTCCCCCTTTTTGGTAAAATTAGCTATAAAAATTATAGCATCCTCTTCTGACTATCTTAGTAGAGTCAATATTTTACTATTAGATTATAGATTTCATATTTGTAAGGAGGCACCAGGCCACTATATTCAAGGGTGGTGGTGAATAATATGGCTTAGTAAATTCTGGAGATAGTTACTAAAAACAAGTGAGCAAACAAAAAGTTCCAAAATAGTTGGGGGAAAAAAAAAAGAATTTTTAATGGACACAGAGCATCTAAGTATGATTCTTTTGAACTCTGGTATTATTTTGATGTAAAAATATTGCTCATACGTTTAGTTGTATGGGTAACATCTTAAGAATTTTCCTCAAATGTTCTATAAATACAGTTTATTGAATTTTCAGAGGTTATATGTACATAGCCGCTATTTTTTTATGTTTCATTTCCTGGGATACCTGAGTCTTACTGGAATGACTCAGTGGTAGCCAGGTATAAATACCCTTAAAATCTAGCCTCAATTTATACCTTCAGCTTCATTCACTGCTGTCATCCCTCTTAAACTTGGTGCTTCAGCCACACTAAACACCTATGTTATGTTCCTAGATATTTGTAAGTTTTTCGCATTTTACAGAATATTATTTTCTGTTCATGACATGCTTGTGGGACACATGATAGTACAATTGTCACTCAGACAAAATTGGAAACTGGTAATATTTTGTATATTATTGGAATTATTATAATTATGTTTGATGCTTTTCTTTCCACTATAAAACTACCAAGTACCCATGGCAAAGACATCTTGTTTATATTTTTACCCCAGGCCCAACAGATTTCCTGGCATATAACATAGTCCAAATGCTGAATCAATTAATAGCTGATAAGCAAAGTCACCAAAAATTTGCAGTTTTACTTAAGAAGGTTTTTATTTTGGGGTATCTGAGTGGCTCAATCAGTTAAGTATCTGCCTTTGGCTCAGGACATGATCTTGGGGTCCTGGGATGGGGCCCCACATTGGGCTCTCTGCTCAGCAGGGAGTCTGCTTCTCCCTCCCCCTCTGCCCCTCCTCCCCTGCTTGTACACACTCTTTCTCCCTCTGTCTCTCAAATAAATAATTAAAATCTTAAAAAAAGAAGGTTTTTATTTTTATAGTTGGGCAGCATTAATCTATGTAGCATTATGCCAATCACTTATTTTAAGGGCAGCTGTATAATACTATGCTATTAAGTAATAAGGTAAATGTCCTACAATTTTTTAGTTGAAAATGCTCTGTAATTGAGCTGTTTTTTGCCAGTATGATATATTTTCTTATTTCATTACACGCTATCTGTGGAGAAAAGGGACTATATTCATTTTACTCTGTGTCTTGGTTTTATAAGATAAAGTAGGACAGGATGTAATATTCTGTATTCTAAAGACAGTGTAATCTTGAGTAAATGGATCCTGATTTAACAAAATGGACTCAAATTTTATATGGGACCTCAAAAGACATGCTACATTCTCATGTGAAATCATTTTTTAAAATAAGCTAGAAAAGTAAAGAAATGACCCATTTTAACTATAAAAAAACTTATCGGGGACGGGGGAAGTTAATCATTTGATAAGCGTGGAAACTTTTTACCATATGTGTATTTTGTAGATCCAAGTATTCCTCATCTTCTGCTTTTTTCCCTCTAACTAAAATTACTTACACAAAACTGCTTAAATAGTAGCATTTTTATCAATTAGTGATTTCAGCATAGTGGAGGAGTAATTGGTAGATGTCATGGGCCTAAAGTTCCCGAGACTGTTTTATAGATTTCAGTTTCCACTTGTGTCTAGGAGTCACCGTCGTGGTGCATATCCAGGTACTTAACTGTATATTTGAAATATACTCAGTTGACTATATTTGTTTGGGTCTGTATCTGGGCTCTCTATTCTGTTTTACTCATCTGTCTATTCTTTCACCAATACCAGTCTTTATGACTGTAACTTTATAGTAAGTCTTGAAGTAGGTTGTCTCAGTCCTCTGAATTTCTTTTTCAGTATTGTGTCTACTATTGTGAGTCTTTTGCTTTTCCATACAAACTTTGTAATCAGGCTGATATGCACAAAATAACTTCCTGGCATTTTGATTGGGAGTATGTTGAATCTATAGATCAAGTTGGGAAGAACTAACATTTTGGCAAAATTGAGTTCTCACTCAGAATGAACGTGGAATATCTCTCTATTTACTTAGATTTTCTTCAGTTCCTTTCACCAAAGTGTTATAGTTCTCATACGGGTCTTGTACATATGTTACATTGGGTATATTTACACCTAAATATTTCATTTTTTTGCTGGTAATGTACATTCCATTGTTTTTAATTTCAAATTCCAAATGTTCATTGAGTAAAACAATTCATTTTTTTTTTTTTTTTTTTGTATATTAACCTGTGTCTTGCATCTTGCTATAGTCACTTTTTAAATTCAAGGAGTTTTTTTGATTGATTCTTCGGGTTTCCTACATAAACAATCATGTCTTTTGTGAACAAAGACAGCTTTAGTTTCTACCTTCTCAATCTGTATACCTTTTATTTCCTTTGTCTTATCATATTAACTAAGACTTCCCAGTATGAAGTTGAATGAGAGTGATAAAAGGAACATCCTTACCTTGCTATCACTTTTAGGGAGAAGGCATCTAGTTCCTTACCATCAATGTGATGTTAGCTATAGATTTTTTTGTAGATTTTCTTTATCAAGTTGAGGAAATTCCTCTGTACTCCTAGTTTGCTGAGAGTTTGTATCATAAGTGGGTGGTGAATATGCCAAATGCTTTTTTTTTGTATTTATTCATATGAAAATGTGATTTTTTTCTTTACCCTGTCAGTGTGAATTATATTAACTGATTTTCAAATGTTGAAACTGCCTTGCATACCTGTAATAAATCCCAATAACTGTGGTGTATAATTCTATTAGGCATTACTAGATTCTATTTGCTAATATTTTGGTGAGGATTTTTACATTTATGTTTATGTAATATTATAGTCTGTGGTTTCCTTTTTGTGACGTCTTTCTATGGTTTAGGTTTTAGGTTAATGTTGGCCTCATAGAATACGTTAGGAAGTGTTCTTTCTTCTCCTATTTTTCTGGAAGACGATGAGAACTGGTATCATTTCTCCTTAAATGTTTGATAACATTCATTTATGGTTAATCTATCTGGGTCTTGTTCTTTCATTTTGCGAAGATTTTCAGTTGTTTAAATTCATTTCATAAATAAAGATCTATTCAGATTATTTCTCTTTGTATGATTTTTGGTAGGTAGTGTCTTTCAACAAATTGGCCCATTTCATCTAGATTATCAAAGTTGTAAGTATAAGAATTGTCCATAATATTTCTTTGTTTTCCTCTTAATGTGCATGGGATCAGTAATGAACATCACTTTTTCATTTTTGATATTAATATTTTGTGTATGCTCTCTTTCTTTTCATGAATAGAGCTTTATGAGCTTTATTATTATTTCAAAGAATCAATTTTTGCCTTGTTAATTTTCCTATTGATTTCATGTTTTCAATTTCAATGACTTCTAATCTAATTTTTATTTTTATTCTTCTAGTTACTTTGGATTAAATTTTGTCTAATTTTTCTAGTATCCTAAGATGGAAAGTTAAATTATTGATTTTAGAACTTTCTTCTTTTCTAAATATGCATTCAATGCTATAAATTTCTCTCTGAGCACAACTTTCACTATATCACATAATTTTTTATTATTTATATTTTCATTTAATTTAAAATGATTTTTAAAAACTTTGTTTTGGGGTGCCTGTGTAGTTCAATTGGCTCAGTGGGGAGTCTACTTCTCCCTCTACCTCTGCCCAACCCCCCCCACCCCCACCAGCTTGTGTTCACTTTCTCAAATAAATAAAGAAAATCTTAAAAAAAAAAAAACAACTTTGCCTTTACATTTCTTTAACCCATTAAATAACCCATTATTTCAAAGTGTCTTGTTTAATGTTTAAATATTTTGAGATTTTTCACATACCATTTCATTACGGATGGAATTTCATTGTGATTTAATTCCATAGTGACCTAAGAATATATTTTGTATGATTTCTATTCCAAAATTTGATAATTTTTTTTCTCAGAGTGAGGTTTATCTTGGTGAGTATTGGGTCTAATAAAACCTCAGCCAGTTATACTCTCGTTAAATAGTTTCTCAAAGAAGCAGAGACTGCGCTGGCATATTACAAAATGGTTCTTTTACCCCTGCCCTGCTGGAATCATTAGGGGATTTTTTCTCCTATATTCACTATGAGAACCAGGTAGAGATCAAATAGGTAAAACTCAGAAAATTGTGACTTCAGGATGTCTATTTATGAATGTGATGTTTTCTGGAAATAGGGACTTTCCATTTGTAATCAAGTGAATATGATGTCATTCTGAATTTGGGTGGACCCTAATCCAATGACTTAGAAAATAGGGGGATTTGAACAGTGACACTAAGGTAGCACACAAGGATGAATTTCATGTGACAGTCAGTACACAGACAGAGATTGGAGTGATGCAGCTAGCTAGGAATGCCAATGCTTAGTGGCAACTACAAGAAGCCCCAGGGAGAATTATGGAGCAGATTCTGCCTCTGAGGCTCCAGAAGTAACCAGCTGTGTCAGTGTTTTGAATTTTAAGTTCTAGCCACCGTAACTATGATTTATATTATCTTCAGTCACCTAGTTTCTGGTATTTTGTTATTGCAGCCCTTGATAATTAATATAATGACTCAAAGATGTGCTTATTTTCTCTTGTTATCAATGTTGACTGTTTTTTTACTCTTATATTTATAGGGTAAACATATAAGTTCTTATACATGAATGTCGTTTCCTTTATTCAACTCATTGTTATATGTTTCTATTATCTGTGTGTATTCCCATAATAAGTGCAGTTCTCAAAAGCATGAGATAATACTGTAAGGAGAAAGAGAGAACTGACTGGTAGTGGCCGCTATAACCATTCAGTAAAAAGCCTTAATAGTGTGTTGTACAATGATGTTTTCCACTTACAAGAAAAGGGAGGGGGGCTGCACAGAAAAATTTCCTTTATTTCTGGGAAACAGATGACCATGTGAGTTATAGTGTGATGCAAAAGGCACACTGAACTGAATACTAAACTAAAGTAACTCATCCTAGAGGTACCTGGCTGGCTCAGTTGGTAGAGCATGTAACTTTTGATCTCAGGGTTGTGAGTTTGAGCCCCACATTGGCATAGAGTTTACTTAAAAAAAAAAAAAAAATAGTAACTCATCCTAACCAGGTTCTGATGGACAAGTCACTGGAGGGCAAATGCACTAAAGGATGAGTTCAAAATAGGGCACCTGGGTGGCTCAGCTGGTTAAGCAACTGCCTTTGGATCAGGTCATGATCCTGGAGTCTCAGGATTGAGTCCCACATCGGGCTCCCTGCCCTCAGCAGGGAGTCTGCTTCTCTCTCTGACCCTCCCCCTTCTCATGCTCTCTCTCTCTCTCTCATTCTTTCTCTCAAATAAATAAAATCTTAAAAAAAAAAGAAAAAAGAGAACCTACAAGAATAAACCCATTAAAAAAAAAAAAGAATGAGTTCAAAATGGAGATGAAGGAAATTATATTTTCACTGTCTTTGAATGAAGATTGGTTGGTTAAAGGCTCCCTTAAGGACCAAAGGCTCTCATGTAGGAGTTGTATAAGTATTCCTTATTCTATCAATTCTGGTCTATTTTAATTGGAATCGTCTTTTTAAAGATTTTTTTTTTTTTATTTGACACAGAGAGAGTGAGAGAGAGAGAGAGCATAAGCAGGGGGAGTGGCAGGCAGGCAGAGGGAGAGGTAGGCTCTGTGCTGAGCAAGGAGCCCGATGTGGGACTGGATTCCAGGACCCTGGGATCATGACCTGAGCAGAAGGCAGACGCTTAATGACTGAGCCACTCAGGCGCCGTTAATTGGAATCTTCTAAAAAACACAATAATTCCCATAATTCTCCATAACTGGGCAGAGTACTAGTCAAAGTGTTTGATGCTATGGTTATGCATACTTATAGTTTTAATGGCCTGCCTCTAGGTTAATAAGGAGGGTCAAATTTAGGAAGCAAGACAACTTCACTCCCTAGTTTAAATGCTGCTTATAGTTTCTGCCACATGGCCAGCTGGGTTCCACATTAGCATATTTGCTTCAAAAAAACTCCTTAATTGTAAATTTGGCATTAAGATGAGGAAATGAAGAAAAGAACAATTCTTCTGTCACATAGATTAACAAAAATATTGGACTTCTTCCAGAAGATAAAAGAGGGTGTCCATAAAGGAAGAAACCCCAGTAATTTTGAGTCCATCAATGAGTACTTTTGCTGTGCAGGAAATAATTCAGAAATGTATATTCCTTGATGTTTAATGTTGGATTTTAAGTTGGATACTATTCTGAGTTTTATCACCCACCATTATCCACAAAACTTTAGTAAAATTAGTTTTCCTTTAAAACACTACATTATTGGGGCACCTGGGTGGTTCAGTTCGTTAAGCAACTGCCTGCGGCTCAGGTCATGATCCTGGAGTCCCTGGATCGAGTCCCGCATCGGGCTCCCTGCTCGGCGGGGAGTCTGCTTCTCCCTCTGACCCTCTCCCCTCTCATGTGCTCTCTCTCATTCTCTCTCTCTCAAATAAATAAACAAAATCTTTTTAAAAAAACAAAACACTACATTATTTATAAGTTGGTGAATAAAGGCAGAAATGCAAGCATTGCTTTTATTAGACTTTAGGGGATGAGTAGTAAGAAGGAAACAATTTCTAGGGGTGTATCAGAAATTTGAAGTAGTGATTGAAAAGGCAGTATTTTTCAATCACTCACCACCCCACTAATAACTTCACACTGCATTTGCTCAGAAATATTAAGGGGAGGAAAATTCCAGAATGTGAACACTAGTAATTTTATTTGGGTATTAAAGGAAATGACGCCTATAGAATGCATGAGATATTTGAGGAAAACTGAATAATTACCTTTTATATAATGATTGTAAAGAATTCAAGAGACATTTAATGGGTTTTTAGTATTTTCCAGAAACTGAACCATGAACAACTGTTAGAAACTTTAGTCCAACATAAAAGACTGATATATACAAAATTTACAATAGTTCAATGTGCAGTATAGAAATATTTTTAGGATCCTAAAAGAAGAGAAAATTTAAAGATGGTGAGAGTGATTAATCATGATAAAGTTCTAGAAAGAACCTAAGGATACCTAAGATTGAAAGTATGTGAAGATATGAAGATAGCAGGGTATAAAAGTTTTAAGAATGAGACGTTGTTGAAAAAAACACAGGAAATGGGATCTCTTCTATGCATTTCTCTTAGGATTGGTTAGATCTGTGTATAATTTTGGATTCACAAGAAAGAGCTAACAGCAAGTTAGAAAATAAAGTAAAGTAAATGATCCTCAAATTCCTCTCTGAGGGTCTGAAGGCTACCAGTTCTCTCACTTTCACTTGGGTTTTGTGTTATTGGATATAATGTGTGTGTGTATGTGTATCCTAGAGAATGGTAGAAAACTTGAATCAACTACACAGGAAAAACACATGAATTACTAGTAGTCTAAAAACATAACATTTGAGGGCTCCTGGGTGGCTCAGTTGGTTAAGTGTCTGCCTTGGGCTCAGGTCATGATCCCAGGGTCCTGGGATTGAGTCCGGCATCAGGCTCCCTGCTCTGCCAGGAGCCTGCTTCTCTCTTTGTCTCTGCCTTCCTCCCTCTCTCTCTCTCTCTCTTTCTCTGTCTCTCATGAAAAAATAAATAAATTTTTTTAAAAAAATAACATCTGAAAAGCATTATTTTTAGATTTCTCCACAATGGTGATTAAAATGGAGTCATGGTTCTCTCCGGGTACAATGTACCACAATTTTATAAAATACTCTTGAATTCCTCCTACTTGATAAAAGTCTTAGGAGATACTTTAGTTTTCTTTGCCCTTGATAGTTACTATAAACTTAGAATTTTCAGTCTAGTTATCAAACTAACAACATGGGATTTTGCCTATTTTAGGCCTAATAAGAGCTACTTATGATTAATTTGTATATTTATAAGTTATTCTTTATTGTGATGGATTGTGTGAAAATAGAAAAAAGTTTAAAGAAAAATATGTAAATCAAGCTTTATGCAATGAAAAAGAAGGCATCTGTCATGTATTTTGCATTTATTCTCTTTGTGGCTGTCGTAGAGGTTAAGAAAACTAATTAGTGAAAGGTTAGTTCAGTTTTTCACATGCTGACTTTTCATTAATCTCTTCTAAGTACTCAATAAGCACTCAGATTACTCAATCAAAAGTGTAAAAAATTGTTTTTAAATTCCAGCAGTCCAAAACTCTGAGATTAATGGATGTGATTACATTTTAGTTCATGCTTCAATTATAGAAAAGGTACACTAAAATCCTAAAGTTCTCATTTTATTCATATTAATTTTGCTGATGAAGACAATAGCTATAGGTAGAAAATAACCTTTTAAGTTCTGTAAGAGATTTATAATCAGAATTGTTATAATACATTATAGTCTCCTTTCTATCATTCGATTAATACTACTAATAACATCTCAATAAGGAAAGCTTAAGGCTTTGAAATTTGTGAGACCATTTCTATGAAACTGTAATTCCAATAAATTTCAAAGAGTCCACAAAAAAGGTGCTATACATTTAAAAACCCATTTATGGATTTTTTTTAGTTCAGATAATTTGACATTTATAAGTGGTGTTCCTTAAAATGATGAAGAGTGGTAGCAAAAAGAGAAAATTTTGTTCTTAGTCTATATCCTTTTTCCTCATGATGTACTTTAAGCAAAGTCATGCAAAATAGACTCAAGCTCTATGGAATCTTCTCCGGGTATTAGAAACTATATTTATAATAACTTCTAAATTTGGCTACATTTCAATTTTTAAGTTTGGCTACATTTCATTGGATTTAATTATTTGAACACCGTTTTCATATTTTTTTCTGGAATACCTGTAAGGTATTGTGTTTGTATGTATATAAAATAAAATGCAATATACACCAAATGTGACCTAAATACAAGACTTCCTGTTTTGTAATCACCCTCAAACAACAGAATTATTTTTACTGAGTAGCTAATGAAGGACTTTATTCAGCACTGATTTGAACTGTAAAGTCTGATACGTATCATAGGTCTATGAAAGTATCTATGACTAACATAGACCTAATGAAATATGGACCCAGATGCAGAAATTCTCCATTAGGTAAATTCACACTTTCCCTCCTCAGGTGTATTGACTTAGAATCATTCTGACTTAAACAACAAAAGGAATTATAATAAATAAGGAACACTGACAGTCCTTTAAATATAAAACAAACATCACTGAGCATCAATTTGACATATTTGTCAAAATATTTATGATACACTCATTTCCATTTTAATTGGAGTCTGCAGTGCATTTCAAGACAAGAGTAGCTGCTGCCTCTGATTGTGGCCCCCAGCTGGGTGTCTATTCAATAACACAGGTCGACTGTCCTACATCATCTGACCTGTGTATTTAACATATAATGATTCTTCTTCATGGATTTGACAAAATCAAAAAATTACCATCTGAATCTATTATTTTTATTTTTTATTTTTTATTTGACAGAGAGAGAGAGAGCACAAGCAGGGGGAGCGTCAGGCAGAGGCAGAGGGAGAGGAAGAAGCAGGGAGCCCGACGTGGGGCTCGATCCCAGGACCCCAGGATCATGACCCGAGCCGAGGGCAGACGGTTAACCGTCTGAGCCACCCAGGCGCCCCCAATCTATTATTTTTTTTAAAAGAGGAGATTTGTTACTTTAAACCAAAAAGATACTTGTTACAACAGTGGCTCTGTACAGAGCAGCATTGTGTCTGACTCAGCCGTCTATCAGTCTCTGGCCAGCACTGATCTCTCTTCGGCATTGCAGAACAATTGTCTATGGTCTGCCATCTGCATAATTTGAAGAATACAGAGGTGATGATCTGAATGTAAATCGACATATTGGGTATATAGTCCTTAATCATTGTGATTCCATTAATTTCTTCCTTTATATCGTCTTTAGGTATTTCAAAGAATTGGAGCAAATTATCACTCAAAATAGCCCCCTGGCTACTTGTTATTGTACAGTATGACCATGAAATACATTTCCTCCTCCAGTTATTAGCAAATGAGTGAGTTTGATAGGGTTAGCAAGTGACTCACATTCAAATCAGAACCAAATTCTGGAATAGCGTACTAGGGCCTTCCATGAGCACTGGAAGAACAAAGTCACACCCAAATAACTACAGGGTAATTATGTCTCCATTTAGTCTTCCTGAAATATCTCCTCCCTGTCATACAGGGAATGCAGACATTCCATTTTTAACATTTAAGGGAAAATATGCCCCATCTGTACATGCTAAATGTCCATATAAGCATTTGTTCTCTAAGCAGACACTACTAGAATTACCTTTTCAGACACTGTCCTGTTTCCTCTTTAAAGGAATATTTCCTGGAAAAATGGATGTTCACTTCCATTCATTCACCAAATAGTGATAGTGTCAATTTTGTCACCCACACTATTCTAGACACTTAAGGCTATCTTGGTGAACAAAACAGACTAACTTCTTTGCTCCTGTGGTGCATACATCTTAATGGGTTGGGTTGGGGTGTGATGGGGAAAGAGATAAAACCAAAATAAATGAAAAAAAAATGCCTGGTAATTTATATGCTGAAAAGTTCTCTGGAGGAAAATAGAAAAGAGAAATGGAGAGGTGCACAGGCAGTATTAGAATCCACGAATGGGAGACCACTAACCGGGAGATGAAATGAAAGGACATTTAGGTGTTATATGCTTCAGATTTTACTTGAGAAGGAGACGTCATTGGAGGATTTTGAGCGCAGGAATATTATTCAACTTTAATGTGATCAATTTCACCACTTTGTTAAAATATGTTACAAAAAGGGAAAGGGTACATCTAGGTGTAAGGCTGGAAAAATTACTGTGTTATTTAGGCCAGGCGTGATGATAGTTTGGACTAGGTGGTGGCAATGGAGGTTTTGAGAATCAGTTTTATCCCGAATATGATTTGAGGCATGACATAGCCTTTTCTTATCTTTTGTGTGAATTTCTCAGGTCTCTACAGACTAGTATACTTACTTTTCTAGTAGAGATTTAGGGCTGCATCTACTACTCCCTATATTAGTTTTCTATTCCTAAATAACAAATTATCACAAGCTTAATAACTTAAAACTACACACATTTATTATCTCACAGTCTCTGTGGGTTAGGACCCAAAGTTGGCTAGCTGGATCTTCTGTTCAGTCTCATGAGGCCGAAATCAATGTGTTGGCCAGTGAGGATTCACCAGGAGGCTTGATGAGGAAGAGATCTGCTTTTTAGCTTCCTCAAGTTGATGGAGAAATTCAATTTCTGTCACTGTAGAATGATGACCCTGTTTTCTTGCTGGTCATCAGCCAAAGACCATTCTTAGCTCCTGCTAATCACCCTCAGGTCATTGCCATGTGTCACCCTCCATAGCCAGTTCACAACATGAATATTTGCTTCTTCAAGTCCGGATGGAAGAATTTCTCTTTTTCAAATCTCTCCCTTCAAGAAGGGCTAAGTCCCTCTTTTTTTTTTTTTTTTTTTTTAAAGATTTTATTTATTTATTTGACAGAGAGAGACACAGCGAGAGAGGGAACACAAGCAGGGGGAGTGGGAGAGGGAGAAGCAGGCTTCCTGCCAAGCAGTGTGCCTGATGCGGGGCTCGATCCCAGGACCCTGGGACCATGACCCGAGCCGAAGGCAGATGCTTAACGACTGAGCCACCCAGGTGCCCCATGATCTGGATTTTAAAAAGTCCTTGAAAACTTTCAGATTTGCCATATGCACAGCAGCATCTTTTTATGTATTCTGTTATATAGGACACACTTTCCTGGGCACTGCCTAAAGGCTTCGTAAGTATGATTTAATTTAATGCCATTTAGTACTCAAATTTCTTTTGAGAAGTTAGTATAATTAGCCTGATCTTACAGATGCAGAAAGGAAGCATATGAAAATTAAGTCACCTAGTAAGCCATATAGTTAGCTTTCTTTAGGGCTGGGATGTATATCCTAGTCGCTGCACTTTGGCACCTCTCTGGTCAGTCAGAGAATAAAGGACAAACCAGAAGCCCTGGAGTCAAGAACTCTTGGATTCAAGATTCCTTAGGATAAATACTAGAAAGGAATAAAGGTAGGGCATGAAAAGTCTATAGGAAAAGCAAAAGCAAGATCACTTTACTTCATCAGTTCTTTGAGGGGGTGGATCTTTCCATACCCCAGAATCTGTTCTTATGCTTCTTGAGAAGTGTTTCACTTTATGCCAAAAAGGTGTTTTTTTGACAGTCTCTGAGAAAATACAGTGATGAGTTCAGGTCATGGCTTATTTTTGTTTTATGTATTCATGATTCATTAGCTATTTTGACCAGAAAATCCTTTGCTGTGACACTACAGATTTCCTTCCAAGAGATAAGTTGAGATATTTTGGCCAGAAAATGGGTTAACCCCTCACATCTTGTAAGTTTGTTATTCCACTCAGAATTTTTTTGTTAATGCTATTTACTTATTTATTTACTATAGGGATGTGTAATATAAAGAAAACATTTCTGTTTGAATCCTGTTTACCCAAGTTATGTTTTTTTTTTTTTTTTTTTGTAGGGCAATAGTAATTATGACTGTGTTATCACAATTACAATTCAGAGAAACAGACTTTTGTCCACAGGATTTTTATTCTAATCCAGACTCATTATCTTAACCCCCTCTGAAACAAACCAATTTGTAGTCAGAAGTGATGGTAAAGTGATAGTGGAGAGAATCAATAGGAAGTTACAGAATGCTTGAGAAATTTGTTTCCTGGTGTCTTTTGGCAGGATTCAAATGCAGAAGGTTAATAGGAAGTAAGGAAATGAGTCTAGACTACTTAACTATCACTTTAAAAAGTAATGAAGTTAGAATTACATTTGTAGTCTGTTTTGCTTGCTGGTGAGAGTAATAAGAATAAAAATATAATCCTGTGACAAAGACCTGGGTATTCAGAAATTTCAATTACACTTTGACTTGCAACGCTTTTCATAGGTTGCTACCCTGCTCCATGATAACGGATGCCTATTGTTCTCTCTGCTTATATATCAGCATCAGGAATTTCTTTATTTATCAGTTATTATTCAGATTTTGAGATGGAAAAGTAAGAATTCTCTTCGTATCATCTTGAAATTGTAATTATCAAATGTATTAAATGAAGATTAATTCTAAAAGCTGAGGTAACTGAAAAACATAGAGCATGCCATGACTAAGTTGATGTCTTCTTGTTAAGAAATATATTTTATAATGTAATCCCACTTACACCCCAACCAGTTATTTGCAAATAATGGTTGAACTTAATGCCAGCCTGATTGATTAAAAATGGGTAACATAAAAAAAAAAAAAGGGTAACATCAACACAACCCTTTCTATGTGTACACAGACAGAGGGAAAGAACAATATTCCACAATTGATCTTTTCAGAGAGTTCTCACACTTATTATATGAATTTTTAAAGTACTCCTCTGAGGTCAAAAGAAAATAATTATATTTATCTTCAGTTTTCAGAAGAAAAATAGAAGACTGAAACTCAGGTAGAGTGTTTACCCAAAATAACATAAATGTTAGAATTGTGACTAGAGTCCGTGTGTCTCTAGTGCACTGCTAGAGATACGTGTCTCTATAGCAAATGCTGATTACACTATCCCGGGCTTTCAAATAGATTAAATTATTGATATGACAGCATACTCAGTAAATTACTAAGACACTCAATAAGTACTTAATATATGCATGCCAGGCATACTTACAGGGTTAGTGCTTACACAAAAGATAAAAACAAAATCCTTACCCTCATGCAACTAACATTCTTGTGGAGGAGGCAGGTGCTTAACAAACTAATGTATCTATAACCAAACAGTATGGATTTGTGCACCGTAAGAAGAAAAACAGAGCATCACACAAACTGGTTATTATATTTCATACCTTAAAGAAACAAAAAACAACTTTAGCTCATCTCCTTTTTTAGCCAGATTCCATTTTTGCTCATTTTTATAGGAAAAAAAATCCCTCAAAGAATTGAATATTACTATTATTGTTAAGGGTAAATGAATTGTTTCTCATGCCTGATGTTTCCTTCCTCTGAAAGGTGATTTGCTAGTATTTTTGGACTCACTCTGCCTTTTTTATTCCACTTCAGGAGAGGTGTTCTGATTAATCTTATTTGGTAAGTCACTTAGCATTACTACTATTTTTCTTCTTGAAGAAGAGTGGTCTGCAAGAACTTTGCATTCCACTGGTCCTTCAGAGGAAGGCCTTCTACAACAAACTGGGGCTGAGTCTGTGTATGATTCTGAGATTCAGTTAGAACACTCATCTGGCTGAAAGATATAAAGATACGTGGTCCACCTTAGCTTTCAGAATTAATAAAGATGTTATTGTGGTTCTGTATTCACTATATCCTTTATTTTAGTTCTCAACTTTTTCAGAATCCAAATGGGAAAGAAAATGCTAGGGGAGGGAGGGGGTGTGTTTTCTTTATCCTCAACCCATTAATGCTCCTATTGTGAGTCACCAGTGCATTCCACAATACAAAATCCGTGTTCATTCTAACACTTGAATTTAGTCACTCTCTCAAGCTACACTGAACACAGTTGCTTACTTTCTACCTCCTTAAGTCCTACTAAAATACTATCTATTTGATTTTTAGATACCACACTTACCTGGTTTTCCTTCTGCGTCACTGGAAACTATTTCTCAACTTCCTTTGCTGATACTTCTTATTCTCTACTTTGAGGTATGAGGTGCCTTAAGACTCAGTCTTTGACTTTCTTCTCTTCTCTGTCTAGATTTACTCTACAAGTGATGCCATAGAATCACAAGACTCTAAATACCAACGTATACGTTAATTCTTCCAGAATTACTATCTTCAATACTGACCCTTCCCTGAATTCTAGAGTTGAATCTGTATGTTACTTGACATCTCCATTTGTATCTCTACTAGGCATCTCAAAAGTAACATGATGAAACCCTTTTTCCCACCCCTACTACTCACACTTGATTATCCTTTAATAGTTCTATTTCAGTAAAGGACAAGACCATATACCCAGTTGTTTAGGACAAAAACCTTAAGTTCCTCTATATTAAGCCTATATCCAAAAAGTAGAAAATCTTACTGTCTCCATTTTCAAAATGCATTCAAAATTTTGACCACTCCTCATCACCTCCATCCCTACATCCTACTTCCAATCCAAGGAACAGCTATCCTTCATTCACTGAGCTACAATAGCCTCATCAGTAGTCCACTCTGCTCTATCAAAGGCCATTCTCCACACAACAGCTAGACTAAGCCTTCAGAACTATAATTCAAATTATGCCACTGTCCTGTTCACAGCTCCCGCTGGCTTCCATTTAAATTCAGAATATCACCAAAGACCTTGCCATGGTCTGTAACCTGCCATGACAAGCTTTGTGATCTTGCCCTAGGCTTACTCTCTGACTACTCCCTTGTGGTCTTGACATTTTTCACTGTTTTCCAGCCACACTGGCATCCTTTGTTTTCTGAATAGGCCAAACATGCTTCCATCTCAGGGCCTCTGCAAAAGAGATTGGTACTCTACCCCAAAGCTTATTGTTTCATTCACTTAAGGTCTGCTCAAATGTTACCTCCAAAGGTTGATTAATCTTCTATCTATCATCTATCTATCTATCTATCTATCATCATCATCATCTATCTATCATCTATCAGTAAGTATCTCCCACTCGAATATAATATCTGTGCAGGCAAATACTTTGCGTTTATTCTTTTTTGTAGACAGGCTATAAAGTGATAACCAGCATATAGTAGAATCACAATAAATACTTCTTGAATAAATGTATAAGAGGACTCTCCAATCATATGAACACATAAAGTAAATGAAAAGAAATAAGATTACACAAAAAGTGAAAAAGGGCCAACTGATAAAGAACAGATTACAGAACTAGCCTTCAAATATTGGAGACCCAATATATTATTATATATACACACAGAATATCAGGGAACTTTTTGGTTCACTCTCCGTGATTTCAATTCCATAACATTTCTACTCTTGCTTCTTATTAAAAAGGAAAACACCATACCCTAAGTTCAGTCCCCAAATCGTGTCATGTACAATAGAGTTTATCAACAATTGAAGAGAGAGCCTAGATGCATTTATTCCAAACCTGCACTCCCTTTTAAATCTAATAGTTCTTTGTTTTTTTATGATAAAATGTTTATCTAACAATTAGATAGTTCAATTGAGAACATTTTACCCATGAGGTATTCAGATAAATACAAACATCACAATAGGGGTGGGTTGAAAATATTCTTATAAGGTAATGATTTAAGACAAGAAAGGAATAACAATAACAGTAACAAAACGTAGGCTGAGAGAACAAAGCATTCTGCTTTGCGACCATTGCAATACTGCTAACAAATAAGATAGTGGAGGGTCTTTCTCTCCTTCAATAAGATGGCAATATTTTTGTCTGGAGTGGGGTACATAGTGGCCAGTACCTGAGGCCAAATCTACCTAAATACGGAATACAGAGAAATATCTGGAATTAAGGGTGGTGAGGGAGTTTTAGCAACATGGAAGACTGATCAATGATAAACTTTACATGGCAAACCCATCTGACAACCAAGAGGACTGCAAATAAAGGACATTCACAGCTTTTTGTTTTCTAAAGTATTTCAGACAGATTTTAGGTAGAGGATGAGTTTAAAAACACACATTTTTAATGTTAACTCTATTGAATCCCAATATTAGTTTATTTAATAAAAAATATATGAATTAAGAAAAGCAAAAATACTAGGATAATAGATAAAACTAAGTATAGGAGCAAGACGCTTGAGAGTTGTGTTGGACATCAATAACGTAGGCAGAGTATGTAGGTACCGAACATTGACAGAGAAAAGACCAAGAAGTAACAAATATTCATGATATAGTTACATGGGACATGTGGAGACGAGGATGATAATGAGACCGCAAAACACATGAGTTACACAAGACACTCAGCATGTATGTGTTCTCCATTTGTGACCCCCATTCTGGCCATATTGATTCTGGCCCCAAATGTCTTTGCCCTACAAAATCAATAGCTGATCAGCAGGTATTTTTTGCCCCCGTGTCTCACTCATACAGAAAATGTGTACTGGTTGCAGGCACCTTTTATCTGCTAAGCCCCTTTGTCAATCTCACCATGAGAGGAGACAGAAAAGAGAGAGAAAGACAGGACATATGAACATGGCTGGTGAAACAAGGATCCAGGATCCAGGTAGCAAGCCATTTCTACCACCTGTTATCAGTGTGTTACCATACTATTTGTTACCTTTCTCTTCCCCCTGCATTTTTGCTATCATTTTTAAGTTAATTCAATAGCCTGTGTGACTCATGTATCTTAATTCACTCAGTGAGCCTTTTTGTTCTGTGACCTCTGAAATAGCCTGGTTGGGAGCAAATGTGGAGCTACCGTTGCATCAGTGTATTTTCTCACATGACAGACGCCCTCATCTGATGATCAAAGCAACGTGTCCTATCATTTATCATCATAATATAATAAATTTGTTACTGCAGCTTTGATGGTGCCCTGCACAGAACAGGAATATAAAAAAACTAATGTTAATAGAGTGAAATTGATCATTTAAATCTCCTAGTAAATTGGTCCAAGGAAGTATTTTTCAATTCAAAAATAAAATATGTTTGCTTGACAAGTATATATTTTCTTTCCAATTAAATAAAATTCATATTATAGCATACTGTCATTTAATGGTTCACTATTAAATAGGTTCACTGTGAAAGAAAGGCAATCACAAATAGCCCAAGGCAATGACTACACCCACTGAGGTTACCAACCAAGAACAGCTTTTTAAAATACAGGGTGGAGAAGCTTTTGTTCTACATTGATCTTTGAAATAGGAGTTGGAATGACAAAAAAATAAATAAATAAATAAAAGTAAGTGTGCATGTTTGCATGCACGTATACATGTGTATTACACTCATATCTATAAATTATAGCAAAGATTTAGGCTGACATTACCCAAAACAACTTGTTACTATTTAGCTAAATAGGGTTGAGGGTAGATTGGGAGGGTGAATAGTTATAGTTATAAAGGGCAGAAATGCCAATTTCATGATAAGTAAGGGAGAACAGTTTCGGTTGTGATATGCAGATGACTTAAGACAACTAAAAACAAATACAGGTGTTCCTCAACCAATGGCCAGAATTAAGATAGAGAGAGAACAAGAAAAGATAGAAAAATAGAATTGAGGAAGGTAGGGAAGATTGAAGAAACAAGGCACTTCCCCTGAATGCGCACTCTGAGAAAGGGGGGAGGGGAGGAAGTGAAAGGAAGGAAGAAAGGAAGGAAAGAGGGAAGGCAGGAAAGAAAGGAAGGACTGCAGATGTTGGTGACCTTGCAGTGACTGCTTTTGATTCTAAAAGCCCAGAAAGAACTGCAGATACATAAGATACATATTCTTGCTTGAGTGATTCATGAAAGTCTAACTTGACTCCCTAGTTGATGAAGCTTAAAACTATAAATCATGGGTGCCTGGGTGGCTCAGTTGGTTAAGCGACTGCCTTCGGCTCAGGTCATGATCCTGGAGTCCCTGGATCGAGTCCCGCATCCGGCTCCCTGCTCGGCAGGGAGCCTGCTTCTGCCTCTGACCAGCCCCCGTCATGTGCTCTCTCTTTCTCATTCTCTCTGTCTCAAATAAATAAATAAAATCTAAAAAAAAACAAAAAAACAAAAAACTATAAATCATACTTCAATTTCTCTTTTTAGCTCAGGCAACAAGATACAGATAGTGTCACAAACCATTGTATTTCGAATGTTTAAGGGACTGATTTTTTGGTTATATTACCCAGGCCCCCCTGCCTCTTTCTCTCCTGTTTCCTGATGTCTGCCTTTGGGCCATTTTACTCTCATTAACACTTCCAGCTCTATGGGTAAATTGTTAGGCAGGCAGATTAAACCAAAATCCTTCTATGCCTTGGATATAAGGAAGAACAGAATAGAAGTTATTAGTAGAAAATTAAATTTGGTGAATAAATATAAAGTTTAGTTACCCTGACTTGTTCTTTTTTCCATTTCTATGAGCAATTGAGAAGTTCTTACATTGAAAATTTATTCAATTTTATTCAGGTTCCTTCATATTTTCTCCAAAATCCATCAAATTACTAGGGGGATTGAGAATGCGTCAGCAGGCAGACCAACATGGATTGCATTTACTGTTTCCCTGCCATCAAGTATGAGGCCTGTGACCTTGGCAAGTGATGTGAACATTCGGATTCTGTTTTCTCCATAAAACACATACCTGAACACACTGTGACAAATTCGGTGGCATTTTAACAGCCCTACTAAAGGGGATGAAATATATTAGTGCTCAAAACATATTAGAAACTTTCCTTCCTCCCTTTTCTTCCTTGTCTAAGTAAAACAAAAAGAATGAAATTTAATAAATTTACTGATTTTCATTTTATTACCTTTGTAAAAAAATTTAAGGATAAGGTTATTTTTAGGACTCCTACTACTTTATGCTGATATAGTAACTTAAACAACTTTGTGGCATAATCTACCCCCAATTTTTTTTAAACAAACTGCACTTTTTGAGGTTCTGCATCAAGGGTTAAGTTTGTTTTACACAAGAGACTACACAAAAGGAAGCTTTCTTTCCAAAGACCATGACAAAAAAAAAAAAAAAAAAATTTCCATCAAAGAGAACAAAATGATTTATGAATATCTGTAAAAAATACAATGCATGGTATATATATATATAGAAAAACAGTTCAAATTCTGATGCATATTTTTATAGGTGTGTTTTACTTATTTTCATTTTGTTAAACAGTAGTTTTATTCTTTAGCATTTTAATTTAATATTATTAAGAAGAACTGACCACACATCAAATTTTAACTTGTTTTATATAATTTCCTAGGCATTTATATTTGTTTTCTCTTGCTGCCATAACAAAGTATAATAAACTAAATAGCTTGAAACAACACAAATCATTATTTTTTTTTTAAGATTTTATTTATTTATTTGAGAGAGAGAGAATGAGAGAGAGAGAACACCTGAGAGGGGATAGGGTCAGAGGGAGAACAGACTCCCTGCCGAGCAGGGAGCCCGATGAGGGACTTGATCCAGGGACTCCAGGATCATGACCTGAGCCGAAGGCAGCCGCTTAACCAACTGAGCCACCCAGGTGCCCGAAACAACACAAATTATTATCGTACAGTGCTCTGCACCAATCTCACTGAGCTAAAATTAAGATTTAATTAGGACTGCATTCTTTTCTAGAGACTCTTGAGGAGAATTAATTTCCCAGTCGTTCAGGGCATTGAGAGAAGGCAGTTTCTTGTGGTTGTAGGATTGAGGTTCCTTTTAATCTTGCTGGTTATGAGCTACAGATTGACTGCCAAGATGTTTAAACTTTAAGGTGACACTCTCACATGAGTCCTTTCCATGTGTGGTCCTACAATTATGTCTTTCTGAAAAAAAAATAATTTATCATGATTTCTTTTCTAATTTTAAGAAAATTCACCTTTGTACAGAATTTGTTTTCATTAAAATTATGCCTACATGCCTAAAGAATACCTAAAAGTTGTGTTAAAAATTAAACGACTTTGGAAATAAGGTAAATAACCTCAAGGTTTTCTTCATTAAATGAAGATCTATCCTTGCCATAATTCATTTGAATTTCCATTACTCTTCTTGTAAGTAAAATAAAAATGCATTGTTGAGATCATTTTTATCAACAGTTATATATTGACTAATCACATAAGATTATACTGATTTTTTAAATGCTATATGCAAGCAAACATAGATTACATGTCTTCTGATAATATATAAGAATATGCATAATAAATTAAGAATAGTCAATGGCTTACTTATAAATTTAATACCATAGCCATTGCAAAAAATTGAATTTGTGTGTGTGTTCGTATTTTCTTCTAATTAATGGCAGAAATTAACCTTGATTTACAGTTTATACTCCTGAAACATATCTTTCTTTTCTGGGTAGAATTTCTTCCTTTGTTTTATATACACATGTATACACATGTAAGGATAATAATCCAAAGTATTTTAGAAAAAGGGTAAATTCCTTTAGAGATCCCTCTCAGATTATGTTCTTCCTTAAGCTAATAAAACCTTTTTTTATCAGGTCTTTCCATTTTGGGTTTTTCTTTTGGGGAGGAGTGGGGTGGGAAGTTGATTGTAAACCATTCCAAGTATTTTCTATTATTTATTAAGTAAGTACTAAATTATAAAAGCATATTTATTATCCTGGATAGAGAGCATAATCACATTTTTTTTTTTTTTTATTCTTTTCCTTGTGGTTGTTGCTGTTTTTGTATTTAGGAGTTTAAAACTCCTTCATCTCTGGAGGTGATTCGATCACCTAGGAGAAAGTGTGGGAGAATTAATTCTGGTGTAGCAGATATTGTGACTGGTTATGGCCCACCACCTCCAAGAGGATCTTGTATTCTGAGAAATCACCATCTTATGAACTAACATGGTTTGTTAAAAGTTGCCATATTGGACTAAGGTTATTTAGGTATAAAGTCCCTTTAGTAAGTGCAACTTTAAGATAGTTCCTCCTCATAAAGTGTGCTATTCCCACCCAAACAGCAGTGGACAGATGAAAAGAGCTACTTTTACTTGCCATGCTTCACACCTAACTTCCAAACAGGAAGAAGTGGTAGGAAGCACTGATTTATCCCCAAGTATACCGCGACATCTGCCAAAGAGATAAAACTGGTCCCACATCCTGCAGCCTGCCCTTTCCCCAAGATCACAGCTTTGGTACTCAGCTGTATACCCACAATCGCCTTAAATTTCTCCCTTTCTGTGGTGAGATGACAGGGAGTTACAATTTAACACAAAAGACTCTGGACATCTTGAGACTCCTTCATTTGATTGTAAAATACTGTATAAATATCTGAAAATACACACTCTTGAGAGCTCTACATATCATAGCAACGGCAAGTCCTAATAGAGCAATTTTGCCCAGAATTTCCTGATTTTCAAGAACACAGTAAGGAAAGTATCAAGCATCTCTTTGTATAATAAGCAGAGGTAGTGTAGGAAACATTTGGAAGAATAACAGAACAACAGGTGACATTTGGGTGAGTAATTTGCCCTCTACATTATGTAGAGTAACACATATGTAAGGTTAACTTGAGTTTTACTGTTTTAAAAGAAATGGTTTTCACCTATGATGAATCATTAAGCAGAGATTACATATAATACAAGTCACTTTTATTCCATTTTATTATATTGATAGAATATATAAATGTTTTTAGGTATTTTATATAATATATAAAATGTCTTTAGGTATTTCTACATGCCATTCTGAAATTCTTGGTAGACTTTGAAGTAACCTGGCACATTACTTTGGTCACAACTTACAAACCACCCTAGGTTTTCCCAATTATTATGCAATAGATTACATTTTTCTTTTTGTAGTTCATGAGCTCAATCAATCATAATTTTATAATGATGTCAGGGGTTAATTTTATATCTAGCTTCAAAGGTCACCATGATTTTATCATTGTTTAAGTTAACGGGATTAAATTGTTTAAACCTATATTCATATCAAAAAATAGTATGGGGTATTTCAGTTTTCTTTGTTTAAATCTTGATTGTAAGGAAATCTAAAGCTGGATTCATGGGAAACATAAAATTATATTTTTCTCCTTCCATCTCTACTTTTTATAAAATGTCACAATAGCCGCATTCTCTATAACTATTCCTTAAAAAAAATAAACATGTCTAATTATAATATGCCATGGTGACTGACAGGCATTACATTCAATATTCAGATAGGCAGTGTTATCCCAATAAAATTATACAGTGTTACCCATCCTGGCCTTGTAGGGTATACTAATAATAGCTTTATCTTCCAAAATATTTCCACATGTGACAATTCTTATTTCCTGTGGCATTTTAAGAAAAGCAGTCCAATCAGCCGTAAATATATCAGTCTACCTATAAAGGTTCACTACCCAAATGGCAATTCCATTTTCAATTTTCCTTGCTAAATAGATACTGAATATTTGAAGGAGAAGTTTGTTTCAAAAGTCTAAAAGATTAAAATGACATTCCTGTTAGAGCTCCTTTTACTCAGGTGGGCAACCAAAGTGTCATTTGGAAAGTTACCTTGATATAGCAGTAGCCTCCCAGAACACTACCAAGGAGATTATCTGAGAAACAGGGTTATAAGCCAAATTAGAATGCAGAGATCATGAGGTTTATTATATTACTTTATGACACAGCAAGCCACAAAGCAGACATGAGGGGTTGGCTAACACTTAGGACAGGGTGAAAGTGGGTAGAAAGAACACTCTACCTTAATCCTGTATTAACCAATGTTCTAATATTCCGTCTCTCTTTCTCTCCACCACCTAAGGCTTCCCCTGTGATCAAATGTGTACAATATCAGAGTTATGGGCGAACAGAAGAGTTTGGCAGACAGAAGACACACAGAGCAATCACATATTCAACTCAGGGCCCACTCCTTGCTGCAGTTGTATCTCCTTGGACAGCCTGATGAACATTCATACTTTTTAACTATTTATGGAGAACAACACTTATGAGGCCAGAATAACATCATATCAGTTGTCCCTAGTTGGGGCAGGGACATGCAATTTAGGGATGAAAGAGCTACTAATCTTCATACTCATCCTCATCATACACCAGGTTACTTCCTGGTGTATGATGAGGTCTTTCCATCGCTTTCCATCTATCTGTAACATTCTTGTTTGTTCTATGCTTTTAATCATATATCCCATTTATTCTATCTTTAATGAGTCTTCTAAGTTTCTGACTTAGTCTCTGTATTTCATATATCTTACGATTTCTACCTATATATCACAAGCTATTAGATCATTTAATATCTATAATTAGCATTTTTAGGAATTTAATCTCATTTTTTGTTTTGTTTGTTTTGTTTTTGCCCTCTACAGCAGAATTAAATATTTCCAAATAATACTGCAAAGAGTTACTACAAAAAAATGGCCTCCAAAAATTAATATCTTAATTTTAATAATATCTTGCCAAATTGATTCAGTCATTCATGACAAAAATGACCTTGTATCTGCAATAGCCTAGAGGCAATCTGACCTATATTGAGCAATATCATCTCGGCATAACAGATTGTTGAAGTGGCATAATATGACTGCCATGCATATTTCATTACAGTGTTAAAAATGTGTGAAATACATGAGTTACCAGATTCTGTTTGGGCTGCTTTTTGTTCTGTGTTATAATTTGATGGAGGAGTACCAGTGCTTTGGGCTTCACTCAACTTCTTTAATGACGACTTTCTTACTCAAGTTATCTAAGTCTTTATACAATAGTCAGATTGATTCCCTGCAAACTTCCCTAGTGGAATACCAGAAAAAAAAATGTTATGTCATTAAAGTAGGAAAAAAGACATATAAAAGTTACTAAGTTGGGCTTGGTTCTACTACGCAACTACTTCAACCCCAGCCATTTTGACAGTTGACAAACTCAATTCTGGCCTGATGAACATGGCCCAAACTTCACCCTATATCAGTCTGCTTAGAATTCCTGACATATCATGACTGCTATGATGAATGGCCATTTCCCTTGCTTTTAATTTCTGGTTTAACGTGTATTATTGTTACCCTAGCTAAAATATTTGCATCTTCTAGAAAAGTTTGTCCCTTCAGTGATATTACCTAGATTTTTCTAGAGAATGTCCTATTTTGGTTTTGTTTTTTCCTCAATTCCATATTCTTTTTCCTGATAATACTCATAATAAAATTACAAAATACTCCAGTCATGCAAGAGGAAATTAAGAAAAATTAGATTTAGTCTATATACAGCATTTATCAATCTGGCTAACTTTAAAATTTAAAAGATACTGACTCCTCAGAAATATTCTTCCTTCAAGAATTGCTGTTTCTAGAGAAATAAATTTGTGGGTGATGAAAATTGGAAATTGTTGCCGTGATGATCATTGCTAACTGTAAAGCAGTCCCCAAATTCCAATTACTGGTAGCTGATAACATATGCTCTTCAACATATCTCAGGCAACTATCAAATAGAAGAGTAGGAGAATATTTCTCTTTCTAATTATTTTTCCAGCATTTTCTCATTTTTCTCTTAGGATTTAGCCAGCATGGAAGGTGATAACCTTAATGTGGTAAAGTGGTAACACATAGTTATCTAACAGGTAATCATCAGAACATGCTGGTTGAAAGCTTGAAATATTTCATGCTGAAAATATGTATTTTATGATTGACATTAGTTGGAAGATGTCACAGGTGTAATCTTATTTTATGTGTTCTTGCATATTTAATTTTGATATTGAAATCAGTTGATAATATAAACTACCAAACAAAACTTTTAATTCATCATTATTAATTTAAATAATCTCCAGTCACTTCAGAACATATTTTTAAAAATCCACTTCTGTAAGTAATCATATATTTTTTCACGTTATAATTCAAATTTAGTGTTACCAGCACTAATCGCAAATAGTATAAGCACAAAGAATAGTAACAAACATTTTTAAAGGATGGCATTAACATAAATAGAATGTTTTATGTAAATATATAGTGATTGTTTATATTTGAAGAATTATATATGATGACTTAGGAAATAGATGCTCTCCTTGATATTCTAGTAGCTTTAGATAACTATATTAATCAATAAATTCTAAGCCAATAGTGAGTACTTTATTTTCCATCCTCAAAGTTCAAGGAATTGTAGATTTTAAGATGAATTGGAGATCAAATGAGTGAGTTTATGATTTACTGTAATATTACCCTTTTTGTTCTAATCTTAAAGCTACACTTCCAGAGTTGTAGTTCAGAATAATAATTACTTAAAGCATTGTTCCATAGCTAAGGAGTTTTTCTTTTCTTTTCTTTTCTTTTCTTTTCTTTTTTTTCTTTTCTTTTTTTCCCTTTCTTTTCTTTTCTTTCTCTACTGTTTGTTTTGAGCAATTACGTCATGCTCTTCATGCTGCTTAGGGTGTGACAAGACTTCAATCAAGGTGTTAGTTGAGTTCCCTGCTATAGCTTGGGGTCCTTTTCCAACTTTATACCATTTTGATAGTCTTCTTCTTAACTCTAGGCTCTTACCTCACATTTTTAAGATAACTTTTTTAGATAACTTATAACTGTGAATTCTTTCTCGAGATGTAAATACTTTTAAAAGCCTCTTGCCAGTTTTACTACCCAGGAATATCTTTCTCAGGAACCTGAAAACCTACTGAAAGGATCATATGGTTCTTTTCTTTTATTAGTGTGATGTATCATATTGATTGATTTGTGAATATTGAACCACCCTTGTAGCCCAGGAATAAATTCCACTTGATCGTGGTGAATGATTCTTTTAATGTGTTGTTAGATTCAGTTTGCTAGTATGTTGTTGAGAATTTTTGCATCCATGTTCATCAGGGGTATTGGCCTGTAGTTCTCTGTTTTAGTGGAGTCTGTCTGGTTTTGGAATCAGGGTAATGCTGGCCTCATAGAATGAATTTGGAAATTTTCCTTCCATTACTACTTTTTGGAATAGTTTGAAAAGAACAGATATTAACTCTTCTTTAAATGTTTGGCAGAATTCCCCCACCACGATGTGAAAGGAACTAGAAAGTATTATGTTAAGCAAAGTAAGTCAGTCAGAGAAAGACAAATACCATATGATTTCACTCATATGTGCAATTTAAGAAACAAAACAGATTTACATAGGAAAAAAGAAGAGAGGCAAACCAGGAAACAGACTCTTAACTATAGAGAACAAACTGAGGGCTGCTGGTGGGGAGGTGAACAGGCGGATGTGTTAAATGGGCGATGGGTGGGCGCCTGGGTGGCTCAGTCAGTTAAATGTCTGCCTTCCATTCAAGTCATGATTCCAGGGTCCTGGGATCAGGCCCAACGTGGGGCTCCCTGCTCAGTGGGGAGTCTGGTTCTCCTGCTCCTCCCCACTCGTGCTATCTCCGTCTCTCTATCTCAAATAAATAAATAAATAAATAAATAAATAAATAAATAAATAAAATCTTAAAAAAATAAAAAAAATAAATGGGTAATGGGTGTTAAGGAGGGCACTTGTTCTGATAAGCACTGATTGTTGTAAGTTATGAATCACTAAATTGTACACCTGAAACTAATATTACACTGTATGTTAACTAACTGGAATTTATTTATTTTTTTAACATTTTATTTATTTATTCGAGAGAGAGAGAGAGCACAGAGGGAGAGTAAGAGGGAGAAGGAGACTCCCCACTGAGTGGAGAAAGTGATATGGAGCTCCACCCTGAGACCATGACCTGAGCCAAAGGCAGACGCTTAACCAACTGAGTCACTCAGGCGCCCCAACTAACTATAATTTAAATAAAAACTTGGAGAAAAAAAGAAAGAAAAAAGAACCTGAAAACCATCTCTCTGAAATGCAATCACCAAGGATGATAGAGCCCCTAACTCCCAGTTTCTGGACGAGGGTAGGAGCCTAACTTCAGTGGGAGTCTTGCTTCAAGTTGCTGGGTGATGGGCATTAAGGAGGGCACGTGATGTAATGAGCACTGGGTAATGAGCATTGCAACTGATGAATCGCCGAACTCTACCTCTGAAACTACATTATATGTTTATTAATTTAATTTAAATAAAATAAAATTTAAACAAAGTTGCAAAACTACCTCCTTTCACAAAGATATGTTTAGTTTTCCTTTGAATAAGGCCAGTTAGCAGAGATGAACTTGCTAGTTGTCTATTGCTGACCTGAATTTTGTTTTAGAAAAGAATCAAGGATGTTTAGATTCCTTTGAAGAATTTTTAAATTGTTCTAGTCTATGTTATTGATGGAATTATGTGCCCCTCCATTTATATATTGAAGCACTGACCCTCAGTGTCACAATATTTGGAGATAGGGCCTTTGCAGAGATACTTAAGTTAAATGAAGTAACAGGATGGAGGCCCTAATAGGACTGGTGTCCTCATAAGAGGAATAATGGATACCAGAGCTCTTTCTTTCTTTCCATGCGCAACAAACCAACAAACCACAAACCAACCTTGACAACACTTTGATCTTGGACTTCTAGCCTCCAGAACTGTTAGAAAACAAATATCTGCTGTTTAAGTCACCTAGTCTGTGTTACTTTGTCACGGCAGCCCAAACTGACTAAGATAGTATGGGAACCGTTATTATTATTTTTAATTATTATTTGTTTTGTTGTTGTTCTTGTTTTTAAGATTATGAGATAATGGAAACTCCAGAGCCCCACTAACACATTCACATACTCTTTTGGGAGTGACTGTAACACTTGACCTCTGGCAATATCAGGCCCTTCTCATAGGTTTTTTAGAATTAAATGAGAAAATACATGTGAAGTCCTTTTGAGCAAAAGTGCACAAACTGTATTTCTAGAAGAAAACATTTCTATAGGGACTTGAATTTAGTAATCAAGAATTTGTGATTATTAGAACAGATTGCTTTGCCCTTAGGGAGTTTATAATATACAAAGCAAAATACACATTTAATAAATAATAAATTGTTATGATTCTAAACAGGAGGCATTAACACACGCACCATGTGGCCTATACATTTTAGAGATGTTAACAACAAATTCTGTCAAATTAAATATAAATGAAAATACTAAAAAGTACTAAACATGAAACATTAAAGAAAATATAATTCACATTTAATTTAGGTGGCAAGAAAAACAAGATATGGAGTGCATATTGATTCCATTATAATTAATTTTCTCTTTTGTTTTTGCATATTAGATATAGTTATTGATGAGTTATCATTGACCATTCAATTACATGATGTATTTATAGAAAGTGAAAAGGTAAAAAGCATCTGGAAATATGTTTATCTTCAAGAATTTATGCCTAAAGGATTTGATTTGATAGAAATTATAAGAAAAGCATAAACAGTAACTTTTATCAAATTATATTTTTATAAAATTTAGAAAAGAATTATCTGGGGGTGCCTGGATGGCTCAGATGGTTAAGCGTCTGCCTTCGGCTCAGGTCATGATCCCAGGGTCCTGGGATCGAGTCCCGCATCAGGCTTCCTGCTAGGCGGGGAGCCTGCTTCTCCCTCTGCCTCTGCCTCTCTCTCTCTCTCTCTGACTCTCATGAATAAATAAATAAAATATTAAAAAAAAAGAATTATTTGTATTTGGCTAAGTTATTATATTAAAAAAATATTCTTACCATTCAATTGATTCACACTTTCAATCAGTTGATTTTCATATTTTTACGCTAGGTATTTGTAAAGCCTATATATAGGGATAATGATTATTCAAAAACAATGTTTTAATGAACTACATATATTCCTACTGTGATGCTCAATATTTTTTTGTTCACTTAATAGATATGCAATGAGATTCTAATTCATTTCTGAACTACAGATACAATTAAAAAGTACTCTGACCTTGTGAATAATATGCCCTTTTGAATTACATATTTTAATATAGTAGGGGAGAAAAACAGTAAATAAACAAAAATGTAATATAATTATAATATAATATATATTATAAAATGCTATGGATAGAAATGAAGCTTAATAAAAGTATAGAGAGTGAAGAAAGAAGGTGGAGGAAGGACCATTATATAGATATGATATGTGAGAAGAGACACAAATGAAACAAGGGACTGAACTCTACCAATTATACAATATATGGGGAAGAGTATCATATTCAAAAAACCAAGCAATCCCAAAGGCCTTCTTCTTGAAGAAGAAACAAGTAATAGCACTGTTAGAATAGCCTGGTGATCATTAGTGTGGCAAGAGAAGAGTGAGTGAGATTAGAAGCATTGGGAAATGAGGTTGTAGATATTTGCAGGGGCAAGTTCAAGATCACATACAGGGACAGAAAGCCAGAAAAGTAGAGTGTAGTTTGGTGAGAATTTCAGATATGATTTGAAGGTAGAACAAACAGCAATATCTGATAAAATGGCTATAAAAGAGAGGCAAGAAAGATCCTTGGATTTATTTGTTTAGCAAGTAGGTAAACTGTGCCATCACTTACTGAGAAGAAAAATACCAGAGAAGAAGCAGCTTAGGTGGGGGAAAGCGAAAGCTTGGTTTTGAATAGTTTGAATTTAAGATGCTTATTAGACACCAAAATGAATATATCAAATAGGCAATTGTGCATACAAATCTAGAATTTAGATAAGAATATGGGATGGAATTAAAATATGGGAGTAATCATTATATTGATGGAACTTTAAAACCTTGGAACTAGAAATGACTACCAAGACATTAATGTAAATGATGAGTGTATAAAGTGCTAAACTCTGGCAAATTCCAACAGTTAAAGATGGGAAGGAAAAGATTGGGCAAGAATGATTAAGAAGAATAGGCCATGTGCTACATATTTCTTTGTTATCTAGAAGTGAAGTGAAGAATGTGTTTCAAAGAAGAATTGCTGAATGTGAGAGTAAGGTGAGAATTCTCAGTACATCTGGATTGGAAAGATGAAGGTCATTGTTGACCTTGACAAAAGTTGTTTTGATAGAATGGTAAGGATAAAACCCAATTGAAGAGAAAAGTTTGTAAATAGAGGGCACAGAAAGCTCAGGATGAAAATTAAAATGGAAAAAAAAAAACAACTTTTGAGTTGTTTGTCTATAAGAAGGTACAGAAATATGAATCAGAAACTTGGGGAGAGAAGAGTCTGTAGAAAAATAAGATTGACATTTTTGTTCTTAAGATGGAAGCTATTTTACCAATGAGGATTTTGATAGGAAGTTAACTTGAATGCAGCTGACTACCTCTTTAGCTCCATGATGGCAAAACATGCCCTGTTCTGGTTTCCATTTACTTCCTGTGGTTCCACAGACAGATCACCACAGATCAGGCAGTAAATGAAAATGAGCTGGTTGCAGCTAGGGATGTGAAAACTTGGAGCCATGGTTCTATCACTCATGAAAATATCTTCAGTTTTGGAGTCAACTGTAGCTACTCTGTAAGGAGCAGCATCTTCCCAGTTAACGTCCTGGTTCTTACTCTCCCTCCACCCGTTCCAGACACCTAGCTGAATCCCTCACTCTGGGACTTCAGACTGCTGAAGATAAAGACAACAGCTCCAACCACATTGCTGATGACTACCCAGTGATGGTTACTTCATGATACCATTTATGTGGAGGTCTCCTTCTGTCACTGAACAGGCTCTTACCTAGGGCTGATTCTGTGTCAGCATTGGGCCACATCCAGTACAAATCTTCTGCATCAGCTACAGTGGCCCATGCTGGGGAAGGGATGCCTCAAACCCAGAGATAATTAACCAACCCAATGGGCCCTTGTGCAGAAAGCTTGGATCTACCATTTCCTTCTCACCACTAGCACTTCAGCATTTTCACTCAACGTTGCAAACTCCATGGCAAAGCTGGAACTTAGGACCCTGGTGTATCTGCACTGCAATGCATTGGTCTGTCAGCCTACTGGGACGCCATCGTGTATGATAACCTGTCATGAAGATGAAGTGTTGACATCCATTTTTAGAACAGTACTGTTGGCATTTCTCGTTAGAATCCCATAATTCTACTCCAAGCCACTAAGGACTCTTCAGAAAACCCCCGTAAATACTCAAGTTCTCGGGCGCCTGGGTGGCTCAGTTGGTTAAGCAACTGCCTTCGGCTCAGGTCATGATCCTGGAGTCCCTGGATCGAGTCCCTCATCGGGCTCCCTGCTCGGCAGGGAGTCTGCTTTACCCTCTGACCCTATCCCCTCTCATGTGTTCTCTCTCATTCTCTCTCTCTCAAATAAATAAATAAAATCTTTAAAAAAAATACTCAAGTTCTCCTATAGACTCCATAGCTCTGAAGGTGGCAGGCCTTTTTAGGACTTAATTGTGGAGCCTTGTTAGTGTCCTACTTCACTATCAGGAAATTAGACACGAATTACTTATGGCCAATGTATTAATGAAAACAGATTGCATTAAAAAAGAGAGGGTTAGCCCTCTAGGACATGCCCTTTCTAGCTGTCTGCATCAAATGGCTTCTGAGATGGAAAGTGAGACTTTAATTTTTGGGTACTATTGGAAGGAAACATATCTGCATGAGTTTTACCTTCTTGAACTGATGAGAAGCTTGAGTACCAGGAAAAAAGTCTTGAAGCTAGGATGTAAATGTGACAGATGAAGCTTCCTCCCTAGAAATTCTTGACATTTGCAGAAAGTAAAAAATGACCCTATGGGATTTTTCTTAAGCTTATTAATTCCAAAAAATCTACTAAATATTTGGAATTGTTTACTGGCCATCTTCTTCCTGAAATTTGGAAGTTATAGAGAGATCTGGTAGGATGAAGGCTTCCTGAAAGTGCATTAGCAGGTGGCAGATGGCCAAGCTACCATTCTGCCAACCAACACAAGACAGCTTTACCCTCTACCTTGTTGTAGTGCCACCACACTTGGGGCATTCCAACAAGCATAACTGATTTCAATGAGCTGAAAAATAAAAGTAACCACTGACGAAGACTACCAGCCAGAATAAGAACATTAACTTGCCCTTTTGGAGCCACTGGAGAAGTCAGAAGACTATCTCATTAAACAAATAAACAAATATTAAAACATTTAAGACTATGTATTAGCTATCTATTATTGCATAACCAGTACCATAAACTTAGTACCATAAAAAAATACATGCTTATTATCTGAAAATTTCTGTGCATCAAAACTTGGTCATAACTTACCTCGGTTCTCTGCAAGGCCACAAGCAAAGTGTTTTCCAGAGTTGGATTCCTATGTAGAGGCTCAACTGAGGAAAAATCGATTTCCAAGCTCAGATTCCTGGCATAATTCTCTTCTTTCTCTTTCCCTACTCCTCCTTCTTCCCCTTCCTCTCCTTCTTGTCCATTTTCTTCTCCTTTTCCTTCTCCTCCTTCTCTCTTCCTTCTTCTTTTTCTTGTTTTTTGGTAAAACTGAGGACCCTGGCTTCTTCCTACCTATAGACAGCTCTCAGCTCCTAGAGGTTACCTGCTATTTCTTGCCACATGTTGGCTTACTTCATCAAAAGAACAAGGAGAATCCCTACAGAGATACTGCTAGCAAGACAGAATGCAATTTAACATTGCATAATGAAGGGTGCAATGTTCTCTTGGTCAACAAAGAAAGTTGCAGGTCCAGGAAGGGGAAAGTATTTTGTAAAGTCACGATCACCATGAGACAGGGAACATGGGTGCCACTTTATGATGTCCTGTACACAAATGATAAATACAGCAAGTGTTTTGAAGCTAAAATAAGAACCTGAATTCGCATCAAAATTATTCAGTAGCTGAACTGAAGTATATCTTTAATGACTTTGCACATTTTGATGTTATCTGTCTCTAGAGAGGGCTCACTTTTTTCACTGCTAGCCAGAGAAAAGTGGGGGTTTATCATCTTAATCCAGTCAGGGATTGAGATAAATTGAAGGTGGGTTGCAGTTAGTGTAAGGCTCATTTTATATCTGCTTTGCTCTTTTTCATAGGGTATAGTCCATGGCTTTCAACTAAGAGCCTAATGTTTCACCAGGGACCCTTTCTGGAAGGGTTCTATATTTTAATCTTTCTTCCTAGAACTATAAGACTGAAAAAAAAATTCCTTCTCCACTTAGAGTTTTTAGGCTTATATTAAATCTCCCACTCTGCACAGTTTCTGCTTCACCAACTGTTTCCAGGTAAAAAGCTGCAGATCATTAGCTGGCCTTTCCTAAATTATCCCTTCCTTGTGATCTCTGTCCCTCTAATCCCGTTGGTTCCAGGTTTCTGATACTACCATATACTGTTTTTAAACATTATCCTAATTTTGAAGTTGTTTCTAGAAATATTGGTCTTTCAAAAACTTTTTTATCTTACAGTAAATCAGAAGACCTTCTGTATCTAAAAAAAATTATACACCTCACTTTCCCATTCTTCCTGTCATTTTATTACCTCATATTTCTCTATTTATTCTGAGTCCATTTTCCCCTGAGAATATAGAGAAGTATATTCTTTATTTTGTTTGTGTTTTTTTTTTTCTTTTTGTTTTATTTACTATATGCTACTTGCTTCTATCACTTCCTCTCATTTTTGTGTCTATTTACTCTTTCGAGAATACTGTGGAAAAGGCTATTTGGAGTAAACTGGAAAACTAACACTCAACCTTGCATGTGTTGCCTTAAAAAAACTAATGGAAATTCTGAATATCTCTGATCTTATGTAGATCCGCCCCACTATCTATTGCTACATAACAAACTATCCCAAAATTTATTGGCTTGAAACAATGATCATTTTATTCTACCTCATCAGTTTGTGGGTCATGAGTTCAGGCAGGCTGACTTTTCCATTTCACATGTTGCTAATAGATGTCGCTAAGTGGTTTTCAGCTGGCAGAGGGCTGCCTTGGATGATCCAAGATATCTGGCCTCCCATGTTTTGTGCCTTGGCAGAGATAGTTCCAAAGCTGGGCTTAGCTGGGACTCTCAATCAGAGAATCTACATTAAGCCTCACCACTGTTGTCATCAGACTTCTGCCATGGCAACTCAGAGATCCCTAAGACAGTGAGGCCCAGGTGGAGGCTGGAGAGATTCTTTATGTCCTTGCTTCAATGTCCCAGAATGTCATTGTCGCTGTATTTGATTGGTCAAATCATACAGGCCAGCCCAGGTTCAAGAGAGGGAATTAGAGTCTGCCTATGAGTGGAGGAGTAGCAAACAGTATGTGATCATCCTTAATATATCACAATATCATTGTTGCATTTTTAGCATTTGCCACTGCCCAACCCCTATCCCTTTCAAGGAGAACAAGTTATAAAGTGGGTTTATAAAATAGCTCATGGCAATGTAATAAGTCAATTATTATATTGTAATATTTAGTGCTTAATTATCACTACTTAGCTTACTCTCTCTGCAGCTATAAAGCCAAATGTGCTTTATCTCTGTCATGAACTGATCCATAAAGCTAGGATATTTCTCAGGGTTAGGGGTCCTAATTAGAGTTTAAAATTACGTGTCTTATTCATGCTGGTTAGAAAACTATTTGAATCTCAGCTTTAAGTCTATACTTTTATACATTGATTTTTGATACTGCAGTGGGGATTCTGCAATGTATCATTCTTTGTCATGTGGATTCCTCTTATGCTTTTTCAATACAGGCACTGGAGAGAGACTGAGGCAAAAAGAGGAAAGAAGGGACTTGTCAATGCTTGTTGTTCCTCTCAGTGTCACTTTATCAATGTTGCTTCCCCCTTGCTGCAGCAGTGGTTTTGAATTCCTAGAATAGTTTGGCTCTTTCGGAACCATCCTCATCACCACCCCTCCCCTCTGGGGGGTTACCAGAATTAAGCTGACTTCCAGCTCTACACATCTGAAAAGATGTGATGCCAACATTAACAGATGATGCTATCTCCTGAGTAGTGTCTCAGCCCTGGTTCTGTGGGACCTTATTTTGAGCTTCTAAAGTACTAGGCATTACTCCTTGCTCAAAGGTCTTAGTTATTATCTATAGATTCCCCCCTGGCCACCTCTGGTTTACCAGACTAGCTGGCTTGGCAACCTCTCTTCACACGCCTGATTCCCAAATCTGTGTAGATGCTACTCTTGGCCTCTAGGTTCTGAGAACTCCAAAGCTTTTTCCCATATCTAAAGGCAATACCCATTCTCTCATTTATTCCTCCTGCCTTACTTCATTTCTTCCCCTTCTGCCATTTAAGTTCCCCAATATCTATTTAACCAATTTCTTATATTAAATTTTCTCCGTTGAGATAGCTAATGTAGTTTCTTTTTTTCCAACTGAACTCTCCCTGATAACCTGTACGGATCCTCCTTCATCCTTCATTCCCTCGGGATCTGCCTCAGGAAAATACAAGGCAAAATTCTAACATATTTGTGGTAGCTCACTCAACTTTCTTCATTCCACTTGATAATTCTGAAAGAACCCAGTTCATGTATAAAGTCCTTTTCTGCTTAGAAGAACTTCCTTACTAAACCCAGGCTAACACAGAACACTTGAGCTGGAGAAAATAACTGAGATCAAGGCCTAAGAGAAAACACCTAATAGTAAGGCATTTTTACTCTGTATCTGTTTCCTTTCTGTTAGTAATAATAACATTTTCTAGAAGCACTTCCATAATAGTTTCTCTCTTTTCAGGAGTGATTCTTCATCCTTGACCTGAGCAGAGTAAACTTACTCTGGGTGTGTATCTTCTGTCCTCCCTTGTCTAGGTGACAAGTACATTAAAATTGACAATGTATTAAGTACTATAAAAAGTGTTATTGGAATTTTAGAAAACAGATAAATCTGTATGAGGGGCTTCAGATAAAACTTTATAGGCACAAAGATAATTTATTGAAGGGGTGTGTTGGAGGTTCCCAGAGTTAAGGGGATAGAGAATGTGGGCGATGAGAAAATTGCATGTGAAAACTATATTATTGGATCAATCCTTGGTTTATTCATAAAGATTTTGAACAATACTTTTATCAGTAAGTAATGAATTCAGAGTTTATTCAGATTTGATCAGATTTGTTTATCATAGTACTCTGACATTGGACTCTAATTCCACGCCCCCCAAAATGTATTTTGTTCTTTTTGCTTATGGCTTTACACTGCCTTCTTATTCTACAGCCAATATTTCTGTTATATCTCCCTCAACAGTTGATTGTCTCCTTAACTTAATCTTATTAATCTACATCTCATAACAAATATGGCTGCCAAAGTTACCAATTTCACTCTACACTTTATCTTCTCATTGCTGGCTCCTCTCATAAGGCCTCCATGATTGTGTTGCCAAACTTCCTTAAAGGTCTTCTTACCTGTAGCATCGTGCCTATTGTTTACTGCTGAGACTTCTGTATATTGGATAACTAGAAACTCTGTGTGTGAGTATTCCTTATCTAATCTAGAGTAAAAAGAAGAATGAATAAAACTAACAACAATTTTTCATTTCTCATTAATAACTAAATTCATTTCATTTCTATGTTATGAGACTAAAACATAAGGAGCATAGGTATAGAAATAGTGAGAAACAACTGAAGGTGAACAATTTCTGGGTGCTGTAAGAAAATGGAGAAATAGAAGAAAAATGGGGACTCAAAGTGAAACTTAAAGGGCTATTAATGGCAGTGCATAAAAAAAATCTGCTTGTGAATTTTATTATCTGAGCAAAAGGAAGTACTGACGAAAAGTCTTCTAGCTTCTATTTTCTAAAAGGCAGCTATTCAGGACAGTGGTTTTCTATTCTCCTATGTGAATGTAAGTTAAGGACATATTACAGAGGCCACAGTTTTAGCACCACTTATAAATTCTTCTGGATATCACATTTAAAATGGAATCATTAAATTGTCCTTATAAGTCCACCAAGATTGTATGTATGCATGCACAGTATAACTATGTTGACATGGCAATGAGAATAGAGTAAATCAAACCCAGGTACCCCTTATTCCAAATCTCTTGGTACTTTTCCCACTAAATCCTACTTAATATAGAGTACATTGGCATAGCTCATATAATAGTATATTCAAGGTGAGAGAAAAAATAAATGTACTATTCAGATACATTCCAGTTTTAAATTTCATAAGACAAATACCTTTAGTATGGTTTAGTTTCAATATCCCAACTTACTTATTATTCAATTCACTATGCAGTGATATGAATAGAAAAAAAATGAAGTTAATACCATCTACTGATCTGGCTTTCCCCACTAGAGACCAGCTTTCTTACTAATTCAGTCATCTTCCTCTTACTAGATAAAATCATGTAGCCACTCAGTCTTTTACACTAATTGAAAAAATGCTGATTTTATGCACTGATGGACTACAAAACTTCACTGGAGAGTTTCTGTGATCATAAGTACATTTGATCATTTTAAATAGTGCTCAGGGACCAGATAGCAGAGAGACTAATTCATCTCTGTTTGGAAGGTCTGTACACAGCATAAAGAGGCATTTCTAATTCCACTCATTACTTCTTCTGAGAAAAAGAATTTTAAGTATTTTATCAGAGTTCTAGTAAGAAAAAAAATTCATTTAAATAACATAATCTAAAATCTATATCTGATTTTTGGATATCATAATTAGAATGCACAGAAATTATCAGTGAGTAAAATTACTAATGGGCCTTAAAGTTATCTTATTTTTATTTAAATTAGATGTCAAAATTAATTTTTAAGAGTGTGCAATTCATGCCTTCATATCTCCCCAATCTGTGGGTACAAATTACGTCAGGATTATGTTAACATCAATAGTATATTTTCTTGTCTTCACAGCTGTAGTTCAGCTTGTGGATCCTTGTTCTATTTGCTACTTAAAGGAGTCACACTGTCACTAACTAAAGACATTCTGGTACTCTTAAAGCAGATAATACTTAAGAATTTTTGTCCCAAAATATAAGCCTGGATTAGTAATAACTGCCTTTCTCCAAACAGTTTTACTTGTATTCTGAAGCATTATTGTTTTCTTTGAACAATGATTGTGTGGCAGCCTTTACATTTTACATACTAGGAGTTTAATGATGAATAAAAACATAAAGGAAAGACTCTGCTCTCATGAACTGTGCATCTTCAGAAGATGATGAGAGATGAATAATAAATAAGGAGACACAAAAAGAAAAGGAATGAAATTGTAAATGAGATGAGAAAATGAACAAGTGGATATAGCAAAGAGTGATAGGGGCAGATGCTTTTTTATATGGAAAAATCAGGGAAAGTCTTCCTGAAAAAATGATCTGCCCTGAAACCTAAGGAATGAAGAGAGGCTAGCCACCAAGCACAAACAAAATAAACAAATGAACCAAAACTAGAGAAAAAATGAAGGTAGCATGTACTGCTAATGAAAATCACTTAAGAGAGAATAAATGGATTGAATTAAAGAAAAATAAAAAACATAAAGGTGATGAGTAAACTATAACCAGAACCTCTGAATCACTCAAGGAAACAATTAACTATGGGGTTTTCTCCCATAGCTCCCTGACATAGCATCCTTTCTCTAGGTCTGCCAAAAATAAGCTTCTGCTTTCCTACTCCTTGTAAAAACAGAACCTTATATGATGTATAAGTATCTGTCATGGTCCCATTAAAAAATAGAAACCAGTTCAAATAATTCAAGAGAATATAATAAAAGGACAACTTTTAGACATGTGGTAAAAGTTGACACCCAATAAGGGATATTAAGACAACCAGACTAACAATATCTAAAAATTGCTATCACCCTTAAGAATAAAGAGATAAATTTGGAAAATTATGCTTTTGGAATCCAGACAGAGTTAGAATTACCGAGTAGTGGACAAAAGGAAATAAAATTAGTCCAAGAGAGATTCAGCTGTTGCCAAACACAGCCTGGAGCAGAGGACAAGAGGGAAGACTATCCCAATTTCTCTTTGTCTCTCACCTCCCCATCTCCTGTCAATATCTCCCATTGGCTGAATACAATGGCATACTAGCTAAAGGAGGAGCACAAGAAATGCAATGTCTTGAGGTAAACCTCTGGGGCATAGAACAATAATGGAAGAAATAAGAATACATCTGAGGTGTGGGAGGTGCTAATTGAAAAGAATAAGCACAGCATGCAGATAGATACTTGTGGATAAGATAAAGAAATCTATATTCTAAAAATGCAATATGTGAGAATCAAATTCAGATAAGGAAATATTCCTTGTACATATCAATTAAATTCATCAAAAAAGTGACCAAATAAGTTTCCCTGCTTTGGGAATATGTCCTTATAAAATTTAAAATTATAAAAGCAACTTATTGGTTGAAACTAGTCATTTGTCTAAATCTAGTCCTAAGAGATAATTTGCAACATTATTAATAAACAAGTTAGAGAGGGAGACTTCAGTTTTCTTTTGGGAGGAGAACTGGGGGGTGGATAACAACAACAACAACAAAAAAAAACTATGGCAACCATACATAAAGTTCATTTGATGACTGATTAATGGTTATTATTTTGACAATGAATGAAAATCTATAACTGATTATCCTGAAAACTCTTAGGAAAAAGTATACCTCCATCTGATTGATTGAATCAGAATGTATCTTAATAAGAAAAGAAATTAGTTCTTTTCACTCCCTCTGGTCTCAATAAACAAATTTCTCATTCACTAGTTCAGTTTTGTTCTAGGATCCTACTAAATACTGAAATAGAGTACATTCTTGGCTCATTCCACCAAGGTCCTAAAGAACTACAAGAGTGGTGGTGGTGAGGATCAAGATAAGAAGGAAGTAATGAGTGGAGAGTTCTTTTGAACCAGCATAAATAAACTGGTAGTATTAATCTTGAGCAAGAGGCTTCTGGCCTAGTTGTTTGAGAAAAATCAGATATGAAAAGGGCTGCTCCCGTTCTGCTCTTGCTTCTCTACCATCTTCACTTGGGATGATCAAAGTTGTCTTCTATATTTGCAGATGTTCAAACCAATGGTGCAGATGACTTAATGAGTAAAATCAAGGTAGTGCAAAGATTTTCAAAGATGAAGAACTGGAAAAACAGGGAAGGGATTTGACTTGCTAAAGGCAGTGATTTCCATATCCTCTCTCTAGACCACTAGGGTAGATGGACTGAAATACATGGAGTGAAACTCTCACTGACTATAAATAGAAAACTTCATAAAATATGTGAAATAACTGTCATCAGAAATTAGACAAAGGCAACACAGAACTTGTGATCCCTGATAGAAGGAAAACAAACAAAATGAATCTCAAGATGACATTATATAAGAACAAAGGAAGAATTGATAAACTGGACTTCATTAAAATTAAAAACATCTGCTCTGTGGACAATATCCAGAAAATGAGAATGAAAGTCACAGATTAGGAGAAAGTATTTATGAAAGAAACAGATGTTAAAGGCTGCTATAAAACACATAGTCCTTTATATTTTGATAAAATATGCTATATTTTTATAGTAGCCCTTTATCAAAATATAAAATATATATATATATATGTCTATATATATATATACACACACACACACACAAAGAACTCTTAAAAACTGAACAGGTAATTAAAAAATGGAACAAAGACCTAAAGACCTCAACAAAGAAGATATACAGTTGGGAGGTAAGCATATGAAAAGATGTTCCACATCATTTGTTATCAGAGAAATACACATTAAAACAATGAGATACTACTACACACCTATTAGAATGGCCAAAATCAGGAATACTGACAATACTAAATGCTGACAAGGATGTGGAGCAATTCACATTCATTGTGGTGAGAATGCAAAATGGTAATGTCACTTTGGAAGACAGTTTGATGGTTTCTTATAAAACTGAATATACTCTTGCCATGTGATCCAGGAAACATACTCCTTGATATTTACCCCATGGAGCTGAAAATTTATGGGCACACAAAAACCTGCATATGGATGTTGATAGCAGCCTTATTCATAATTGCCAAAACTTGGAAGCAATCAAGATGTTCTTCAGTAGGTAATGGATAGATAAACTGTGGTACATCCAGACAATGGAATGCTAAAAAGAAATGAACTATCAAGCCATGAAAAGACAAGGAGGAAACTTAAGCGCATATTGCTAAGTGAAAAAAAGCCAATATGAAAAGACAATATATATACTTTATGATTTTAATTCTAAGGCATTTGAAAAAGGCAAAAATATGTGGACAGTAAAAAGGAGGAATGAATAGGTAGAGCACAGAGGATTTTTAGGACAGAGAAACTATTTTGTATAATACTGCAATGGTGGATACATGTCATCATAAATTTGTCCAAACTCATAGACTGTCCAACACCAAGAGTAAATTAATATAAACTATGGACTTTGGGTGATTATGATATGTCAATGTAGGTTTATCAATTATAACAAATGTATCACTCAAGTGGGGGGATGTTAATAATGGGGGAGGGTAGGCATGTGTGGGGCAGAGATAAGATGGGAAATATCTTTACTTTTCTTTCAATTTGCTGAAACTTAAACTGCTCTAAAAAGTTATCTTAATTAAAATAAAAAATCTGATAGTATGTTTGCCCTGGTATATTTTAGACTTACTTGGCACTTGTGATCCCTTTCTTCTTTATGATTTATCCCTTTTAGATTGGGTATGTTTAACCTACGCCTGCCCCACCATTGTATTTTATTTATTTATTTAATTTTAATTTTTTTTAAAAGATTTTAATTATTTGACAGAGAGAGAGACAGTGAGAGCAGGAACACAAGCAGGGGGAGTGGGAGAGGGAGAAGCAGGCTTCCTGCCTAGCAGCGAGCCCAATGTGGGACTCAATCCCAGGACCCTGGGATCATGACCTGAGCCAAAGGCAGATGCTTAACGACTGAATCACCCAGGCGCCCCCACCATTGTATTTTAGAAGCACATACCTTGTCTAGTTTCACAAGTTCACAGCTCAGGATGAGTCATAACTCAAGTCTCACCCATTTCTGATTAATATTTTAGATAAGATTTTGGACTAAGCTTTGATGATAGAATGAGATAAGACTTTTGGTAACTTTTGGAATAGGGTGAATATATTTTGAATGTGAGAAGGACATGAATTTGGGGGAGTAAGAAGGTAGAATGTTGTGGGCTGAATTGTGCTACCCCAATAATTCATATGTTGAAGTCCTAATCCATACTACCTCAGAATGTGACTGTTTTTGGAGATAGAGTCTTTATACAGGTAATTAAGTTAAAATTAGGTAATTAGGTTGAGTCATAATCCAATATGACTGGTGTCATTATAAGAAAAGAAAATTTGGATACCGACATGAACAAAGGGAAGTCAACATAAAGACAAAGGGAAAAGATGACCATCCGTAAACCATAGTGAAGGCCTGGATGGATCCTTCCCTCTTGACCCTCAGTAGACAGCAACTCTGCTGATACCCTAAACTCAGACTTCTGACTTCCAGAACTGTGATAAAATAGATGTCCATTGTTTAATTAATCCAGTCTGTGGTACTTGGTTATAGCAACCCAGCAGACTAATATACATCCCAAGAATTTTTATCAAGAGGGCTATTAAGTAAACCTCTATCACCCAAGAAGCAAAGAATGAGATCTGCATGAGAGACAAATTATAATTTTTTTTAAAGATTTTATTTATTTATTTATTTGAGAGAGAGAACAAGCGGGGAGAGGGACAGAGGGAGAAGGAGAAGTAGGCTCCCCACTGAGCAGGAAGCCTGACATGGGGCTTGATCCCAGGACCCTGGGATTATGACCTGAGGCAAAGGCAAATGCTTAATTGAGCCATCCAGGCAACCCAATGTCTCTAGTTTTAGTATTGCTGTTTTTTTATTCCGTTGTTCTTTTGTGAATGCAATAGTTGGTTATTATTTACTCTTGATTTGGTACACCATACAACGTAATCAACCAACTATTGAGATTTTTCTCAGAGGCACAACTCAGCTTCTTTTGATATCATTATTATTTTACCTGAGTGGTTGAAGTCAAACATAAAGTGACTTGTAAAAATATAGCAATCATAGCTACAGCCCAGACAGAAAACTAAAGCCCTTCTAGCTAGTCTACAAGTTATTAGATTAGGGATGGGATCAGTTCTAGTGGTTTAAGTTTAGCACTCTTGGCTCCCTGTTTGGAAATCAATGGCAAACTATAATCATAATCTTTCCCCTAATACTGTCTGTATTATATTACTTAAGTGTGCATCCTCTCCAGAATCTTTATTGCTGCTGTACAGTCACTGTCCTTTAAATGATGCAATAAATCATCTTCCAAAGAAAAACAAGAAAATCTGTTTGGAACAATACAGTCAAAAACTCCATGCATGACTCAGATTTATCAGACAATGATATAAAACTATACTGATCACATTCCATGATGGAAATGATCTACCATTCAGCTTAGTCAATGAATGATCAAAAAAAGACTGAGAATTTGAACCAACATATGAGACAATTTGTGGACCAATTATACTCTCTCTGTGCTAAACAATTCTGTGACCAAATAAACTTCTCTGTTTCTGTGCTCAATCATACTTGTAACTGATGAAATAATTTAGCTACATGATCCAGCAAATATTTGTTCCTGGAAGATTAGACTATGAGAAAATTAAATTAGCTTCGTTGCCCATATGAATATTTTGATTATTAAGGCTTTTCCACCAATACAAAGCTACTTTGTTATAAACTCTGCTCAGTTCCAACTAGTCCTCTGCCTAGGATGATCTGTTTTAAAATCACTAAGTGATTTTAAGTCTAAGTCATGAAACTCTGCATGTATTGTGTCATAAATTCTGATGAGACAGAACTATTTTTGGTTCCATGTGATGTTTTCTTTGAATACCATTAAGTCCAATAACTCAGCTTTGCTTGATCTACTGGTCAATGGTTTGGACCAATATTTTTTTTACTGTTTTTTTTTAATTAACATACAATGTATTATTTGTTTCAGGGGTATAGGTCTGTGATTCATCAGTCTTATACAATTCACAGCACTCACTATAGCACATACCCTCCCCAGTGTCCATCACCCAACCACACCATACCTCCCACCCCCCTCCACTCCAGCAACCCTCAGTTTGTTTCCTGAGATTAAGAATCTCTTATGGTTTGTCTCCCTCTTTTTTTTTTTTTTAAAGCAATAAAGAATTTTAAGCAGGTCAGGTATATGCAAATCTGCATTTAGAAAAGATTACTCTGAATATGATGTGCAGAGGCCAATGAATAGGTTTAAGCTTCTAAATTTTTAAGAACACTTATCTTTTCATAATTATTTTTCATGTAGACTTGCTTACAGTTAAAAGAACAGTTTTTAGGGGTGCCTGGGTGGCTCAGATGGTTAAGCGTCTGCCTTCGGCTCAGGTCATGATCCCAGGGTCCTGGGATCAAGCCCCACATCATGCTCCTGGCTCAGCGTGGAGCCCGCTTTTCCCTCTCCCTCTGCCTCTCCCCCTGCTCATGCGCTCTCTCTCTCTCTGTATCTCTGTGTCTGAAATGAAAAAATAAAATCTTAAAAAAAAGAATAGTTTTTAGATAGTATTCTATACTTGCTTGATATCTTATATCAAGTACATTATATAACCAGATCAACAGTAGATTTTATGAAATTTCTATGTGATTAATATTAAGATTCAGGGCTATCAGAGCTAAGGACCAATACCAATACCAATACCAATTTCTAATAACTATAAACAGGAATTACCAACCTGAAAGGTAAGAAATCAGCCTGTTTTCCAGTAGCCACGTGAGGGTCAGTCAATCCAGTCATCCAGTTTTAAAGATAAAATGTTGATGTGAAAAATAATCAAATTATTTAATGGAAAATGCTCCTTCTTATTGCTCACTGAATAATTTTATATAATTCACTAGTCAAGAGTTCTCATTAAATTCACACTCCTTTCAATGTACATGGAATTCATACTGCATTTAGAAGCAGTCTCAGCACATTCTGATACATTGAACTATAATCCTAACACCAACCAGCTTTTGTTCATGTTCAGAACTTGTGATTACTAGGAGCATTTCTCCTAGAATTGTTCAGCCCCTAAGGCTATTGATCTAGTGCCAAACCTTACTGTATTTCTCCATCTATTTTCTCCATTTATTTTCAACTGATGTGCTGGGTTTGACCTTTGCTTTCCTCTGTAATTTTGCTTCTCTGTGGTTTCTTATAATGAGTATGTCTATGACAATAAATCTTTCCTTGAACATAGTTCTTGAATTAACTATAATTTATAACAGAGTAGCTTATTTACCATGGCTTATTTTGGGTACTTCCAAATGATTATCTTAGAATTCTTAATCACTAACTGAAGTTTTATTTATTTAAAAAGTCATGTGTAATCACATATTATTTAAAGCTTTTGTGATTTATGGTCATATGCACACATGAGATTTTTGAATTTGAAAGCTATGGAAATGTATAAATCATTATATAAATACTAGGTGTAATATTACCATTTCATTACAGTATATAAATTTTCATTCTTTAGATAAATCATATATAACTTAAATCTTTTTGAAGAAATTCTTCTGGAATCATAGTGATAGTAGATGTTTCTGTGTAGCTATGAATGAATCTATACTTCATTTTTACACTGCTGTGCTACTCAGTTGATTTCCAAATACTTCTTCCCCTTGGCCCTAAATCCACTGCTTTTCTGGTCCAGCCTTAAGCCATTAAAATTCCATTTACACCAAGTTCCAATATTAAAGGCTTTTGTAATGTCCAATTTCACTGAAAATTCTGCTTCTAATGCATTATTTGAAGATAATATGGAGCCAACCTTAAGGATGTCGGTAAACTTTAAGAGACGCTTCTTCAACTTTTCAAAATAGCCTTGGAAAGGGATGCCTGCGTGGTTGTTTGTTAAGTATCTACCTTCAGCTTCCCAGGATCCCAGTGTCCTGGGATCTAACCCAGCATCAGGCTGCCTGCTCCACCGGGAGCCTGCTTCTCCCTCTCCCTCTGCACTCCCCCCACCCATGTTCTCTCTCGCCCATGCTCTCGCTCTCAAATAAAATATTTTTTTATATATTTTTAAAGTGAGAGAGGGAACACAAACAGGGGGTAGTGAGAGAGGGAGAAGCAGGCCTCCCGCTGAGCAGGGAGCCCGATGAGGGGCTCGATCCCAGGATACTGGGATCATGACCCGAGCCGAAGGCAGATGCTTAACGACTCTATATCAAGGGAAAAATTGACGCATACTCTAAACTGTATAATCTAATGGTCCTTCCACTTTTAGGTGGCAATTTTGGACTCATTTGGAATCATCTCAGCCTTTAGATTAAAATTACATGGGATGATGTTGAGTGCATTGCAAGAAAGGAAGGTTGAGGATCAGCAGAGGGAGATATAGTGGCTTCTGGCATACTGCTTTAATACAACTGAAAATATGTTTATAAATTGTAGACATCATGCAGCAAATATATCTGGCTCTCCTCCACCTATGTATCTTCTTTAAAAGTTATGCAAAATTCTTCAAAGGTTATGCAAAAACTAATGATGTAATGTATGGTGATTAATATAACATAATAAAATTAAAAAATCAAGATATGCATATATATGTATATATACACACATGAATAAAAAGAGAATGAATAAAGGATGAAAAAAATAAAAAATAAATAAATAAAATATGCAAAGTCATACTATGGAAATTGACCAGTGAAATGTCAATGTAAAGTAGAAGCTTAAGAGCCTCTGCTAAGCACCCATTCTCCTTTCTCTGCATTAACAATTATGGAAGCACGTGTCAAGATAGAATCTCAGTTTGCATCCCTGCAATGGATATGTACTGTGAATTATAGATCCACATATTTTTAAATTTTTTAAATTATATTTTAATTTATTTTAGTTAACATAAAGTGTTATATTAATTTCAGGCATGCAATATAGTGATTCAACCCTTCCATATATCACCCTGTGCTCATCAAGACAAGTGCACTACTCAATCCCCATCACCTATTTTACCCACCTCCCACCCCTCTCCCCTTTGGTAACCATCAGCTTATTCTCTATTGTTAAGAGCCTTTCTCTTGATTTCTTTCTCTCTCTCTCTCTAATATTAAGTATTTAATATGTAAATATTAAACAACACACTACTGCACAAGGAATGGGCTGAACAAAAAATCAAATGGCAAATCTAAATATGTCTCAAAACAAAAAGAAAAAGAAAACACAATATTCCAAAACCTATGAGATGCAGCAAAAGCAGGTGTTAAGAGTGAAATTTATGCTATAAAGGCTTGTATTGAGAAAAAAGTTCAAATAAACAACTTAATATTACACCACAAGGAACTAGAAAAATAAGAAATTTAGCTGAAATTTATTAGAGGAAAGAAATAGCAAAGAAAAATCAGAAATAAATAAGAGACCAGAATAAACAATAACATAACATTGAAATTAATGATGGGTTTTTCCAAAAAAAAATAAAATAAAATTGGCAATGCTTTAACTATATTAACTAAGAAAAAAGAGAGAAGACTCAAAAACCAAAATGAGCAATGGAAAAGAAAACAACACAACAGACAACCACAGAAATATAGTGTGATAACAGATTATTGTAAGAAATCATATACTGATACATCAGATAACTTAGAAAAAAACAATAATTCCTAAAAATGCACAGGTTACCATGATTGAATCATGAATCTTGAATCCAAGAAATAGGAACTCTTAGACCAGTAACAAGAATGAAAGTTGAATTGGGAATCAAAAATCTCCCAGCACAGAAAAGCCTAAGACCACATAGTTTCACTGGTGAATTCTACCAAGCATTTAAAAAAATAATAATTAATGACAATCTTTATTAAAATCTTGTGAATAATGGAATAGAGAGAGCATATTTAAAATCATTCCATGAGTTCAGCACTACCCTGACACCACAGCAGGATAAAAACAATACAGATCAAAAAAGTCTAGTTTGATAAATATAAATATTGGTACTTCAAGTTTCTTCTAGCATTCCATAGGTGGCCTTTTAGTTTCCTTTGGTGTGCAGAATCTTTTTTTTTGATGTAGTCCTAATAGTTTATTTTTGCTTTTGTTTCCTTTTCCTCAGGAGACTTATCTAGAAAAAAAATTTGCTACAGCCAATGTTAAAGAAGTTAGTGTCTGTGTTCTCTTCTAGGATTTTTATGGTTTCGGGTTTCACATTTAGGTCTTTAATCCATTTTGAATTTATTTGTGTATGGTGTAAGAAAGTAATCCAGTTTTATTCTTGTGCTTGCTACTGTCCAGTTTTCCCAACACCATTTGTTGAAGAGACTGTCTTTTTCTTATTGCATATTCTCTCCTGCTTTGTCGAAGATTAATTGACCATATAGTTGTGGGTTCCTTTCTGGGTTTTCTATTCTGTCCTATTGATCTATGTGTCTGTTTTTGTGCCAATACCATACTGTTTTGATTACTACAACTTTGTAGTAAAACTTCAAGTCCAGAATTGTGATGATTCCAGCTTTGTACCTATGTTTTTTAAGCTATAGACATCTGTGGAAATTCTACTGCAGTTTACTTTAGCCCATCCTTTTTGACACAAATATTTGGTAAGTTCCATTCATTTTTATGATGATCTGTAAAATTATCTTAGAGCATTTACCTAATTTGACAAATCAGTTGAGCGTTCAGAGTAGAGTCCTGTTTGTATTATGTCTTTTCTTTGTTCATTCATTATTATTCATTTATTCATTGAGAGTTATATTAATTTTCATCCTTTCTGGCTTTCCTTTTACTTCTTAAACAACTAAAATCTAGCTTGCACCATGATTTCCAAAATGGAAATTTAAGCTGCTTAATAAGCTTTTTCCTGACAAAATTAATCAATATTTTTCAAACCTCATCTTATTCATATTTTCTCCAATATTTGATTCTTCCTTTTTGGACTCCCACTTTTTTGGTTTCCAGCACATAATTTACTTTTGGATCATTACCTACCCTCCTTGGACACTCATTCTCAATCCCTTGATGGTTTTCCTCCTCTTGCCAATTTTCTAAAACTTTCAGGGTTTCATCCTTAGCAGTCTTTCTGTCATCAAACATTGTTTTTAAACAATTTTACTTACTCCATGGTCTTCAACTTTTCCCGAAAGACTCTTCAGCTTTCACATTTTTTTTAAAGTTTATTCTTTTTTTTTTTTTTTTTTTTAGTAATCTCTACACCCAACGTGGGGCTCAAACTCATGACCCCAAGATCAAGAGTCACATATTCGTCTGACTAAGCCAGCCAGGCACCCCAAGTTTTCACATCTTCTACATGCTTTGGATTAGAATTTTTCACTACCCAAAGGATATCCTTTCTGTTGTGAGACAAATTACTTTTATCACACCTACTCTTGTCCCCATTATCATATAATCACTAAAACCCAAAGTTTGTCTTTAATTCTGTATTCCATCTTCCATCCACAGTCCCCAGTTGTTCCCTATCCTCCTATCCTACAGTTCACAAAAACATCATTTTTACTTGCTTAATATGTATTGAATCTGTTCCCTCCTTATGATCATCACTGCTGTTGCATTTATGTAGGCTTCATCCATTATTTCAGAATACTGTATTTATCTCCATATTGAATTATTACTTCAAGTCCCATCATTCCCTACCTTTTTTCATGAGGCAGAAGATAATTCTAAAATTAAAATTTGATCATATCTTTCTTACTTACACTATCTCCATGACTCCTCCACCAAATTCTTAAAAATTTCCCTTGATCTATATCTTAGGGAGACTTATAAACAAAATACATGAAGAAATATATAAATTTATCTGCTGATAAAGATGCAGAGTATTTTTCTCTGATCTCTTGCTCCAACTCCATTCCTACCATAGACAGAAATGACCCTCTTGGAATCAGGGCTTCTTGGAATTAAACTTTGAAATCTATAATAAAAACCATACTAATGTTAAACACCAATAACAATATGACATAAAGCACAAATTAGACATAGCACATGTTATTTTTCATGGTCCAGGTTTGCTTTATTTTTATGTCTTGTCTTTACTACATATCACATTTAGCACTTATTTTTCGTTTCATTTGTTATTTTGTCAGCTTAAAATGCTTGCCCTCCTGGGTATTCTTGGTTTACTCTTGCTAAGATTAATTAAAATTAGTTGAAAGCTTTTCTGTTGGATCTACACTAAAGGTTGTTGTGTGTACAGTCCCTGTCCTTCCCACTATTCTCTCCATGTGGTTATTTTAAAACAGATTAATCAAAATCTTAATTCACTATCGCAGGCTGCAATATTCAAAGCCTTCCCTGGAATTTTTGAAGTTGGTTCTAAAGAGAGCAAAAAAGAGTGTCCCTTATTATTTAAGATTAAAAAAAACTCTTGAGCTGTTAGATTTCTTTCATTTTCTGGGAAACATTCTGCAACGAAAGAAAATAAATTGACATGTAGAGCAATGAATGACGGAAAGGGAATTGTGGAAGCACTTGAATACTTGCTCTAATGGTTCCTGGGTTTTGCTGCATCCTTGCCCTTCCCATGGATTGAGTGTTCAATCTTTTCTTCTGTTATGTAAATTGCTTCAGTGTACCTAAAATAAATACCCTTTTTGCATTAGCTAATTTGATTTGGGTTTATCTTGCTTACATCTAAAATGTTTTCACATATATCCACAAAGAATGGTGATATATTTCAGAAAGTTAAAAATTTCCCTAGACCCTATTCAAGGATTCCCAACTTAAGGAAATCTCTGCTAGACAAAGTTCATCCCCCCTTTCCTCTATGTCCCCATAGTTCTTCATTCAGAAGACATTTATAGTTCAATCATGCTTCTTTAACTTGATTTATAGTTTGTCATTACTCTCCCCCATTCCCTCACCTTTGATTGGAAGGAATTGTGTTCTATTCATCTTCATCTAATTCTCTTCACTTTATGATTATTATTTAATATTTGAATGTAGAAGACAGGAGAGCAAATTTAACTTCTGTGATACTCTGAAGATTATTCAAGATTTTTGAATGTTAAGGAGAACATTAGAGGTCCGGTCATTTTGTGTCCCTACCTATATAAATATTTATTCTTGAGATCTGTTAACAGCTGGCCATCTACCTCTGCTTAAATATGGGGTTGACTTATGAGATAGCTTGTTCTATCGATAGATAACTATAGTTGATATAAATTAATACACAATTTCAATGCCAATTTTTAATTTCCACAATCCAGAAAATACCCTTTGAAGTTACTATATTTGTTAGTTAGGCCTGCCATGACAAAATACCACAAATTGTGTGGCTTCAACAATAGAAATTTATTTTCTCACAGTTCTAGAGGCTGGGAGTCCAAGATCAAGGTGTTAGCAGGGTTGGTTTCTCCTGAGGCCTCTCTCCTTGGCTTGTTTCTTTCTCTGTCCTCATATGGTCTTTGCACTGTGCATGTGCACTCCTGATGTCTTTTTCTCTTCTTAGAAGAACACCAGTCATATTGGATTAGACTTCATTTAAACTTAATTACTTCCTTTAAGGCCCTATTACCTAATTGGGGGTCAGGACTTCAACATACGAATTTGGTGAGGAACACAATTCAATCTATAAGAGTAACAAAAAGAATTATGTTTAGCTTAATTCCTGCTCACATAATTAGGGAGCCATATTGATATTTTAATTTTGAACAATGATCCTGAAAAATTTCCACTTGGTTTATAAATTTCATGTTGGTCTTTTTAAATCAATCTGTTACTATTAGTGAACTTATTCATGTTCTGAATAACTTACAAATATCCTGATTAATCAGAACTAATGGCAAGATTATTGTTTCCCTTATCACTTTTGTCATATTTTCTTCACTCATCTTTAGGAAACATGATCCATTTCCCACTAAATGATACAAATTTTATGAAGTATAAGTAAAGTAAAGCAGGAGAGCAATTTCTCTGAAGAGTCACTTCAAATTTTATTAACAGAAAACCAGTCAGTGCACAAAGCACAACTGCTTAAGTTTCCACTGAAATCGTTTTGGTTATAAATTACACAGAGTGTTTATTTGAAATTAAATATGCATATTTCATTTTATTCTGAATGACAGTGACCATATGCAGCTTTCAACCACATAAATTATATTAGATATGAATACACTAGTATGTCCAATTTAACGGCATATGGTTAGAATCCTATTTCTTTCATTTTTTAAACTTGAATGTTTGTATCATAACTAAAATGAATTTCATAATAATCTAAGACTTTATCTGAATATATACTAGTAAAAATCTCTCGACATTCATTTTTTAGTGATGAAAATGAAGCTTTTTGTATATATTTTTGGAAGTTATTGGTAGGATGAACATAAGAAATTTATGGTAAACTATTTTAATATAATTGATAAGGTGATTATAATGCTTTATTGCTTATAATATTTACCATCTCCCCACAATTTAGAAACTACTGCTATTTCTTTATGCCTTAGTAACAATACTAATTTCTATTTGAGTGCTGTTGATACGGATTTTTCTCCCAAAATGTATTGAAAACCCTCTGTACCATTTGAATCTAAAATAGGCAAGGGTATCAAAATAATAGTTTAGATAAAAAAATCACTTCCACACAGAAAAATGAAAGACACTTTCTTTAAATTTTGAGAAATGATGTACAGTTACTACATAAAAATTTCAGTAATTCAGTACCCGTTGTGATTATGCAAAAGTTCATTTGAATTGCATATGGCTGTATTTTATCTTTTCTATAATAACCTTTTACTATTTAGATAAAAAGGAACATTTTTACAATACTGGTAAATAAAGTTGAATATTATAAGTGGGTTCTATAGCCAATATATAGAATAAGGTTTTTATTTTTAACTGATTAATACAAATTAGAAGATTAGTTATGAAGCCTATTTGTTGAATAATAATGCACAATGTGTATGTTATATGATTAATTGAAAAACTTCTTTTTCATATAGAAATTCTATTAAAGGGCGCCTGGGTGGCTCAGTTGGTTAAGCGACTGCCTTCAGCTCAGGTCATGATCCTGGAGTCCCTGGATCGAGTCCCGCATCGGGCTCCCTGCTCGGCAGGGTGCCTTCTTCTCCCTCTGTCCCTCCGCCCTCTCATGTGCTCTCTCTCTCTCATTCTCTCTGTCTCAAATAAATAAATAAAATCTTAAAAAAAAAAAAAGAAATTCTATTAAAATAGAGACAATCCTTAACAATATATGATGAACTCCCTAAGGGATTCTTTAGCAATAAGGGATCTCTATCCTATCACAATCTGCCTCATACTCTTGGAATTCTCAACCTCTCAGAGTTATAGACAGGGTTTATGAGAGGAACTCTCTACACTTGAGACTAGAAGGAAAACAAATGGATAAGAGTATTAAAAAGGTTTCAGGTACCTACACTTCTCAGACGTTACTAAAATAAAAATTGTTGGCAGACACTATGTTTACCTCTGGTTAAGACAATGATGCTATGGTGGAGCCAAGATGTCTTTCTCCAGATTTTAGCTCTTAAGTATCTCTTTGTAAAAATTAAAATAACCTCAGAGTCAGGGAAATATGTATACTTTTGGAGATCTTTTGGCTACTTGAGATCAAATGAATGCACACCCTGTTAAAATAGTCAAGAATTTCTTTTCAGTCAATGGTATTATAATAGCCTTGTATGGTGACAGATAGTAGCTACACTTGTAGTGAGCATAGCATAATGTATAAACTTGTGGGATTATTATGATATACACCTGAAACAATGTAATATCATGTGTCAACTATACTCAATTTTTTCTAAGAATTTCTTCTCAATTTTTCTAGATATTTTCCAATGATTTTTTTTGGTATTTTCCAATGACCGCACATTGTATATATTTACAAATATGTTTAAAAATTTTAATTATCTTCCTTATTATAGGTTATATATATGTTGTGGCTTCAAAAAGTTTAAAAATTGTTATAGCAGGGAAAGAGCAATCTTTTGGTTGTTTTTATAAGGCAAAACATCTAATCTATTTCTGAAAAATATCCCCACATGTATAGACACACTAGGTTAACTGAGAAGAGAAAAAAACATTCATAAGGAAATCTGTACTGTGGAAATATTATTATGAATATTTACTAACAAAAAAATCATACATGGAGATTAAGTCATCTACCTTTTCTGATACATAACTCTATAATTCCATTTGATCATTTAAAACTATTTTTTTTCTGAAGGGAAATCTAATCCAATATTACTTTTGGATATGTTTTCCTTTCTTGCTATAATTTTTAATAAACATAGAAATGAATCTATTGTTTGTGTAGTATAAATATTTTATGTACTGTGCTCATGTTATGTGCTAATCAAGGGCTTAGTACACTTATCAAATACATGTCCTGAGAGAGCAGCTTTCCTTTCCCAAGAAGTATGCATGTGGTATTTTTAAATGAAATGGATAAAAACAAAAAATTAAGTGAAAATGATGAGTCACTGTTTTTCAGTATGTTTTCTATAGATTTCCAGATATGTAATGCCTAGCAGTTTTCCTTCTTAAGTGTTAAGCTCACTTTTTTGTTTTTATTATATAATAATCTGAACTTATCCTGCAACATTTACTTGAAGTAAGTTGAAAAAAAACTAAGATAAGTAGTTTACCTGTAAGATACTATGATGTATAACTTCTCAGAATGGCTAAAAAGTCAGGAAACAACAGATGTTGGTGAAGATGTGGAGAAAGGAGAACCCTCCTACACTGCTGGTGGGAATGCAAGCTGGTGCAACCACTCTGGAAAACAGTATGGAGGTTCCTCAAAAAGTTGAATATAGAGCTACCTTATGACCCAGAAATGCACTACTGGATATTTATCTCAAAGATACAAATGTAGTGATCCGAAGGGGCACCTGCACCCCAATGTTTATAGCAGCAATGTCCACAATAGCCAAACTATGGAAAGAGCCCAGATGTCCATCGACAGATGAATGGATAAAGAAGATGTGATATATCTACAATGGAATATTATGCAGCCATCAAAAAAATGAAATCTTGCCATTTTCAATGATGTGGATCGAACTAGAGGGTATTATACTGAGCGAAATAAGTCAATCAGAGAAAGACAATTATCATATGATCTCACTGATATGTGGAATTTAAGAAACAAAACAGAGGATCATAGGGGAAGAGAGGAAAAAATGAAACAAGACAAAACCAGAGAGGGAGACAAACCATAAGAGACTCTTAATCATAGGAAACAAATTGAGGGTTGCTGGAGGGGAGGGGGATGAAGGGACGGGATAACTGGGTGATGGACATTAAGGAGGGCACGTGATGTAATGAGAACGAGGTATTATAAGCCTGATGAATCACTGACCTCTAGCTCTGAAACCAATAATATATTATATGTTAATTAATTGGATTTAAATTTAAAAATGTTAAAAAAATAAAATATAAAACAAATTCCAATATGCTTAAAAAAAGATACTATGATGTATAACTTCTGAATGTTTACATCTGATAGATTAAGAACATTAGCAAGTTTTGAGAGCATCTAAAATTTACATTTAAATATTGTGTATATATGTATATGTGAGTTATATTATATATGTTATGTATATTAATATTTACTTTATAATCAAGCCTGTAAAAAATAAGACCCATGTTAAGAAGAAACAAAAATAAATTATTCAGAATATTTTTCATTACTCTTAGTGTCATTAAAATATTTTTTATAAAGATTTATTTTTTTCTGACTATTCTAAGATTCTGAACCTATTTGAAACCTAAAATATAATTCTAAGATGAGATTCTGTGCAATAACATTAATTTATATAATCATAATTTGAGAAATAACAATATTTACCTAAATTAACCAGAATGTTCAAACTTGTCTATAAGTACCTATGCAAATCCAAGCCAATAACTGTTATAAATAAAATTAGTTTTTTAAATAAAAAAGGTAGATTTAATGGAAGAGTGAAAAAAGGTTTTATATTTTTTAAACATATTATTTGTCCTTGGTTCAAACATTGCTCTCTATAAACAGAATCTCTTTGGAGCCAATAATATAATGAATAATAGTCATTAGTATCAGCCTGCATTTATATGTGCTGACACATTTTTCATGTCACTGGTAATCTGTTAGTATTTTGCAACACAATGAAAACCTATTTGGTTAGAAAATTACAGAGGCATAGAAAAGTAGATTATCATCTTTCTGGGCAGCCTTTATTTATAAGGCAATTCCTTTAACAGTATTTCTCATTTGATTAGTTTAATGTAGGAGTAGAAGTATAAATATTTAAGTACATTATGAAAACAAGATGGTAGGCAATTATTGGTAAGGCTTTTATTTTTATGATTAACTTCTCCTAAAAGGGAATCGTTTACAGAATAATTTTTGAAGGATACAGAAAGACTCGGGTTAATAGGGCATGGTACTTTCTGCCTTATCAAGAGAAACCAAATAAAGAAAAAAATGTTGCTGTATAAGGAAAACATACATTTGAAGCAGTCAAACTACCATCCTTCATTAACCTGGAAACTCTGAGTGGAAAAAAACAATGTCTAGTTCATAGAATATCAGCAATGTGAAACACTGGGCAAATCAGAAACAGGTATTTTTTGAATAAGGATTGGATATTAGTATTCAAATAACTTACATAATTTTAATAAATCATGATTTTTATTTTAGTTAACATAAATCATCTAATTTGCTCTTCACACCATCCTATCAACATCCTTTGTCTGTTTGAAGAATTATGTGAGAGAAAAATATCAGACAGATGATTACCATTACAGGGAGTTTTCTGAGAGCCAGTCCAGTTTTCTTTTTACTCATGCCATGATTAGAACTCCCACACCTTCCACACAGAAGGGTGATAAAAGATTTACTTGGGTACTACACTAAGAAAAAAATATGTAAATGTGAACAAAAGGCAGAACTTTTGTTAGTAAATCAAAATGAACCATACTAGGAACCCAGGAATAGCAGGCTTGTTCACTTAGCAATTTTAGTTCATTTTCTATGGACTCGGTTCATAGATACAAAACACGTCTTTGTGTTAAAAAATCAGGAAAATGAAATTGATATACCTTTTATATCAGTAGAAAGTATTTTTAGTCTCTTATTGCATTCTCTTTTTAAAACTCTGTAATATATAGTATAATCACCCTTTCTTATACAAGTGGAAAAAGTAAATAATATAGATGAAATGTCCAGTATAACTTCATGTAAATAGTGTTACAAATCATCTTAATAGCTCCAGGATTGGGGAAAAAAAATAGAGAATTGTGAACTTCTGAATTTAGTTTTTATTTTTGTATGTAAACCCAAACTTTCACGATTCTTCAAAGATCTGGATTTCATTTACTCTTGTATTTAATACTTCAATTAATAATTAACTCTATGGATGCCACAAGATGCATCTCTTTCTCTCTCTCTCTCTTTTTTTTTTTTTAGCAGGCTCACAATTCTGAATATAAGAAAAGCTCTTAAATGAAGAAATGAGAAAATGAAGGATATTGATCTGCTAGTATCTGGAGCAAATAGTGCAATGACAGAGTTCTTTAGGAACTTTGAAAAATATACAGGACGGACATTTGTCCCTACTTTAAAGCACAGATATGTAGAGTGGGAGAGAAAAGATGAAGAAGTAATTTGTCAGAAAGCAAACCAAAAGTAAGGTATAGCATTGAAACTACTGGATGAGGCAAACCTGCAAAAATAATCATTAATCAAAAACATTAATCAAAAAGGAAAAAAGCAATTAAATATTGACATATTTTTTGAGCTTATGTAAAAGCTAAATGATGTTATAAGAACTGAAAAAAATAAGGTTTTCAGGAAGATATGTGATAAAAACCAAAAATTCTGGCTTTTAATTTTTACTCAAAAGTCCTCTTAAAATCAATTCTCAGTAAAAGGCCTGACAAAGCTTAGAAATCTCAAACTACTAAATTCTTATTATTTATATACAGATTAATAATTTTGTAATATTATTAAATATGCCAGAACAGCACATGGCTCGATAAATGGTTCCTGACACTTATCTAAACTTTAAAAAGATGTGTTCCTAATATGATACGTCAAGGTTATCACTAAATTCATTCAAACTATGCCTTGTAACAATATTTTCTATAATTAAATTATGTAGCTGATTAGCACAGGTGAGAGGTAACAGAGAAATTTATGTGGCTTAGCCATATTTATCGTTCATCTTTTATTTTTTAATACAAAATTTCCATGTTTTATTACCATAATGTAAAACCTAATATAGGCTCATCTTTCATTTTGTTGAATAGGTATTTCCACAATTCTGTGTAACAAATTGATCAGAATTCAGCTATGATGTGAAGTATCATCGGAGTCATTTGTGAATGTACTGGAATGAAATATACACAAAATATTTTCGTATTGTTTTTAAAATCAGTTAAGATGCAACTATCATCTCTTTTAATGTACTATTTGTAATAGGGAAAGGCAGATCTATTTATTTCCATGATTATGCACATATGTAAATATGTGAGAGATGAGTCTAAAATTAAAACAAAAAGCTTCCATATGCTCTTTCTTTGAGCTTATTTCACATTCATCTTTTCTTGCCCCTCCTTTCTTCCTTACAATCCAGGTAGTTAAGTCTACTCAGTGCCTTATTTCTTATTTAAATTTGGGGCACCTGTTCTTATATATGTAATTTCCCTTCCAGTTTTTTTTTTTTTTTGAAGTAGTTATATTACACAATGTTTTACACATATACACACACACACACACACAATGTAGATATATATACACACACATATATTATTTCCCTCAATCTAAGAACTGGGATATCACCAATAGTGCTGAAATTATCTTTATACTCTTCTCTAATTTCATTCTCCATCTTCCTCCTTCCCTCACCCAGTCATAAACACTATCCTACATTAAAAAATATCATTTGCTTTAATTTATTAAAATATGATTTATCATATTTATATATGATCAGAACATGTAAATTTAGTTTGTTGTTTGAATTTATATAAGTGGAATCATGTTGTATACATGATTAGAAACAGCTTTTTTCACTCAACACCATGTATATATAAAATTTACCCATATTATACCTATGTGTTATGGGCTCAGTCCTTTTCATCAATATATACTATTTTACTTTGTGAATAAATGCAATTTTATATTTTCATTTTTCTTATATTGGCTATTTGGCCATTTTCTATGGTAGATTGCATAGTGTCCCACCCAAAATTCACATCCACCTGGAACCTCAGAATGTGACCTCAACTGCAAATAGGTTTTTGCAGGATGTAAATTGGTTAAGAATCCTGAGAAGAAATTATCCTGGATTTAGAGTGGACCCTAAATCCAATGACTGGTGCCCTCATAAGAAGAGAAGAGGATGCAGAGACAAGAGGAAAGAAGCCATGTGAAGACAGAGAGGTAGATGCTGGAGTTATGCTGCCATAAACCAAGGAATGCCAGGAAATACTGCAAGCTGGAAGACATGAAGGATGCTCCCTTAGAACATCTGGAGGTACCATGGCCTTGTCCACACAGTGATTTCAGATTTCTAATTTTCAGAAGTGTGACAGTGCAAATGTCTCCTGTTTTAAGCCCTCACTCTATCCTCTATATCTCTTTAATCTCTATTTTATTTAATTTTTTAATTAAAGATTTTATTTATTTATTTGACAGAGAGAGACACAGCGAGAGAGGGAACACAAGCAGGGGGAGTGGGAGAAGGAGAAGCAGACTTCCCACCAAGCAGGGCTCAATGTGGGGCTCCATGTAGGGCTCGATCCCAGGACCCTGGGATCATGACCTGAGACAAAGGCAGATGCTTAATGACTGAGCCACCCAGTCCCCCCTTTAATCTCTATTTTATATTGTCCACTTTTCTGAGTCTCTGGGCTTCACCCTAGTAACATCTTCAGTTTGTCTTCCTGCTTAGTAGATACTTTTAGTCCTATCTTTAGAGGTGTTTCATATGTTGGTGAACCCATTTACTGAGTGGTAAATTTCAGTAATTTCATATATTGTGTTTTTTCTTCAATTTGCTATGCATTTTATACTTTCCCTTTCTTGATAATATTTCTTATTCTCTACATTATTTTCTATATGCATAGTCATTTAATACTCTGCACCTAATAATTTAAACATTTAAATTCCTTGGGGATAGATTTCTTATTTCTCCTGGCTCTCCAGTATTGTTTTGTGTTATATAATTTGTGTTCCAAAGAGCAATACTGGCTTTCCAATTTTGCATAAGGATCTTGCAAGATTTTAGTTTATCTCACTAGTCCATGCCCTTACACCCAGAAATTTTGGTGAGGATATTTATTTATTTCATTACAAAAAGAATGCTGATAGTCCACTCTCTCTCTGTCTCTCTATCTGTCCTTTATTTATTTATTTGTTTGCAGAATGAACTCTAAGAATAATTATGCCAACAAACTATAGAAATCCTAATTGTTGCTCTTTTATGTGATTGACTCCTTTATTAACCATGGGATTTTTATGTGTATTTATGTTAAATGTATCTTAACCTAAAACATATTAATATCAATGTGAATATTAATATTGATAAAGATATATTTTATATTCAATTTACCCAGTAGTTTTTCTAGACTAGCAAACTCTGATTTATGAATATATTGAGTTATGAATGACTTGCATTTTTTTTGCCTCTTTATTATTTTAGTGGATTATGTCCCAGATGGGATATAGTATATTGGTAGGGTAGCATCTGTACCATTTTACCTATTTCCCCCACCCCCAGCTCCTGCCAACCACTTTTGTACTACCTGTTTCTATGAGTTTGACTTTTTTGTTGTTGTTTTAGATTCCACATATAAGTAATACCATGTGGTATGTGTCTTTATCTGGTTTATTTCACTAAGCTTAATGTTTTCCAAGTTCATCCATGTAGTGGCAAATGACAGGATATATATAATAATATATTTAAGCATTTCATGACCCATTCATCTATTGATGAACACTTAGGTTGTTCCCATACGTAGGTTATTGGGATAATGCTGTTATGAACATGGGAGTACATATCTCTCTTTGAAATAATGATTTCGTTTCCTTTGGATATATACCCACAGTGGGATGGCTGGATTATATGGTATTACTATTTTTAATTTTTTGAGGGATCTTCATACTGTTTTCCATAGTGACCACATCAATTTACATTCCCACCAACAATGCACAAGGGTTCCCTTTTCTCTACATCTTGCTAACACTTATTTCTTGTATTTTTGATAAGATATCCTAACAGTTGGAAGGTGATATATCATTGTGGTTTTGATTTGCATTTCCCTGATGATTAGTGATGTTCAGCACCTTTTTGTGTATCTGTTGGCCATTGGTATGCCTTCTTTGGAAAAACTATTTGGGTACTTTGCATATTTTTAAATTGGGTTATTTTTTATTTTGCTATTGAGTTGTATGAGATCCTTGTATATTTTGGATATTAACCCCTTATCAATATGTGGCTTGCAAATATTTCTTACCATTCCATAGGCTGACTTTTCACTTTGTTAATGGTATCTTTTTGTTGTGCAGAAGATTTTAGTTTGATGTAGACACACTTGTTGATTTTTGTTTTGGTGCTTTGCTTTTGTACCAAATACAAAATATTATTGCCAAGACCAATGTCAAAGAATTTATTCCCTCTGCTCCATGTTTTCTTCTAGGAGTGTACCATGTAGGTCTTATGTTCAACTCTTAATCCATTTGAGCTTATTTTCATGTATGCTGTAAGGTAAGTGTCCACTTTCATTCTTTTTCATGTGGCTGTCCAGTTTTCCCAACAACATTTATTGAAGAGATCATCCTTTCCCCATTATATATTCTTAGCTACTTTGTTGAAAATTAATAGACTATAAATGCTTAGGTTTATTTCTGGATTCTCTCTTCTGTTCCATTGATCTATGTGTTTACTTTTATGCCAATAACATACTGTTTTGATTACTATAGCTTTGCCATATACTTTGAGATCAGGAAGTTTGACACATCCAGCTTTGTACTTCTTAAGATTGCCTTAGGTATTTGGAGTCTTTTGTGGTTCCACACAAAATTTAGGATAGGTTTTTTTTTTTTTTTTTTTTTTTTCTATTTCTTTGAAAAATGCCATAGAGATTGCACTGAGTCTTTAGAAGGCTTTGGATAGTAGGGACATTTTAACGATATTAATTCTTCCACACATGAGCATAGAATATCTTTTCAATTATGTGTGTGTTTTTTTCATTTCTTTCATCAGTGTTTTATAGTTTTCAGTGTGCAGGTCTTTTACCTCCTTTGTTAAAGTTATTCCTAGGTATTTAATTATTTTTAATGCAATTGTAAGTGGGATTATTTTCTTAATTTCTTTTTCTGATAACTTGTAATTAGGGTATAAAAAAACACAGATTTCTGTATGTCATTTTGTATACTGCTACTTTACTGAATTCATTCATTATTTCAATCATTTCTTTAGATTTTTTTTTTTTTTTTTATTTGAGAGAGACCGATAGTGACAGAGCTAGCGAGAGAGAGCATAAGCCAGGAGGAGAGGGAGAAACAGGCTCCCACCGAGCAGGGAGCCCGACGTGGGACTCGATCCCAGGACCCTGGGATCACGACCTGAGCCGAAGGCAGACGCTTAACAATCTGAGCCACCCAGGTGCCCCATTTCAATCATTTCTTTAATTCAGTCTTTTAGGTTTTCTATATATAGTATCATGTCATCTGGAAAGAATGACAGTTACTTCTTCTATTCCAACTGGGATGACTCTAATTACTTTTTGTTATTCAATAGCTGTTGCTAAGACTTCCAAAACTGTGTTAAATAAAAGTGGAAAGAGTGGGCATCCTTATCTTTATCCAGATCTAAGAGGAAAAGCTTTCATTGTTTCGCCATTGGGTGTGATGTTAGCTGTATGCTTGTCACCTTTGGTCTCTATTATATTGAGGTACTATCCCTTTATACCCACTTTATTAACACTTTTATCATGAAAAATGTTAAATTTTGTCAAATGATTTTCTGTGTCTATTGAGATGTTCATATGATTTTCATTCCTGCATTTTAAAAAATGTGGTGTATCATATTGATTTGCAGATGTTGAACCATCCTTGCATTCCTGGATACACTTGTTTGATCATGATATATAATTTTTTTTTTTTTTTTTTTTACCATTTGGTTTGCTAATATGTTGTTGAGGATTTTGGCATCTACTGTTATCTGGGATATTGTCCTGTCATTTTCTTACAGTGACCTTGTTTGATTTTGGTATCAGGGTAATCTTGGACTCATAAAATGATTTTTGGAAGTATTCTCTCCTGTTCTATTTTTTGGAAAAGTTATAGAAAGACTGGTATTAGTTCTTCTTCTTTTTTTTTTTTTTTTAAAGATTTTATTTATTTATTTGCGAGAGAGAGAATGAGAGACAGAGAGCATGAGAGGTAGGAGGGTCAGAGGGAGAAGCAGACTCCCTGCCGAGCAGGGAGCCCGATGCGGGACTTGATCCCGGGACTCCAGGATCATGACCTGAGCCGAAGGCAGTCGCCCAACCAACTGAGCCACCCAGGCGCCCCTGGTATTAGTTCTTCTTTAAATGTTTGGTAAAATTTATCAGTGAAGCCATCTGGTCCTGGATTTTTGTTTTTTGGGGGGGGGTTTTGATTACTAATTCAATCCCCTTACTAATAATTTATCTGTTCAGATTTTCTATTTCTGCATGATCCAGTCTTATTAAGTTGTATATTTTTAGAAATTTAACCATTTCTTCTAGGTTGTCTAATTTGTTGCACATATTGTTCATAGTAGTCTCTTATGATTTCTGTATTTCTGTGCTATCAGTTGTAATGACTCTTCCTTCATTTGTAAATTTATTTATTTGAGTCCTCTTTTTGTTCCCCTTAGTAAATCTAGCTAATGATTTGTCTATTTTGTTTATTTTTAAAAAACAATCTTTACTTTCATTGATCTTTTTTATTGTTTTGTTAGTCTCTATTTTATTTATCTCCACTCTGATCTTTGTCATTCCTTCTTTCTCCTAACTTTTGCCTTAATTTGTTCTTTTTCTAGTTCCCTGAGGTATAAAGTTAAATTGTTTGAGATCTTTCTTTTTTATTACTGTAGGCATTTATTGCTATAAACTTCTCTCTTAAAACTGCTTTTGCTGCATCCCATAAGAAAACATAGGACTTAAACTACATGTTAGACCAGACTGACCTAACAGACATATGTAGAATATTCCAATGACCAGCAGTAGAACACCTATTCTTTTCAAGCACACATGAAACAATCTCTAGGATTGATCATGTTAGGCCACAAAATGTCTTGATAAATTTAAGAAGATTGATATCTTATCAAACATCTTTTCTGACCACAATGGTATGAAACTAGAAATCAATTACAAGAAGAAAAGTGAAAAAGTAACAAATATGTGGAGTTTAAACAATAAGCTTCTGAACAACCAATGGGTCAAAGAAGAAATTAAAAGAAAAATCAAGGGGTACCTGGGTGGCTCAGTTGGTTAAGCAACTGACTCTTAGCTTCCACTTAGGTCATGATCTCAGGTTTGTGAGATCAAGCCCTGAATAGGCCTTCACACTCAGCAGGGAGTCTATTTCTCTTCCTCTCCCTATGCCTCTCCCTCTGCTCCTCCACCTGCTTGCATGCTCTCTCCCAGTCTCTCTCTGAAAAAAAAAAATAAATAAATCCTTTAAAAAAAAAGAAATAAAAAAATCTTGAAACTTAACATTTCTCAGTCATCTTTATAGTTTTGTAAATCTTGGGTATTACAAATGTGAAATACCTTTCTTTTCCTCCCTTCCATCTTTGTGGAGGTAAACAAAATGAACTTCCTTCACTTTGAGCTTCAAATCAGAATTCATTTTGTTATAGAAATAACTTTATGAATGACTGTTAGCTCCATAGAATAGCTAAATATATTATATCATATCCATAGTAATTTCACGGACAACCACGAAAACTTTGCAACAATTCATAAAATCCTTTTCCAGTCCAAGTATTTTCCAAACTATAATTTGTATTTTTGGGAACACAATAACTACATATGTAAATGCAGTTTTGATGAGTACTTATGTATGCAATAAATTTACTTATTATTGTAAATAGTAATCCATACTTTAATGTAAACAAGTATAAGTAATGTCAATAGTTTTAGTTCTACTAAATTGTCAATAATTTTGGTTATATAAGAAATGACACTAACAAAAACTTGATATTTTGTTGGTAAATATACTATACATCAATCAATATACACCTACCTTTTCATTTCCATGATACTGTAATAAATAATTTTTTAATTAATCACAATAATGCATCAAGCCCTACAGCAAGTGAAATATACATAAGCTAAATTAAAACTTTTTTCCCACTCAAATTTACATCAGAAAAACATCACCTATTGATATTTAAAGCAACCAGGGATTCAAAAACACGTGCATGGGGCAATTTCAGGTATTAGTTGATTAATTTTAATCAATTAATTGAAATTTTACTTAATATGTTTCCGTGCCATGTAATTAAAATTTTGTTTATGTAAACTAGTGATCCTTGACAGCAACTAGTATGTTTAATTTTATTTACTTAGATTTGTATATTTCTCATACTGTACAAGATCTTATTTACATACATTATCAAATTCCATATAAAAATATTTTTATGTGGTAGAATTTATTTCCATGAAGCATAAAACAAAGTTTATGTTTAATTTCTATGCTTATAAGTTATTTTCCAAGGAGTCACAGCTGTTAAGTTGAAGATCTAGGCACTGAACCCATAGTTTCTGAAAAAAACCCAGTCATTTGGCCTCCATTTGCTAACTTTAAAGGTTTGTCACTTTATTAAATAATTTGCATATAATGTTATTCCTAGAAATCTACTACACAGGTACATTGAATGATATTTAAAACAAGCAAAAATTTTAGTAAGATCTAGAAACTTTGCCTTTTTATTTTGACAAAATTACCACCTTAAATACAGAACTAGATAATAATTACATGTTTTTCTTCAACCTAGTAGTTATTATTATTATTTGGTAATAGCATCATTATATTTCTGCCTCTGCTGAAGTTCGGTTTCATTACGCAAAGTTAACACAGTACATACACTTTTTAAAACTGTGAGTACGTATAGTGTACACCTCTGATTTTATGGTGAATGGAGATAGTGTAACCAACATATATCTTTCATCAAAACAGCTATTGTCTTTCAGAGATCTGAAGAGTAAGTATTTAGAAGACTATATGTATCATTGGTACCCCCAATGTGAATGACAAATGTACTTAGCTATATTTGTTATGAATGTTATTCTGCTACTAAATATTGTATGCTTTAACTGTTCTCTCAAATGACAGGAAAAAACATAGTTGCCCTTTATAAAATTCCATCTTAATTTTTTGTTGTTGTTATATAGAAATGGATGACAGTAGTGATAAGTTAAAAAGAAAGAGCTCCTGTTTCCAAGGTAACCAATCTAAATTAATAGCAGGCCTACAGAACTTCATGTTCAGAATATAATGTAAAAGGTTCAATCTGTAGTTCAGAAATGAAAGCCAAAATTATTATATTTTTGGATTGGTTTGGAAACATTTTTAAATTTCAAAGTTTCAGCTGAGAATTTTAATTTGGATTAGGCAGTAATATTTCTTTTCTGAAGGAGAAACATTTTCTTTCTTTTTTTCTTTTTAGAGAGAAAGAGAGCATGCACATGCATGAGTGGGGCAGGGAGGGGCAGAGGAAGAAGGAGAGAGAGAATCTTAAGCAGGGTTCATGCCCAGCACAGAGCCCTATGAGGGGCTCAATCTTACAACCCTGAGATCATAACCTGAGCTGAAATCAAGAGATGCTTAACCAACTGAGCCACCCAGGTGCCCCAAAGGAGAAACACTTTCTGATTAAATTTCAAATTGAGGCAGAAATACCGCTGGTTAATCTCTATAATATCATTATCTATACAACAGAATATGATATAAGCATATAATAATTCTTCAGTGAAATATTCTGATGGAGAACTAACACTGATTCATTGTCCCCAAAGGCCATGTGAATTTTTCTTACTCTCATGCATATTTTTCTGCTTCGCTTCCCTTCTTTCTTTCTTTCTTTCTTCTTTCTTTCTTTCTTCTTTCTTTCTTTCTTCTTTCTTTTCTTTCTTTCTCTTTCTTTCTTCTTTCTTTCTTCTTTCCTTCTTTTCCTTTCTTCTTTCTTTCTTTCTTTTCTCTTTCCTCTCTTTCTCTTTCTTTCTTTCTTTCTTTCTCTCTCTCTCTCTTTCTTTCTTTCTTTCTTTCTTTCTTTCTTTCTTTCTTTCTTTCTTTCTTTCTTTCTTTCCTTTCCTTTCCTCTTTCTTTCTCTCTCTTTCTCTCTCTCTCCCTTCCTTCCTCCCTTCCATCTTTTTCTTTCATCTATCTGTCTAGATATCCATCCACACATACTATATATATCTATGCTTGATCAAATGCATTCTCACTGCAGAGTCTAAATTAGCCTCTATGCTATAATGCCTCACAGAGGAGAGTGCAGAAGAGTGAGTATAAGAATTTATAGAGAGGGCAGGAATGATCCAGTACACTTGCTATTTCCTAAAAGAGTGTTGTAGAGGAAAGCTTTAAAATTTCAGAGACACTCAGTATTAAGACAAAAGCAGAGAGTAAGATTAAATAAATGAAAACAGTGAGCAATTAATTAATACTATAGAATTGAAACTCTAGTAGTTTCCAAGGGAAATTATGTCAATACTAAGCTTATTTTTTATAGTTTACCTTTAATAAATTGATGTGTGTGTGTGTTACTGAAAGAGACTTAGTTAATTTTGCACATAAAAGTTCATTCATATGACTGAGGTAACAAAGGTTAGTATGCCAATAACTGTGAGAATTCTTATAACTATTTCATCCAATTTTCATATTTTTTGACTTTCCTGACATAAAGAACCACATGTGATATGTCTTTCTCCTACGGCATATATTACAGTGCTGAAGTATTTGGGATAAGTCCAAATAAATACCACATATAATGTATTTTAATTATAAACCAAATTTGATCCTTTCATAATATGGAAGAATAAATTTAACAATGCAAGTGTGTGAAGGACCCTTAACATTCTACTGTATAATTTGACTTTTAAAAATTTACTTTTAATATTTCTAAAATAATAGCATTATGTAATATAATTAAGATTCAGATTTTATTTTAATTTCTTGTGAAATATTTATGTAATGTTATCATGAATATCCTGTAACTAATTTGCTAATTGTTAAATTTATTATTCATTAATGAATTATTTTTTTTAAAGATTTATTTATTTATTTGACAGAGAGAGTACAAGCAGAGGGAACAGCAGAGGGAGAGGGAGAAGCAGGCCCCTGGCTGAGCAGGGAGCCCGATGTGGGGCTCAATTCCCAAGACCCTGGGATCATGACCTGAGCTGAAGGCAGCTGCTTAACCGACTGAGCCACCCAGGTGCCCCGTTTGATGAATTAATTATTAACAGACTTAATAGATATTCAAATGGCAAAATATTTTTGAAAGAAAAGACATGTGAAAATTGCCAAAATTCAACTCAACATAAACATGGTAGCCTCTAATGAATAAAGCTTTCAATGGGAGGTGAGGAACATGATCACTGAGTACTAAGCAAGATATAATTAAAATATTTAAAGGTTAATAATAGTATCAATTGTATTAGATAATATATTTTAAAGTTATGAATGATGTAACAATTCATTATACAAAATATTGCTTGACTTTAAGTATTTAATTTACTTCATTCTTTTGCAATAAAACTACGTTGATAAATTTTAAAAATTGACAACAGTAGGTGTTGGCAAGGATGGAAATGGAATCTCATAAATTTCTTATGGGAGTGTAAAACAGTACTGCTTTAAAAAAATTGCTTAGCTGTTTCTTATACTAATTGTACACTCACAATTAATGTGATTTAGCAGTTCCACTCTTAGGTGTTTTAGAAAGGGAAATAGCGGGCGCCTGGGTGGCTCGGTCATTAAGCGTCTGCCTTTGGCTCAGGTGATGATCCCAGGGTCCTGGGATTGAGCCCAGCATTGGGCTCCCTGCTCTGCAGGAAGCCTGCTTCTCCCTCTCCCACTCCCCCTGATTGTGTTCCCTCTCTCGCTGTGTCTCTGTCAAATAAATAAAATCTTAAAAAAAAAAAAAGGAAATAGTAATAAATGTTCTGACAAATTCTTATACAAGAAGTTTCCTAACATACAAATTTCTTAAAGTCCCAAACTGGAAACAACTGAAATGTCCATTAACAAGTGAATGAAAAAAACTTATATATCTATACAATGGAATATGCTTAGCAATAGAAATGAATTATTGATACAGACAAAAAGAATGAATATCAAAAGGTATTATATTGAGAAAAAGAAGCTACCACTGGATCAGAGTAGGGGCAGGAGGCTCAGATTGACTGTAAAGAGGCACGAGGGAACATTTCAGGTGATGAAAATACTTAACATGTTGTTTTGGTTGGTAGATACTTGGTGGGTATACAGTTACCAAGTCCTATGAAAGTGAAACATGTAAGTTCTGTGCATTTTATATTATATAAATTATACCTCAACTAAAACTTACAATGAAAAAGCTTCTTAATAGGAAATTCATGTATCACACAAAATCTGTTTATTTCTATATATTGATATATTTTCAGATTAAACACACTTCTGAAATTTTGCTTGTAGAGTGATTCTTCTCTAAATAACAAAAGTAAATTGAAAAACATATTTAAGTAAGACCAGTAAACCAGTATAATACTAGATGAAAAATGTTGAAATATAGAGCTCTAATTTTAATTTTTCACTTGTATATTTGATTTTTACCTGTATATTAGTGAAATTATAACTTTGTTCTCTTTCTTTTTTACAAAAATGTATGTAATACTTCAGCCTATGTTTAAAAATTATTTACCTTGAAGTAGATTGCATCTATTGGGAATGTGACTACTTCAAAAAATTTCAATTTTGATATAATATGAACAATTATTGAATAAAAATAAACCATTAGAAATAGACTTCTGAAAAAGAGATATCTTGGTTTTAAAAAATCAGCCATCTATATTAAAGATACTACTGTATCATTTATTATGCATAAATTAAATCTAAAATAAAAATAATATTAACTTCTACTGTATAGAGAGTTATGGGAGACTACAGAAAAGGAAGCTTGATTTTCTACCTTGGGGTTTAAGATACAGAAGGAAGCCTAGGTGACCCTTGACTGATGCTTGGTGAAAAATATGATATTATAGAACTTATATCTGTTTTAATATGGGAAATAGATGAGTTTGGCAAATAAATCTGTTGCCTCTGTTCTTATGAAAATAAAAATAAGACCCTTTATAGTACATACATTATATACATCTCAATGAGGAAAGTAACATGATGTTTTCCGTGTTTCTATGAGAAATCTCTTTTGATTTAAAAAATTTGAACTTACTTTCACTTTCTGGTTTTCTTAAAAATAAAAGAAGTAACTACTGACGATGCCTCAATGAGATAATGAAGATGGGATGGGATTTCACCACAGATCACCGTCTTTCTTTTTTTCCCCCACAGAAGCTAATAAATGCAGTTGCAAAACTTATGTTCTTTAAAGTCATAAAGTTTGGCAGTAGTTGTTGGTCAAGTGCCCTGTTTACCCTCCTTCTTCCCCTGGAGAGCAGGTTAGTCTCATCATGCAATCTCAGTAGCCTGGGCTCCAATGGTGATAATTAATTATAATACTTACTTGGTAGTTTGTGTCTAATCCTAAGACCTTTACAAATATTAACTAATTTATTCTGCCAACATTCCTAAGTGTAAGTTCTTATTATTTTCAGAGATGTCAAGTGACCTGCCTTGGGACACCTTGTTAGTAAGTGGTGGATCCGGGCTTCAGCCGGGCTGACAGGCTCCGGGCATCTACACTACAGCTTCTCTGTTGTGTGTGGTATAAGGAAAGCAGTGCATGTAATAAGTGACTACGATTTGTCATTAACTTGATAAAGAGGAATGGAATAGTAATCTTTTGCTTTTATTATTATACAATAATTCATTATTGTATATTTATATTAAAATATTTAATCTCATAGCTTTAAAAAATATAATCAAGTAGGCCTTGTCCAGAGCAGGAGTCATCACTGATTTAGATAAAGTTCTAAAATGTATCTCCATTTGTTTTGGCCACTCTCTCATTTTTTACCTTTTGTCTGGATATCCCATTATGGGCTTACTTTCCCACACTCTACGCTGTCCATTCCTGCTCTGTGGGATCTCTAGTGACTAAACATGGTTAATAAAGCTTTTACTTTTGTAGTATTAGTGTTGATCACTTTTTTCTTTAAGGAGAACTGCTTTCAAGGAACAGTCTACTATTTAAAAGCACCCAGAGGAAAAGTGCTATCATCGGGTTTAGAACATTTTTTCCAGCCTATAGCATGGTGTTTGGTACATAATACACCCTCAATAAATGATGTAAAATGAATCTATAAATTAAATAGATGTATGAATCAATTAATTAGTTAAATGGTTTGCTCAGTTTAGAGTCAATGTTTAATCATAGTTGATTAGTTAGCTGATATCAATAAGCTGATTATGGGTCATCTTAAAGATCAGTGAGTTATTTCCTTAAAAAATATTTGTTTCAATCACAGCCATCGGTTACTTTTCTGCTATTTCATATATCATGAATAACTTCACTAAAATTTACACCCAGTGGCTTGATAAACTAATAACTAGAAAAACTTGGAACAAGGTTCATGTCTATATGTTATTTTGCACAGTCTTCTGTTAAAAAAGCAGAATTATTGAGATATGCTTGACTATAATAAACTATGAATATTTAAAATATATAATTTGATAAGTATTTACACATGCATACCTCATGAAATGACTCCTAAAATCAAGATTATGCAAGATTTTTGTGACAATTTATAAAAATATTAACTATACCTATCTGAATTTGATATCCCATTGGACAACATTGTTAAACACTTTACATTTTGGTAGTACACATTTACTCCTACCTTTACCTGCATTAAAGTCATTTCCTATATGTGACAAATCTGTGTGTGTGTGTGTGTGTGTAAAACATTAAAATGTGGGTAAGGCTAAATAGCATATACACGTGTACCACACTTCAGAAGTTTGGCCCAGTGTAAATTACTCCTTTAGAAAGTTTTTTCTTTTTAAATTTTCATCTAATAGTATTACATTGGTTTGTGATCTATATTTTGATGTTCTGGTTTCAGAAGGAAATTGTCCATCCCCATTATAGGTCAATTATGACAAAATTTCACACTTTTTTTATTTAATACTTTTTTATCCAAAAGTAAAGCATTTCACAAAACTTCCTTCAAAAAATAAGTGTATGCCATCACATTCTAGCCATTTCTTTATATTAAATCATCAATTATGTGCAAAAAATTCTTCAAATTCATTATAAAAACAAAAAAAAATAATCATAGAACTTGACTGATTTTTATTTAACTGATAATTTTATTAGGGAATTTTTCTCAATTTATAGGTCACAAATAGTAAATAAAAGAACTAATGAGTATATTTATAGAAGATATAGCAGGGAATCTAATATATGTATTTATCTATTACTCCAACCACAAACTAATGCATTAGGTATATCCTGAAGGATGAGTAAATTTAATATGATTAAATTCTAATGGGCAAAACTTAAAATATATATATGTATATATATATATATACATATATATACATATATTTAAGCCGAGGCTAACACTCCACAGAAATTTTCCAAATACATTCAATGTAGAAATGATATGAAAAACATTCTACTTATATATCTGTGTGCTGGCTTAAATGTTTTTCACCCCCCTTCTTTGCTGGTCTCCCTATTGTTATTGCCAACACACACAAATAAACAGGAGTTTCAGTTCCTTGACGGTCCTTCTGTCTGTTTCTTATTCTCAGCATATCATCCTAATCCTTTCTTTGTAATTTTATTATCATTTTCTGAAGCCAACTGTGATAGGTAACATAGCATTTTGGATTCAGGTGGGGAAAAGATAACAAATACAGAGAAAGCTTTCATGTGGATAATCTGAGAGAGTGGGAGTATGGAGAAAGGAAACAAAGATAGGGCATCTGAATGTGACTGTGATAGTCATATTCTAAGTTATCCTGATTACTACAGTGTATTTAAACCAAAGCAAAGATTTGTATTTGTTCAATTTTACATTTATCATAAATGGCTTTGAGGAAGTTTGTTTATCCAAGCCAGTATCTAAAGGTTTTCTTTCATTTAAATATATTAGGGAAATGAAGAAGAATTAAATTTAAGAAAGAAATTACATAGGAATATCAGGAAGTCATATTTGATCATAAATTGAATATGAATTAAATAAATAAGGGCTTTATTTTTAATATGGGAAGGACTCTAGAGGGTTTCTCTAGGTTTTGGTGATGTCAAGCAACAGGGTACTCCAAACTAAACTAATTAGCTAAAAATATTTTTTTAAATTAGTACTTTTAAAGCTTTATTTGTAAATAGATTTTATTCTTATTGTATGAGCATGCCCTGCATTCATAGTTACCTAGAGTAAGATGAAATAGGAAATAAATGAATATGAATATGATAGAAGGGATCCACAAAAAGGTTAAATGAATGTGAGTCATTAATACAAAGAAGTGAAATGGTTGCCCTCTTCCTTAGAATTATATTATGATAACCAACTGCAGCAATGATAATGGTAATAATAATACAAATTAATATTTATGAATCACTATGTGCCAAAAATTTTTCCATTTCATGTGCATTAACTTTTTATCTTTCCAGTTTTATTGAGACATAATTGACATATAACATTCTATCAGTTTAAGGTATACAACATAATGATTTTATATATACATATACTGTAAAATAATTACCACAATAAGTTTAGTTAACATCCATTACCTCACAGTTACAATTATTGTGTGTGTGTGATGAAAGCTTTTAAGATCTACTCTCTTAACAACTTTCAAATATAAAATATAATGCTGTTAACTATAATCAAAATACTGTATGTTATATCCCCTGAACTTATTTATCTAATAATTGGAAGTTTAGACTTTTGACCACCTTTATCTACTACCTCCATTCCACACCCACCACATTTGACAATCACTGATCTGTTCTCTGTTTCCATGAGTTGTTTATTTAGAATTTACATATAGGTGAAATTATTCAGTATTTGTCTTTCTTTGACTTTTTTCACTTAGCATAATGCCCTCAAGGTACATCTACGTTGTCCCAAATGGCAGGATTTCCTCCTCCTGTTTTATACAATATTCCATATATATATATGGGTTTTTTTTTTGCTTTATCCATTCAATGGACACAGGTTGTTTCCATGTCTTGCCTATTGCAAATTGCCTACTGAAATAAACATGAGGGTGCAGATATATCCTTGACATAGTGATTTTGTTTTCTTTGAATATATACCCAGAAATGGAACTGCTGGATCATGGTAGTTGTGTTATTAATTTTTTGAGGAGCTTCTATATTTTTTTTTCATTGTGGCTAGAACAATTTACATTACCACCAACAATGTACGGGGTTCCCTTTTCTCCACATCCTTGCCAATACTTGTTATCTCTGGTCTTTTTGATAACAGCCATTCTAAAAGGTGTGAGGTGATATCTTAACATGGTTTTGATTTGCATTTCCCTAATGATTAGTGATGTTAAGCCCCTTTCATGTAGCTGTTGTTCATTTGTATGTCTTCTGTGGAAAAATGTCTATTTAGTTCCTCTCTCCATTCTTTTTTATCAAGTTGTTTGTGTTTTTGTTATCAAATTGTAGGAGTTACATATTTTTCATATTAATGCCTACCAGATATATAATTTGCAAATGTTTTCTTCCATTCTTATGGATGCCATTTCATTTTGTTGATGGTTTCGCTTGCTGTGCAAAGATTTTTTGTTTGATGTAGTCTTGCTTGTTCATTTTTGATGTTGTTGCCTTTGTTTTTGGTGTCAAATCCAAAAAAATCATTGCCAAGACCAATGTCAAACTTACCCCCTATGTTTTCTTCTAGGAGTTTAATGGTTTCAGATCTTACATTCAAGTCTTCAACCCATCTTGAATTGTTTTTTGCCCATGGTGTAAAATAGGAATCTAATATCATTCTTTTGAATGTAGTTGTCTCGTTTTTCCAACACAATTTATTGAAGAAACTCTCCTTTCCCCATTGTATATTCTTGGCTGCTTTGGAGGATACAACTCTTTCTTTTTAATTTTCACAATAATTTGAAAAGTATTATTGTCTTCACTCTCACTTTAAAGATAAAGAAACATGGGCATAGAAATATTGACTAACTTGCTTAAGATCTTAACAACATCTAGGATATAGTATAATAAGGCTTTAAGCCCATGAAGTTCAGTGTGAGTCTCAGTCTTACTGAGGGCTGCATCAATTCCCATTCCTTGGTTTTATAATTTCTTTATAAGGTGTTATGTTTTCCTTTATTAACAAATAAATCTTTCTCTGCCCCACTTTCAACAATGTCTTCTAGTCATATGTATGTATTTAATGGCTTCCAACGTATTTTTTTTTTTTTTAAAGATTTTATTTATTTATTCATGAGAGACAGAGAGGGAGAGGCAGAGGGAGAAGCAGGCTCCAAGGAGCAGAGAGCCCGATGCGGGACTCGATCCCAGGACCCTGGGATCATGACCTGAGCCGAAGGCAGACGCTTAACCATCTGAGCCACCCAGGCGCCCGGTTTCCAACGTATTTTGTTCTAGTGTCTTCCAAAGCAAGCTTGTCACATGATCTTTACTATCTAAGCCCAGAGCAGCACTTCAGACTTGTATCACAATATTTTCTTCTAAACATATAACGCTCTAGTCATTCTGGACTACTCTGTGTTCCAAAAAGTTGATCAGTATGACTACTCAAAACATGCATTCATAATATTCTTTCGATCTATCATGTCTGTTTCCGTTCTGCTTACCAAAGCACAACTTACTACTTAGCACAAATGTCATTCCTCTGAATTTTTTTCTAGACATCTGTGTCAGATTTAGTTGTTCCTTTCCTGATTCTAGCCTTTCATCTTATATCTTTATTATTGCACTTGTTTTATTCTTCTTTGATCATAATTTGATCTTTAAATCGCTAAGTTCATAAGGGATCAAATATCCTTGGAGTTTTTCCTTTGTGGCCTTGGAACAAATTTAGTATCGCCAACCACAAATGGTCAGACCCTGAATTGTACCCTCAAGTCATGCTGTTTTCAGGAATACTCACTGCCCAGGGGTTACAGGAAAAAGACTGTAAGAATGAATTGCCCTCTAGTTCAACCCAATTGACAGCATTTTCCCAGGGATATACTAGAACAGCCTAGTTCTAGCTCTTAATTGATAATAGGGTGAATAAAATTTTTCCAAGGCATCATGGAAATATGCTCTGATGAAGCAAATCAAGAGCACAGACTGGTGTCTCAGGGTTAGTAGCCTAAATGAAGCCAGAGGGTTCCATTGTGTGAAACTTAAGAGCCAGGAAAGCTGCACCATTATGTTGTGAAAATATATATTTTCTCATTTTATACATTCAACACTGTTTTAATGAAAGCACATCCAGACTTTGTGAAACTTTAAAAAACATTCTAAAATGTGTATAGAACGTAAAATGTGTAATAATGGCCAAGAATGTACTTAAAAATAAGAAATTTGATACACTTCATTACAATAATTGACTATATAATGGTGTCCAGGAAACAAATAGATCAGAGGAAGTACACAGAACATGTGGAAGGAGACTAATACATATATAAAGATATAGGCTATGATTCAGGTCACATTTCTAATTATAGTCAGTTCTGCTATCATGCCTGTTTTTACAACATGACTTTGTTTCAATACAATTGATATATCATGGAAAAAAAATAAATATAATGTAAATTTCCTGTTTGCTCATGTGTAATTTCATCCTAGAAAAGCACTAAAAGAATGCAGCAAACTGCACCTAGCAAAGTGGAGCCTCAGAGGAATATACAAAACATGCTCACATACACATTTCAATTACCAGCGTCTTTAGTTCATTGTGTACATTAGTGAGCCACACCCATGCACATCTGGTGTCATTTTCTCCACCTTCCACCACTTCACAATTACTCATCAACTGTAACCCTTCCAATGCTCACTTCTACAAACTTTTTTTCTAGATTATCATATTTACTACAGTGTTCATGTGCTTGTTAACTATTTAATACATATAAAACTGTGTCACTGTTTTTCCTTAGGGTTTTTTTTGTTTGTTTTCTATGTGTTACTGATGAGGTTTTTTAGTATGTTCCCCCTACCCCAGTTTTCCAGTAAGATTGTATTTTTATTGAGCAACTATGCGCACCATAATGATTTTTAGGAATGCATATGTTGTATTATAGTGGAACTGAATGTAAATGGTCCAGGGGAATTAGTTATTGATTCTAAAAACAGATTTCTGAATCATGTTATAGGTAACATTATTCAAGGAAAATACTCATGACTAAAGTATTAAATAAAAAGGAAACACAATTTTTTTTATCTGGTGAGAACACTTAAAATCTTCTCTCTTAGCAAATTTCAAGTACACATTATTATCAACCATATTCACTATATTGTACATTAGGTCTCCAGAACTTTTTGATCTTCTAACTGAAAATTTGTACCTTTTGATCAATATCTCCCATTTCCCACCACCTCCCAGCTTCTGGTAACTGCCATTCTACTCTGTTACTGAGAGTTTGACTGAGAGTTTTTTTTAGATTTCATATATAAGTAAAATCATGCAATATTTGTTTTTCTGTATCTGGTTTATTTCACTTAACATAAGTTCATTCAGGTTCATCCACAACATTCACACAAATGGAAATGGTAGCTGTGGGAGGTGATGAATATGCTAATTAGTTTGATGGTGGTAATTATTTCACAAAGTATACACATACCAAAACATTATATCTTATGCCTTAAATATTTAAGATTTTTTTGTCAAAAAATAAATACAAGTAAAAAAAGTGAACATACCAAAGTAAACAAATGTAGATGAATCAAATAAAAACAATCCTGTGACAAGAAAATTACCGTTTAGCCTTGACTTGGGGAAACAAAACAAAATGTACACACACAAACACAAACATAATACTTCCTAAGGAAGATGCAAAACCTAGAAAGCATAAAAGTAAAGACTGACAAAATTGACTCCTTAAAAATTAAATTGACTACCTAAAAGACTGACCAAATTGACTCCCTACCTTATATAAAAGTCTCTAAAATCAAAATTAAAATATAGGTGATAGGATAAAATAATTTAATTATTAACATAATTAAAACATAATTCAAAAATGAGCAAAATTTAAAATTTTACTCCACAAGTAAATGTTAAATGGCCAATAAACTTATGAGGTTTTTATCTTATTTGATCATGTGAGCAGAGGCCTCTCTGCATTAGTAATTGGGCACAAGGCAAATCAATGAAATAATTTATTTTAAACTATCAGATAAAGAAAATAAATGATTGATAATAGTTACTTTTAGGAATGGCAAAGGATATGAGCACTCTGAATCATTAGTGCAAATGCTATTTTACGTAATTTTAGGTGGAAATTTGGTAGTGACCCAGAAAATTCATGTCTATGAATCTGTCCAAGAAATATAATAGTACATGTACAAACTGTATATAGGCATGAGGTTGATGTTTACATCATTGCTTATAATGACAAAATTTATAAAATGTCCAACCATCACAAGAGAATGGTAATTAGTCTATAGCCATACTCTGGAATAATACCAGTTTTCAATTATAATGAATCAAATCTATACATAATGATATAGAAAATCTGACAGCACTTATTATTACAAGGTGATAAAACTAATAAAGACAAGCAATCTGATCTGATTTTTTTGTTGTTGTTTTACAAGACTAAAACAAAAAATAATGTTTGTGTATACCTGGTGTGGCAGGCAGAATAATGGCCTCAGATGTTCACATCTTAATACCTAGCACCTGTGAGGTTACCTTAAATAGCAATGGAAAGCCAAGGTGGCAGATGCCATTGAGGTTGCTTATCAGCTGAGTTTGAGATAAAGAGAATATACTGGATTATCTAGGTGGGCCCAATCTAATCACTTGAATCCTTAAAGGTCTTTAAAAGAGCAGTCTTCATCTGGTTCTCTGAATACCAGATGGTAGTGTGGAAAAACTAGATCCCTCCAATGTTATCTTTGAAGATGAAGGAAGGGGACCAGGAGACAAGGAATGCAGGATGTCTCTAGAAGTTGAAAAAGCAAGGAAAATTTTTTTCTCTCAGAGCTTCCAGAAAGGTAAGCAGCCCTGCTGATACCTTGATTTTCATTCTGTGCAACCCATGGCAGATTTTTGAAATAGAGAACTATAAAATTATACATTTGTGTTGCTTAAGCCATTAAGATTGTGTTAATTTGTTTTAGTAGCAACAGGCAACTAAAACACTTGGAAATAGAAAATTTGCCTAGAAATATATACCAAACTGTCAATTGTTGTTTTCTGTGGGAGCTGGAATAATACTGGGAAAAGTGTTAGAGGGGGAGGCTGTCCCTTATTACCATTTGCATAATAAAGAGGAAAATAAATCAGAAATAGAAAACATTATGAAAACCAATTATGTTGGGCCTTGTAGGCCATGTCATGGGATTTTTTTTTTTTTTTAAGATTTTATTTATTTATTTGACAGAGAGAGACACAGTGAGAGAGGGAACACGAGTAGGGGGAGTGGGAGAAGCAGGCTTCCCGCAGAGCAGAGAGCCCGATGAGGGGCTCGATCCCAGGACCCTGGGATCATGACCTGAGCCAAAGGCAGATGCTTAACAACTGAGCCACCCAGGCATCCCATGTCATGGAATTTTAATTTTATTCTAAATGAAATGGTGAAGTCTTTAAAACGTTTTTGGTTTGGGTTTTTTTTTGTTTTTGTTTTTGTTTTGTTTTGTTTTGAGAGAGAGAGAAAGAGCATTCATGTGGTGGGGGAGAGGGCAGAGGGAGAGAGAATCTTAAACAGGCTCCACCCTACCATGGAGCCCGACCTGGGGCCCCATCTAAGGACCCTGAGATTATGAGCTGAGCCGAAATCAAGAGTTGGACGGTTAGCCAACTGAGCCACCCAGGCGCCCTCATTAAAAAGGTTTAAGCAATGGAATAATATGATCTAAGATTTTCAAAATCTCACTGACTGACTTGTAGAAAATACAGTTTTGGTGGCAAAAGAGGAAACAATATGAATGCTGCTGTACTAGTCCAGGCAAGTGATGTTGACTCACAGAAATGATATTTAGAAAATGATTCTGATGGATAGACAGGGGATGATTGTGCATGTGCACCTATGTACATAAAAGAGAAAAAGAAAGAAAAAAGAAAACATTAAAATGTGATATTAAAAGAGCAAATACAGTCACTAACGTGTTTTAGCTAATGTGCAATTTAACATGCAGGAATGATGTAAAGCTGTGTTAGTTCATACAAGATTTTTCCCCAGAGCTTATTTTGTGCCACCGTCATAGCAGCTGAATGCAGCAGTCCCAAATGAAATACAGTACAGACATGATGCCCTTGGTGCTTTTCCTTTTGTCTGATTAGACCACCTAATTTGCCTTCGGAGTATTCATTGAATGGTGCTTACAGATTTTGTGCATTTTGTGTGTTCCTTTGGTGAATTCTTTCCCTATCTAACTATCTGGGATATGTGTATTTCTTTCTTTCTTCTAGTGATTAACTTAAGTTTTCTGAAGAAACCCATATTTTAAACTTCATAATCAAGTTCTTTTTATCACCATGAAACATGAGAAAATGAACAAAACTAATCTCTCCCTCTCACCACTCCCCCACCCCCACATGACCCTTGCTAAATTCCTGTCGGCAAGCTTTGGGATCTCAGGAGGACCACCGTGTGATCTTTGTGATCCTCACCGTTCTAGCTGCCCCCCAAACACCCAGTACTCATTTGTTGGGATCTTATGCCATTCCAGCCCATGGAATCTTTCCATGGCATTCATCTGTTTTCTTTTTCAATCTTTGAAATGAGAAGGACTTATCTCACCTCTTTTTTTTTTTTTTCTGGAAAAGTAATATAAAAATAACTTTCATATAAGAATAAATTTAAAAAGTAGTATTTTCTATGAAACCATTAAATATTGGGATGCCTGGGTGCCTCCATTGGTTAAGCGTCTGCCTTCAGCTCAGGTCATGATCCCAGGGTCCTGGGATCGATTCTGCATCGGGCTCCTTGCTCAGTGAAGAGCCTGCTTCTCCCTCTCCCTCTGCCCCTCCTCCCTGCTTGTGTCCTCTCTCCCTCTTTCTCAAATAAATAAATAAATCTTTATAGAAAACCCCATTAAATACTAAATGTTAAATCTTCCATTTCTGGAGCTTGATTGCCTCCACGTAGTTCAAAGACTACTAAGATTAAGAGGCTTGTTTCCTTTATCCTTGTTGACTTCTCACACACAAGTCAAAATACTATCCCTGAATCAAAAGTGTTTATCCTTCTAAAGTTATCTAAACTCACTCTCTGGAGCTTTTTAAAAACAGCAGATAAAGGAAAAATGAAAGATCACAAGTTAAAATTCTGTAGAGCATCTTCCTTCACTAAAATGGGTTTCTATAAGCTCCCTGTTCAAAATGTCAACAACAAATCTTGTGTTGTTTATTCTTTATTGATTATACTGAAACATGCTGTGACCTCTGAATCTTCAGAATAAGCTTTTTATTTCAGGAACACTAATTCTATTATATATTCTATTATATACTGTTTAATTGTAAAAAAAAACATTATCCATGTAGACATTTTATCTAGCACTATAGTGTTTGCTGTTTGCTTTCACTTTACTAACTGTACTGGAAACATTCCTCTTAACTACAAGTCCTCTAAAAAGGATGTCTTCCTTCCATTATTACCTGATCTCCTTTTAAAATTTTCTTCATAATTTATGCATAAGATTTATGGTTTTAATATGAGTAGAGTGTAAATATTTTTATCATTTTTTTCTCTCTCAGAAATTAACCCACTTGCCACAGTGAATGAGGAATTGCAATGCAATTTAATTTTACACAAATTTTGTATGTATCTGTAACCTCAAACCATAACATAGAAAAAAGGGCTGCTAAAAAGGAAAGATCAATATAGGATATGAAAAGATGTCAGGAGAAATATAACTACAGTGAATGGCTTTCCACAATAAAGAGTACATCTGACGAGGGTTTGTGAGGGGAAACTTTGTCGCAGTTAATGGGTAAAATCCCCTTGCATTCACTCCCTCTTTTCAACCAAAATGTCTACAGTTTTTATCTTACGTCTGTTGCACCATTATAGTGGTGGTTATGTTGGGAACAGATAACTTCTCTCTTTAGTTTCATAGGTCAAAAGCTGGAGAGGAATTGTGTGCCCTAGAAGCTATATCTAATGGATTAAACCCAGAAAACTCAGTATCTGGATGCTGTTGAGATGATAAGGTTTTGATCTTTGAGCTCATGCTCTCATGTGATGAGGATCTTGATGTATCAATCAGAGAAATAGAACCAGTAGTAATACTCTTTATATATAAAGAAAATAATTTCATGGGATTGACTTTTTCTGTTGTGAGGCCTGAATAGGCAAGTCCAGAATCCACAGGGGAGGCTGGAACTTTCCAGCCTCCCCTATGGCACAAGGGGCATAAAGTTGAAGCTGCAATCCTCAAGCAGAATTTTGTCTTTAGGTAAACCTCGGTTCTGCTTTTAAGGCCTGTCAATTGAATGAATCAGGCCCACCCAGATTATCTAAAATAATCTTTACCTAAAGTCAACTGATTGTAGACATTAATCACATCTACAAAACACCTTCACAGCAACACTCAGGTTATTTTTATCAAATACTATGGATTATAGCCTGGCCAACTTGACATATAAAACTGACCATCACCTTTGAGTACTTTAGGAAGTTACTACATTTTATATGTGAGAAGGGCTTAAATCTTTAGAAGCCAGAGGGCAGACTGTGAGAGACAAACCCTAAGGTGACTACAAATGTTCCTGTCCTAACCTTCCAGTATTCATTTCCTTTTATAATCTCCTTCTCAAGAAGTGTAGGCAAGAGTTCTGACTTGCTCCTAACCAAGAGAATACAGTCAAGATAATAGAATGTCACTCTTATCATTATGTTGTGTAAGATTGCTTAGACTCTGGCATCATACAATTTTCTAATATTGCAAATATGATGGGGAAAACTGGGATATATCTCACTGTTGTCTTAAATATTATTTTTTCTATTCCCAATGATTTCAGAATTTCATCACAGATTTACTATCATTCAGGTTTCCACTCCTAAGTTTTTCCTATCCATATTCTTATCTGTGTTTCTATTGTGTTTCTGGGTGATTTTACAGAAATGTCTTTTTTCTTTCTTTCTCTTTTTTTTTTTTTTTTACTATTTTATTTATTTATTTGTCAGGAAGAGAGCACAAGCAGGGGGAGTGGCAGGCAGAGGGAGAAGCAGGCTCCCCACTGAGCAACGAGCCAATGTGGAACTCGATCTCAGGACCCTGGGATCCTCACCTGAGCCAAAGGCAGAGGCTTAACCGACTGACCCACCCAGGAGTCCCTACACAAATTTCTCAAATCATCTTGATTGTAGTTTTTATTTATTGTCTATATTTAAAATACCATTTTACAAGCCATTATTGGTCTGTTGAGTTTATATGGTCACTCTTTGTGCAGAAATCTATAATTTTGATGAAATCAAATGAATCATATTTATTTGTTTCCTTATGAATATATTCATTTATTTATTTAGCCTTGTGCTAGAGCCCTTTTTGAAATTCTCCACACTACTAGGCTGAATATATTCTAAATAGTTATATAGTAAATACTAATAGCTACATTAATTTTACCTTTCACATTTAGATCTTTAACATATCTGAATTCCATATCTATACAATACATGTTAACAAAATTTTCAATTGAAATCTACTTTTATTTTCTCTAAATGAGAGTTCTCTCTAACACCAGATACAAAATCTTACTTTGCTTATCTGTTTAACATCAAGTCTTTAAAAACACATTATTTGGTCTCTTAGTTATCAATTCTATTTCATTAGTCATTGTTTTTATTCCTTGTTTGTTTCTATTACTATTACCATTATTACTATTACTATTATCATACCTTTTAAAACCTAAAGGACATACCTCTTCCCACATCTTTTCGTTTTGAAAAAATTGATTTAGCTTCTTATAGCTCTTTATTATTCCAATGAAATTTTAAAATAATCTTGTAAGTTCTGGTTCTGGTTATCTTAGTGCAGGCTTATTTTTTAAAACTGATTTAAGTTTGGTCATAGTTCTGCATTTTTTTTGTTTTCTATTTTTCTTATGCAAATACTAATATGTGATTTTATGATTTGTTATGAGATGGTGTTATTGTAGGATTTATTTGATTTTATTTAAGAGTTCTAATTTACTAGCAAAAATCACTGATACTAATCTTAGCAAATAACTTGTGGCTATTTTCCTTTATATTATCTTAGTCATCAATGTATTCACTTGTTTCATTGCTTTCCAGATTTCATATGCACATACACATGCACACATACACACAGCACAATGCTAAGATCTTGTGAAAATATTGGCAGAGGCTGCTTTAGGGTTTGTTGGCCAAGAGTTTTGGGTATTTTAGTGATTCTAGAGTAGTTTGGATATTAAGTGTTCACATTAAATTTTTCATAACATAGATAATATACATTGAAAATTCATATTTGTACATGATATTGGACTAAGGGTTTTTATTTTGAGCAGGTTGCTCAATATTGCCAATATTGATCCACAGTGCTGGGCATTTTATGATAACTGATATATATTATTTTAGGGCTGAGTTTCGTTTCTACACTTGATCTTAGCCAAAAGGCCGAGAAGCGATAGGGCTGAGTTTCATTTCTAAACATTATCCATAATAAGGAAGCCGTTACGTCATAAGAAAGTGGCAGACAATAACCTAGTTCCTAAACACTCCTTCCATTTTGGGAGAAGGTCTGCTCTGTTTCTCTCATAGCTGGTCTACCCTTCGGCCTGTAAATTGGACCTGTTCATCAGGGTCCTTTGTAACTTCTTCCACCTATTTCCTACCCCCTTCACTGTATCATAAAGTACATACTGCATATTGTTATGTATACATTTCTGGATCTGCTGTGAATTACCGAAGTTTCACTGTTATTTATCAGCTATTGTTCAGCGATTGTGTTTGAGGTTGGAGCTGTCTCTCTTCAGTGTACATGAAATAGTCTATTCAAATGAGATGTGCCCTTATACTCCCATCTCTTCTGGAGATCAACCATCAAGTTGTTTTTTTTTTTTCATCAAGTATTTTTTTTTTTTTTTAAGATTTTATTTATTTATTTGAGAGAGAGAATGAGATAGAGAGAGAGAGAGCATGAGAGGGGGGAGGGTCAGGGGGAGAAGCAGACTCTCTGCTGAGCAGGGAGCCTGATGCGGGACTCGATCCCGGGACTCCAGGATCATGACCTGAGCCGAAGGCAGTCACTCAACCAACTGAGCCACCCAGGTGCCCATCATCAAGTATTTTTTTATAGCATTGTTTTGAGCACTTCTTTCTCAGCATAAAAAGTATCTGCATAAAAAGGCTTACTGCTTACCTAACCTACATAGTTGAAACTGTACATTATTTTGCAGCTCTATGACTCTCTTTAATAAAAGTGTTGTTTGTCTTCTGTGATCTCTAACAAAATCTACTTTTTCTCCTAAATTTTAATTAAGTTGTTTTAAGTGAATTTTGCAGAAAGTTAATTTTTCACTGGGATCTGAACTAAAACTCACTCCTCCAATTTTATACAACCATTAAAAATGTATATGATTACATTTCTACTCAGAGTAGGTAATACAGTATTCTTGCGTAAAATGAAATGGAGTTCTCTTCAAAACTGCATGGATGTCTTGTGTGGAATTAACATTTATTGTTTAAGACAATTACTACATGGCTGTACAAAAAAAAAACTGCTCTAAAAATATGGAAAGTTTAGAATGGCATGACAGTGTTTATAAAAATGTTTATATGTGTTTCTTGTTAGCAAAAAAGCAAGTGATGACTATTTTTTTGGAACCAGAAAAAAATTAGATAGATAAAATCAGTGATAAAACAAGCAAAATGAAATAAAATGCATTTTAGAGCATTACACTAGTAGATCACATTAATTGTGCACATGCTATCTGCCAGGTTCAATTATAAATCCTTTATAGGAATTGACTCACTTAACTCTCAGAACAACTATATGAAATAGATACAGTTGATACCATTATTTTACAAATGAGGTAATGAAGGCATGGAGAAGGAAGTAACTTGCCCAAGACCATACACATAGTAAGTGGTGGGCGTAATTTTAGGATGCAGAGGATCTAACTCCAGAGCTCACGTTTTTAATCACTACGTAATACGTTTGTTCACCATAAAGTCATTACCTCCAGGGTGTTTGGAATTTGGAGGCAAACTAAAATTAGGGTTCTTTTACCATAAGTGTTAAATTATCTGTGTCCATAGGTATGGATGATATGCTCGTGCCACAACAAAGATGTAAGTCACAGCACTATCATTCTGTTGTCCCTGTTTATTTCTTTTTTTCAGTGTTTCAACATTAGATGTCTCACATAATATGGATATTTCCACTCCATCATGTATATTCTAATTATCCTGTAGCTAGTCAGTGCAATAAAACTAATTTGAGAATACTCCACCTAATTAGCAGTTTTTGCCCTAATGCCATACACAGCAAGTGATGTTGCCATTGATTCTAAACTATAAATATTGAAAACTGTGATTATCTCCTAAGCAGTAATATATATTTAATATATATGTAAATGAACTCTAAGTAAACCATGTCGTATTGAGCTTGTTTCTCTCCCTGATGTGCACTAGGGCTGGCTCTGATTATGAGCATCCCCAGGATATTTGACTTGCCCACTCCCATCCCACCCCCCAGTAATTCTGCTCACTAAAAATCTCTCCTAAAGGTTTTCAAGAATTCTTCTAAGTATTCACAGGCATTAAAAGAGTAAGAAGGCTATCTCAGCTAGATATATTGTATCTATCTCATTGTTAAGAAATTAATGAAAGTAAGCAACAAGGCTGCATTTTTTTAGCTGTAGAATTTCTTCATAGGTTGCAGCTAAGCCAAACTGTAGCATATTGTTATTTGTACCAGAGACCATAAATCATCTATATGTCTGTTTCTAAATTAAATTTGCAATAACACACGATATTTTAAAAGTTCATCTCCCTTTTGATTCACTTGGAAAATTTTGATTCGATGGACAATGATAGATTCGTGCATGCTTTCAAGACACCCTTTACCTGCTATTATATGTTGGACTTATTGAGTCCATTATCCTCTTTTGTAGATAGAGGGCAAGCTGATTTACAATCTCAAATTATTTCCCAGGCTAAGGAAGCTAATAAACTGAAAGCCAACTATTTCTTGGTTAAATACCTATAGTCAAATGATTCCATTTATCTTGTGAAATGGGTTATTTCCTTCTTTATTTTTTCTATTTCTTGATACCAGGAAATCCCTTTGGTTAGGCATTTTCACTTGCTCAAATGTACCTTTAGTTGAGATGTTTACTATGCTCAGAATTAGCTATGTCTTAAATATACTAATTTTCTAGAATCCTGGGCTTGAAAAATAAAGCATATACTATATAGATCTATGTTTCTGTCACTAGGAGAATGGAGTTAATTAAATTTGCCAACAACCATTTTTTTTGTGTGTGAATTTACATACTTAAGTGGTCAAATAAATGTTTTCTCTATAAAATGACAAGATTTTAATTTTACTTCTGCTTTGAGGTTTCCAGTTGTGTCAGGGTAACTTTCGCCCATAAATATTCCTAGTATTGGAAAGGTGATCTTGGACTTCCTACTGAGCTACATTTTGCATATTTTTTTACAGAAAGAAAAAAAGAGGGGGGGGATGTTATGTCTTTTTTTTTCCAACTCATAATAGAGGGTCAAGCACATAGCCAGTATCCGCCTTAAAAAGATGACTGACTGACTAGCTAAACCAATGCATGAGTTGATTTTCCAGTCACTATAAATCAGTTCTTTATGAACAGGAAATTGTGCTCTGAAAAAAGTAAAGTTTCTAGGATAAAACCCTCTGGTGTGGAATAATTATTTTATAAAGACAAATAATGCCTCATAGACATGAAATAACTCATTTATTTCCTAGAACAGGGTGGATAATTTGCAATCAAGTCATATCTACTTTTTAGATTCTTATTTGAGTAATTTGTTTGGGGCAGCTAGATTGGTCATTGAGTGATGCTTGTGAATCAAAGTTACTAGTTACCCAAAGTGGTAAAAAGTATTATCACATAGTTGACTATTATACCAGGTTATATTAAATTAAAATCACAATTAAAATGGATCTATTCTGAAAAATCTAAGATAATAGTTACTGGGTAGTAACACATTTTATAAAGCACAATCAAAAGTTTAATGTAATATATTACTGCTGATGGGCCAGTAATAAAAGTTTTCCATTTTCCTGAGAAGTACCTTGACCGTGATTAATTTCTGATACTGCCCTCCTGCCCCTTTCAGTATGGCATCAAAGACACTTTGCCTTATGGCCCCCATTAACACGTCCATTATCATCTTCCAGTACTCATCCCTCTTCTCCATTTTGCCACTTAGTATACACAAGCATATCTTATATCCTGGCATGGGAAAACACTCACAATCTCCTGAGTATACTTGTTTTCATGCATTTATTCAGCATATGCTCTTTTTGAAAAACTGTAACTATCCACCTCTACTTGTTAAAGCACAATTCACTCTTCAAAAGCTACCTCACACACCATTGGTAGCCATAAATCTGATGTTTTATTGAATCAAACTTTCTTCTCTATTTTATAATAATTTTTAAAGTGGAACTCTTATGTAACTAATCATATTTTCTTCACAATATTATGATTTAAATGTCTTCTATATTAAATAATAAACTCCCACTTTAATTGCATGAGATTTTCACATTTAATCCCCCATATTTAATATAGTACTTTGTGCAAAGTAAATTTTAAATATAGGTGTTGGGAATGAGTTTGAGAATCAAAGATAGTTATGCAGGGGTTGATTTTTCTAAAAGAAAGAAAATAGGAATAACTAATAAAATGTCAATTAATATTCTATGGTTACTTAACCTCTCTAAATGTAGAGATATTTAAAAATATGCAAAAATACTAGACCAGCAATCATGAAAATGTGTTCCAGTCTCTAATCTACTGATAAGTAGCTATCTTCTCTAGGTCATGTGCCTCAATATTAAAATGAAAGATTACACTTATTCTTGCTGTTCCTTTGTCACTAATATTTATGTTTCTAATTTGGACTCTCAAGACAAGTGAAAGGTCGATTCAAATTGCCTAGGCATTCCACACTTTCTATTTAATGAATGATGTTTCATTTATTATTGCTACATTGCAAATTACTCCAAAATTTAGTTACTTTAAACAATTTTTATGTTACTCATGAATTTTTGGGTCAACGATTCAGGAATGGTTTGGTGGGACAATTCTCACTTGGGTCTCATGAGGTTATGTCAGATGTTGCCTGGAGTGGTAGTCCCTTGAAGGCTCAACTTGGTTGGCCATCCAAAATGCTCACTCATGTGGCCATCTGTCAGGTGGGAGTTCAGTAGTCTGTTAACCTGAACCTTAAATATGGTCTCTCCAGCATGAGAGTTTCACAGTAATAGAATTTTTGACATGCCAATGTAATGTCCCCAAAACAAGTAACCTATGTAATAAGGCAAATGTTGCCTCACCTATTATGGTATAGCCTTGAAGTCTTGCAGTTTCATGTCTACCATATTCTTTAGGTTACAAGCAAGTTACATGCTTGCGCAAATTCAAGGGAAGGAAATTAGACTTCAGATCTTCATAGAGTAGTGGAAGTTTCTTGAAGATGTGCAATAGAGACATTGTTGCAGCCCTTTTTTGGAAGATAAAATTGATCACATTTCATTAAATATTAAATTTGAGTTTTATTAAACTTAAAATGCTAAAATGAAAATTTATTGATTTTTACTTATCAAAATACTGAAAATTTTAATGATAACTTAATGACTAAAAAAAAAATTAAGGCATATAGTATACATATAGTATATATCCCTGAAAAGTTCCCATGCAATGACTAGACTTTTATAAGTATCAGATGTGAATTAATGAATTTAACCTTGAAGAACAAGATAAAGTCATGTGTAAAATTTTCAAAGTTGTTACCTTAAATCACTTGATATATTTATATGGAGAGGTGGTATAAAGTGCCACATAGTTTATCTTATTAATTTTGTTCCAAACCATTATACTGAGAAGAGGATGCTAACTTATTTCAGGGAAAGGATTGCGAATATTTCTCAAGGGGAAATAGAGTTACTTTTTGTACCACAAAACTCATATACTGATTAAAAAGAGTAATTAATATACAAATCAACCTTATTATTCTAGCCAGTATTATACAGTTTTCAGTATTAATCCAACTTACATTCTACTCATTTGTCCTTACCTTTTACTTTAATATAGTCACTTCTTATTTTTTAAGGTTTATCTAGGTACAACCCATTTGATATACAAATAAGTGCACACATTTAATGTATACATCTTGATGAGTTTGGACATATGCATATAACTATATACCATCGCCACACCAAGGTACTACACATATTCATAATCTGATGTGTTTTTACATAATTTCTTCAGAGTTGTGCAAACATAAACACACCCACAAATTAATTTTGTTATTTATTTTCCAAAATTAGATTATATTATAAATATATTTCTGCATCTGGCTTTTATCATTAAATATTATGTTTGGAAAGTCTTTAAGTTAATTGATACACATTAAATTTATTCATTTCTGTACCTGCATACTATCATATGGAATGGAAAGACCACATATTATCATTTCCTTATGGTATTTTATATATTCCAAGATTTTTTAACTTCCTTAATTTATTCTAAAGATGCATCCTCCTATAAATATACTGATACTCTTAGGCATTTGTTACAATGAATGGATCCTCAAAAGTTGGAATGCTTAATTTAAATATGTGTATAATTTTATATTAATATTTATTTACGAATTAATTTGAAACAATAATTAAAATGTGTCTATATTGGGGTGCCTGGGTGGCTCAGTTGGTATAGTGTCTACCTTCAGCTCAGGTTATGATCCCAGGGTCCTGGGATCAAGTCCTGCTTCGGGCTCCTTTCTCAGCAGGGAGCCAGCTTCTCCTTCTGCCTGCCACTCCCCCTGCTTGTTCTCTCTCTCCCTCTCTCTCTCTGACAAATAAACAAAATCTTTAAAAAAAATAAAAAAAATAAAATGTCTCTATAGGTGAAAATGTCTCCCCCCCCCATTTACCAAAGGAATAAGTTAAATAACAATATTTTTTTGTCAAACTAGTAGGTGTAACTCAATATGCATATTTCTGGCTTAATAAACTAGGGAAACTTTTCCTATGTTAATCATTTTGAGATGTTTGGTTTGAAGTATGTCTTTCCATTTTTGCCTTTTTAATATTTACTGTCTTTCCTTTCTGGAAAAATTGTAGGCATACTTTGAATAGTATAAATATTAGCACTTTATTAGGTGCTTTGGAATATAATTTGATAATCAATAATGTATCAATATTTTCAACTTGTACAAATTTGATAGGTGAAAAGAAGTTTTGTATTACTTTCTTCTGTTTTTTGACATTTCCTTAGAAAATTTCATTAAATGCATTATTAGTATTATTTCTATATGCAAATTTTAAAGATCTAATATGAAAATGGTAATATAGGCAAAGCCAATTGATGAATTATATTGATAATGCCACTTGATAACAAATGTATAGAAAAGTAGGTTAACTCATATGTTTCTGATGATAGTTTTTTTTTTTAAGATTTTATTTTTATTTATTTGAAAGAGAGAGAGAGTGAGAGCACAAGCGGGGGGGTGGCTGGGGGAGAGGCAGAAGCAGGCTCCCCGCTGAGCTGGGAACCTGATGCAGGGCTCAATCCCAGAACCCTGAGATCAGGGCCTGAGATGAAGGCAGCTGCTTAACCAACTGAGCCACCCAGGCTCCCCACTGATGATAGCTTTTAAAGCTTCATCATGTTTAATGTAATCTAAGAGTAGCTATTAAAATTATGCATATCCATTGTAGTAACTGAATTTTTTAAACTCTAATTGACATCAAAGAATAATGTGTCTGGACGATTGACTCTTGACTGAAGAGGCCAGTATTGGCAGAAATTTTATAATTTGTTTGTTATACCAACAAATAGATCTTACTAATATTTTAACAAAGAGATCTGTTAAAAAAAATAAAGTGGTATGCTTCATTTTAATTAGTCAAAAGAAATTGTTAATGGAAGGACCAAATCCATTTATTCTGTATTTGAATTATCTGAACATGTACAACAATTCAGCTGATTCAGTAAAAACACAATCAAAATTGTTTATTGACATCTTGTAGATGAAATAATTCTTCGGATTTTAGCTTTTATATAGCATTCACTGTCCAGCAATTGTAGAGAAAAATGTCTTCTTAAGTTGAGCTTCTATAATGAGAAAATTTTAAGAAAAGTTTTGAGGGAAGAAAAGTAAGCTTAGTACAATTCAAAGACAGGAAACATTGAACTATTTTCCCTCAGTATAAAATGTAAAGACAGCTGAACAAAGGAGCTAACTCTTCATCCCCCTTCAACATCCATACTTACTGAACTTAATAGCCTACCTATGAAAACTGGAGTACAGCATAAGAGACATGCTACTTTAGCAAATTTCTGAAAGTATATAAAAGGAAGAGGTAAAATGATGTGTGTTGGGCTGACAAAATAAGGTTCAGGTTGGTTAAAAAAAATGTGACCAAAGATATAATATTCTGTAGCTTTTGAAATATGATTACCTAAAAACAGAGATTAGAGAAATAGGAGAAGAAATGCGTATCAAGCATTCTGGTTTTCTTGAACTCTGTATTCCTTTAAACTATATTTCCATACATATTAAGTGTTTTAAAACATTCAGTAAGCTATTTTGTGAACAGATGTGCTGTCATCCAGGCTTTGTTCTTCCATTTAAAGAGCACAGGCAGATTTAGCATAATTTTAGGTAGATAGACTACATAGAGTAGATTTAGCATAATTTTTAAGGATTTTTAGAATGGTAAGTGAGCACTGCCTTCAACTTAAAGTCATCAGCTACATTAGCTCCTAATAAGAGAGACAGCCTATCTTTCGAAACTTTGGAGACAAGCATTGACTTCTCTCTGGCTATGAAAGCCGTAGATGGCATCTTCCAATAGAAGTTTGTTCTATCCACATTGAAAACCTGTTGCTTAGTGTAGTCACATTCCTTAATTATTCTAGCTAGATCTTATGGATAAATTCCTATAGTTTCTTTATGAGCACTTCTTTCTGCTTCATCTTGCGCTTTTCTGTTATAAGGATAATTTCTTTCCTTAAGCCTCATGAACCAACCTCTGCTAGCTTCGAACTTTTCTTCTATAGCTCCCTTACCTCTCTCAGCCTATATAAAACTGAAGGGAGTTAGGGCCTTGCTCTGGATTAGGTTTTAACTTAAAGGAATGTTATGGCTGGAATTTTAGTATTCTTTCAATCCATGAACACAGGATTTCTTCACATTTATTTGTACCTGCTTTAATTTCTTTCATCAGTGTTTCATAGTTTTCAGTGTACTAGTCTTTCACCTTCTTGGTTAAGTTTATTCTCAAGAATCTTATTCTTTTTCATGATAATTTAAATAGTTTCATTTTTGGAGAGTTTATTAGTTTCATTTTTGGAGAATTTGTTATTAGTGTACAGAGAAACAACTGATTTTTACATGATGATTGTGTATCTGGTAACTTTGATAAATTAGCTTTTAGTTCTACCAGTTTTATTGTGGTATTTTTAGGGTTCTCTATGTATAAAACTGGCATCTGCAAACAGAGGTAATTTTATTTCTCTTTTGATTCAGATACCCTTCATTTCTTTTTCCTGCCTAAGTGGTCTAGCTACAGCTGTCCTTCAGGAAGGAAGAAAAATAAAGACATTCTAAGATAAACAAATTCCAAGGGAGTTAATCATCTCTAGACCTGCCTTACAAGAAATACTAAAGAAAGTTAAGTTGAAACAAAAGGACACTAAATCACAACACAAGCATGTGAAAGTATAAAAAAATCACTGGCTATACTAGGGTTAAAATGTCAAAAGTTTTAAAAATAACTATATAATAATTAGTTTAAGTATACATTACATATAAAGATGTAAATTGTGACATCAAAAACATAAAGTGCATGTGGGAGGATAAATGTATAAAGGTTTTGTATTTGAGCAAAGTTAAACTATTAGCTTAAAATAGACTTACAACTGTAAAATGATTTATGTAAGCCTCGGGGTACTCATAAGGAAAACCTTATTGTAGAAACACAAAAGATAAGGAAAAAGGAATCAAAGCATAAAAACACAAAAAAATCATCAAATAACCAAGAAAAAAAACAAAACAAGAATGAAAGATCAAAATCAGCTATAAAGCATGTCTTTCACCTTTTTGGTTAAGCTTCTTTCTAGATATTTAAAAAAAATTAAGATTTTATTTTAATCACCCAGTGCTCATTACTACAAGTGCACTCCTTAATCCCTATCACCTATTTCATCCATACCCCCACTCACTTCCCCTCTGGTAACTATGTTTTAATAAAAGTGGGTCAGTGGATATCCTTGTCTTGTTCCTGACATTAAGGGAAAGGCTCTCAGTTTTTCCCACTGAGGATGATGTTAACTGTGGGTCTTTCATTAATGGCCTTTATTATGTTGAAGTATGTTCTCTCTAAACATACTTTGTTGAGGGCTTTTATCATGAATGGATGTTGTACTTTCTCAAATGCTTTTTCTGCATCTATTGACATGAACATATGGTTTTTATCCTTTCTCTTATTCATGTGATGTATCATGTTGATTAATATGTGAATATTGAACCACCCTTGCATCCCTGAAATAAATCCCACTTGATTATGGTGAATGATTTTTTTTAGTATATTTTTGGATTTGGTTTGCTAATATTTTGTTGAGGAATTTTGCATATATTGATCAGAGATATTGGCCTATCGTTCTCTTTTTTTGTGGTGTCTTTATCTGATTTTGATATCAGGGTGATACTAGCTTCATAGAATGCATTTGGAAGTTTTCCTTCTTTTACTCTTTTTTTGGAATAGTTTGATAAAAATAAGTATTAACTAAATATTTCGTAGAATTTACCTATGAAGCCATCTGGTCCTGGACTTTTGTTTTGGGGAAGTTTTTTTGATTACTGATTCAATTTCATTGCCGGTATTCAGTCTGTTCAAATTTTCTATTTCTTCCTGCTTCAGTTTTGTTAGGTTATATGTTTCTAGGAATCTATCCATTTCTTCTAGGTTGTCCAATTTGTTGGCATATAATTTTTCATAATATTCTCTTACAATTATTTGTATTTTTGTGTTGTTATTTCTCCTCTTTCATTTGTGATTTGTTTGTATTTTCCCTTCTTTTTTGTTTTTTGTTTTTGATGAGTCTAGCTAAAGGCTTATCAATTTTGTTGATATTTTCAAAGAACCAGATCTTGGTTTCATTGATCTGTTCTATTGTTTTCTTTGTTTGTTTGTTGTTTAGTTTCCATATCATTTATTTCTGCTCTAATCTTTATTATTTCCTCCCTTCTGTTGGTTTTGGGTTTTGTTTGTTCTTTTTCTAGCTCCTTTAGTTGTAAAGTTTCGTTGTTTATTTGAGATGTTTCTTGCTTCTTGAGGTAGCTCTGTATTGCTATAAACTTCACTCTTAGAACTGCTTTTTTCGCATCCCAAACAATTTGAAACGTTGCGTTTTAATTTTCATTTGTTTCCATGTAATTTTTGATATCTTGTTTAATTTCTTGGTTGACCCATTGATTGTTTAGTAGCACACTATTTAACCTCCATGTATTTGTGTTCTTTCCAGATTTTTTCTTGTGGTTTATTTCTAGTTTCATTGCAGCCCAAGTGCCCATCATAGATGAATGGATAAAGAAGATGTGGTATATATGCAATGGAATATTACTCAGACATTAAAAAAATGAAATCTTGACATTACCAACAATACAGATAGAGCTAGAGAGTATAATGCTAGCTAAATAAGTCGGTCAGAAAGACAAAGACCATATGAAATCACTAATAAGTGGAATTTGAGGGGGGAAAAAATGAGCAAAGGGGAAAAAGAAAGAGAGGGTAAAATCAAGTAACAGACTCTTCACTACAGAGAAGAAACTGATGATTGCCAGAGGGGTAGTGGGTGGGAGTTGGATGAAATAGATAATGGGGATCAAGAGTACTCTTATCATGATGAATACTGAGTAATGCATAGAATTGTTGAATCACTATATTGTACACCTGAAACTAATATAGCATTTTATATTAGTTACACTGGAATTAAAATTAAAAATTTAATAAATAAAAAAGCTACAAAACAGAAAACAATTAACAAAATGGCAATAGTAATTTCTTATCTATCAATAATTACTTTAAATGTAAATGGATTAATTTTCCTAATCTATGGAGTGACTGAAAGGATAAGACAAAAAACAAAAACAAATCTAATCATATCCTGAATCAAGAGACTCACTTTAGCTTTAAGAATACAAATAGTGCAAAAGTTATGTGATGGAACAGGCATTCCATGCAAATGATAACCAAAAGAGAGTAGAGATGACTATATTTGTATTAGACAAACTAGATTTTAATTAAAAAAAAAACTGTTATAAGAGACAAAGGTCATTATATAATGATGAAAGTATAAATTTATTTACAAAGACATGATAATTATAAATATATATTCACCCAATAGCAGAACACCTAAATATACAATGAAAATATTAATGGAAAAGAAAAACTGACAGCAATATTAGGACATTTCAATACTCCACTATTAACAATGAATAGATCATCCAGACCAAAAATCAGTAAGAAAACAGCAGACTTGAACACTTGGCCAAATGGATCTAACAGACATGTACAGAGTATTCCTTTTAACAGCAGTAGAATGCACGTGAATCTCAAGCACACACCAAACATTTTTTGGGAGGCAAGAATTCTACTACTGAACCACCAACGCTTCCTATAACAAACATTCTTTGTGAGAAATCACATACTATGCCACAAAATAAATCTTAAAAACTCAAGAAGACTGAAATCATATCAAGTATGTTTTCTAAATACAATGGTATGGAACTGGAATTGAATAACAGGAGGATATTGGAAAATTCACAAATATGTGAAATTAAACAAGACACTTCTGAACAAAGAAAAAAATCAAAAGGAAAATAAAATATATACTGAGACAAATGAAAATGAAAACATAACATACCAAAACTTACGGGATGCAGCAAAAGCAGTATTAAGAGGAAAATCTATAGCAAAGATCTGAAATAAACAATCTAACTCTACAGCTGTAAGGTACTAGGTAAAAAGAACAAACTAAGTCCAAAGTTAGCAAGAGGAAGGAAATAATAAACATTAGAACAGAAATAAGAGAAATGGAAACTAGAAAAACAGTATAAAAGATCAACTAAACTAAGAATTGGCATTTGAAAGGTAAACAAAATCAACTAACCTTTAGTTAGAATAACAGAAAAATGAAAGAAGATTCAAATTGCCAATGAAAGAGAAGGTATAACAGTTAATGTCACAGAAACAAAAAGTATCATAAGAGACAGCTATGAGAAATTATATGAAACAAAATAGATAACCTAGAAGAAATAGATAAATTCTTAGAAACACACATACTTTCAAGACTGAATCATGAAATAGAATTAGAAACTCTGAACAAACCAATAATGAATAAAGAGACTGAATCAGTAATCAAAACCCTCCCAATAAAGGAAAGCCCAGTCCACATAGTTTTGTTGGTGATTTGTACCAAACATTTAAAGAACTAATGGCAATCTTTTCAAACATTTCCAAAAAATTGAGAGAACGTTGCAAATGCATTGTTCAAGGCCACCATTACCCTGATACCACAGCCCCCCAAAAAACCTCTGAAACAAAATTACAGGCCAATATACCTGACAAACAGAGGTGCAAAAACTTTCAGCAAAATCCTAGCAAATTGAATTCAACATTAAGAGAATCATACATGATGACCAAGTGGGATTTATCCAAGGAATACAAAGATGGTTCAACATACACAAATCAGTAAATGTGATTTATTACATTAAGAAAATTAAGGATAAAAATTATGTGATCATCTCAATAGATGCAGAACAACATTTTACAAAATTCACTATACTTTTATGATATAAATGCTCAACAAATTAGGTATTGAAGGAATGTGCCTCAATAAAATAAAGGCTATATATAAGAAGCCAACAGTTAATATTTTATATTCAATGTTGAAAACTTGAAAGCTTTTCCTCTAAGTTCAGATACAAGAAACACAAAGATGTCCACTCTTGCCCTGCCATTCATATCATTTTATTATAACCTGTTTGGTGGTTGATAATATTCTTCTGGTTCTTTCTCATATTACAGTATGATGACAATTGAAGCTGGGATTATATGAACATTTCTTTATTCACCTGTCTGTAGTCTAGCCAAGAATGGATGAACAGCTGGAGGTTGTCAGGTATTTCTTCCTCCATATGGCTTCTTCAAGTTGTTACTTTTGACTTTTTTTCCAGCAGGAAATCTTAAAATAAATTTCTTGCATTGTAGTTACCTTTCTCTAGAGTAAGTTCCAGAAAACAAAAACAAAAACAAAACCCACAAACAAAACAGGTGGAAGTTACCAGTCTCCTTAAAGGCTAAGCTTGGAAGTGGTATAACCTTGCTTCTTAGAAATTTAATGGTGAGAGTCATCACAGACCAATTAAGATTCAAGTGGATGGAAAACCATACTCCAATTTCATTTGACAGAGTACAAAGCAGATATTGAGAAAGAAGGCATCAGTGGTGACCATGTTGGAAATAAAGTGCCAAAATTATCATATTAGCTGCATTTTTCAATTGAAGAAATGAGTGTCAAAGGCATTATTTAACTTGATCAAGGCAAAAGTGAAACCCTAATAATTTAGCTCCAAAGCGCATCTTCTTAACTATAATGTTTTTCTATCTTTATATAATTATAGATAACAGAGGAATCAATTTCTGCCAAATCAGTATGACAACCTCTATATTTTCTTTCAAAATTATTATGACCATGATGGCAATTGACAATCATTTAAAATCTACTAATTCATTTATTTAGGTATTAAACCATGCTGTGGTTTTAAATATCTATTTCAAATCCACTTATGTAACTACAGAAAATTGGATAGTAGCAAGGATCATTTATAGTCTTCTTATTGACCTATTTGGATGACAGATATTTTAATTATCTCTTTTTTTTTTTTTAAAGATTTTATTTATTTGAGAGAGAGAGAGAGAGCACATGAGAGGTGGGGAGGGTCAGAGGGAGAAGCAGACTCCCTGCTGAGCAGGAGCCCGATGCGGGACTCGATCCCGGGAGTCCAGGATCATGACCTGAGCCGAAGGCAGTCGCCTAACGAACTGAGCCACCCAGGCGCCCTAATTATCTCTTTTTAATTTCATGCACAAGTGTTATCTGTTCAGTGGGGTCAAGAAAAGGTCTTCCTAGATTAGGAAAGCAAAATATATCTAAATAAATTTCATCTGCCTCAAGACATATATATATAACTATCTACTGAATATCTTCACTTTGTATAGGCCACAGAGACCTCACACTCAATATATCTTCCATTTGTTCATCTGTTCACCATCTTCAAAACCAATTCCTCAATTCATAATGCTGAGTCATCTTTTACTTCTTTTTCTTACCTCTACCTAGCAAACAAAACTGTCATAAAATTCTAATGATTCTAAAGTTTTTCTATATCTTAAATATAATCTAGTCCTTTTCTTGCTAATGCATACATTAGTGAATCCTTTTATCATATTTTGTAAGAGTTACTGAAACAGACTCTAATCTAATCTGGTCACGTTACATTTCTTGTCCATATAAATCTGTTTATGTTGTCAGAGTGATCATTCAAAACAGAAAATGCAAAGGGTGGCTGGCTGGCTCAGTCAATAGAACATGTGACTCTTTATCTCAGGGTTGGAAGTTCAAGCCCCACACTGGGTGTAGAGATTACTTAAGTGAATAAACTGAAAACAGAAAATGTGATCATTTCACTTCTCAGTTGAGAAATACTTATTGTATCTTCTGAGTTTTCATATTTTTTTTTAAGATTTTATTTATTTATTTTGAGAGAGAGAGAATGAGATAGAGAGAGCATGAGAGGGGATAGGGTCAGAGGGCAAAGCAGACTCGCTGCCGAGCAGGGAGCCCGATGCGGGACTCGATCCCGGGACTCCAGGATCATGACCTGAGCCGAAGGCAGTCGCTTAACCAACTGAGCCGCCCAGGCGCCCAAAGAAACTTATTCTTTAATATGAAAACTCAGATCCTGATCCTGGAGTCTCGGGATCGAGTCCCGCATCGGGCTCCCTGCTCGGCAGCGAGTCTGCTTTGCCCTCTGACCCTATCCCCTCTCATGCTCTCTCTATCTCATTCTCTCTCTCTCAAAATAAATAAATAAAATCTTAAAAAAAAAAAAGAATAAGTTTCTTAGAAATCCATAAAAATTTTGGTTGGCTGCTTAAAAACTTCATGTCTCAGCTGCATACATTATACACTTTCAATATCCATGCTGTCTATATCAAAAATACCAGAAGTTCATGTTATGCTCTTCTTAGATGCTTCAGCAAGGATCTGACATACCTCAAGTTAAACTGATTTTACTTTTTAATCCATATCACCCTGTCATCATCTGTGTTTATAAGAACCTTTATTTTATTTTTTCTAAATGCATTTTCTTACTGTTTTGTTCATTTCATTCTCAATGCTCAATTTCTTATCATCTCAACACATTAGATATCCAGTTTAAGTGTATTTACTGTACGTGTGTCTAATCACTGCTATTAGATGTAATTTAAAGCATGCATATTCTTGGGAAAAATTTATTTTGTTATATTTGCCTATATATTCACTCAATAATTTACTTTTGAATTATTTTAATTTATTACTTCGTTTTTTAAAAAAGATTTTATTTATTTATTTGACAGAGAGAGACACAGTGATAGAGGGAACACAAGCAGGGGGAGTGGGAGAGGGAGAAGCAGGCTCCCAGCTGAGCAGGGAGCCCCACGTGGGGCTCGATCCCAGAACCCTAGGATCACAACCTGAGCCGAAGGCAGACTCTTAACTGACTGAGCCACCCAGGTGCCCCTTAATTTATTACTTCTTAGCATTATACTGTATTATGTTAAACGTATTTAATTTCAAATTATATTCCATTACAGAAAACACTGGATTAATAAATTAGATATCTGTTAATAAGTTAGATATCTGTTAATGGACTTATGTGATAGATCACTTGTGTTATAAAATAAATGTGCCATAGAGTGAAAGAGATGGTCTGGAGGTTACATGCATACCAAATTTCAATAGTACTTCCAAATTGCTCTCCAGAATGGTTCAATCAATTTATACTACCCTCAGCAGCATATGAAAGTTATCTTTTCCCCTCAATCACAGAAAGTTCTAGTTTTTACCAGTGGATGGGTATGAAGTGGTTAAATTTTAGTGTTTATTTCTCTGAGTTCTACTACGGTTCAGGGTTTCTCCACATATTAATAGCATTTGGTTTCCTGTTTTCTTTTTCACCTCTTCAAATCATATATTTGGCTTATTTCATTTTTATTTCTATTGAATATACTGCCTTTCTCTTGTTGATTTTCCTTCATTAAATAGAAATTTAAAATTAGTTTTGTACTAGATGGAAATTTGTAATTTCCCATAAGATTGAAATTATACTTGCTCTTTGGTTAGAAAATATTGCTAATATTATCTATTAAGCTTACAAAGCATCAATGCAATCTATCAATTTAATGTTTTCCTAATTATGATACAGTGAATAATTTTCTTTTTCAGACTTTATATCCTTGTCACTATATAACATACTCCACTCCAGTCAGATAATTGCTTTAGGCCTTGGTGTTGACACAACTTCCCTTGGAGTTTTCTTCTGTTCTAATTTTTACCTAGGAAAAACAAAACTTTGGGTCTACATCTAACCCAACCTGGACTACATCATTGATCTCCCACTATTCCTTAGGCTGTTCTTTGTATTACTGAAGATGCGAAAGAATATAATAGTCTCTTTTTGGGTCCCAAATAAGGACTCCACTCATCCCAAGTCTTTCTATAAGTGAAATTCTAATATTCAAAACCTGGATCCCAGGTGCCTGACTTCATGTTTTATACCTCCTTGGCAACCTCTAGTGTACTCTCTTTTAGAAACTGATACTCAGTATTTCTCAATGGATATTCATTTTATGACCCTACATTTAAAAACATGCCTAAGGCAAAAAACCTGTTTTTTATTTCTCCTGCCCCAACTTCTTCTTGCCTTCACCGTATTCAAATACCCACTAAATGGAACCCAGATGTATAAATCTGTGTTCAGTCTGGAGTCAGTTTCAACTGACTCTTTTTCTCATTTTTGTCATATTTTCCTGCTTTTTTGCAAGTCTAGTAATTTTTAGAATTAGTTTCCCAATATAATAGATTTTACAGAAGGAAAACATTCCAGCTATTGTTTTGTTTTAGAAACTTTCTAGTTGAGTAAAGTTGCACATGTGACCTGATAATTCTGAGAATACAATTTTATAATTCTGGATATTGTTGCCTTTGTTCTGCTTTTACAAAGAATTGAGTAAGCTCAATAAGCAGGTCTTGTTTGCTTTCCCTAGAAGTAAAGCAATTAAGGTATGTCCTCTTTCCCTTGAGGATGAACATGCTGCATTACAAAGCTAGTCAGCTTCAGTGGCAGAAAAAAATAGTGACATAAGTTTCACCTGCCATAAAATGAAATGCTCTACTGGGACAAAATGAAGCTGAAAAGCACTAAAATTCAGTGCAATGGAAATGTAACAGTGCCAGATTAAGCAATATTTTTTCCCTCAGCACTAAAAGAGTGCATTAAAAAATTCAAAGCAATGATGTTGGGGAAGTTATATTTGGAACACATTTGAAATTTAAGTATTAGTTCTATAGTACACCATTAACTAATTTAATAAAATGTTTCAAAGTCTTTGCATAATACTTCATTAAATATATTTATTAGTATAATATTAAAATAAGATAAAATTAGTTTTTTTTTTTCTTATAGAACATTTGGGGAAAATAACCTGTTCTCTAGCATTATGTTCACCCTTTTTCTAGTTTCCCACTTGGGGAAAAATAAACATCTTCATTTAAAAAAAAAACTTTCCTTCAAATATTCATTTGGACAGATAATTAAGGTTTAGAAAAAAGCTTTTAAGTTTACAGCTCTCATATTTCAAAACTAGAAACGTACTTACTAACATGGAAATGCAACATTTTCATAAACCTAAATGTATTATTTCCTTAGAAATTCAGATATGATTTCATATCAACATAATTATCTTAAGAAGATAGTCTTAACACAAAGTATATAGTTTGGCTGGTTAACCAAATGATACTGTCATATACAATGTTAGGATGTGTGAGATCAGAAAATATTGCTTTACTATTAAAACATAAAAATACAAAACCAAAACATGATTATAGGGTTTAAAAATACTACAGAGACAGTAGATAAAAGACTGAATTCTGTAGAAAATAGATTTACTGATTGAGAGCATTAGCCCAAGAAATCCTATCAGAACACAAGAATGAGTCACAGAAAAAGATGATCAGTGAAAGGTTAGACACAGGGGAATGGGTGGAAAAATTCAATACAAATGTAATGGAGATTCAAAAAATGAGTGCTCAGCAGAGGAATAAGAAGCAACAACATAAAAATAATAATGAAAACTGAAACCAACATAACCCCCTGTCTCTATCCAAACCAATACCAGGACCAAATATATCTTCCTGTCCTTGGGTTAAGCGATTCTGTGGTCAGGCATGCTTAGGAAAGCATGTCTTTGTATTGAATAATCTGCTTCTGGGCAAAGTAACTACTTGCTCCAGAAAATAGTTGGGCCCGGGGAATATGGCTGTAAACCAACTAAAATAGCATGTTTCTCAAGCCTAACAGCTTACTAGTCAAGTCTCTCTTCAAAACCCTTATCTTACTGTGTCCACCAATAACAAAACTGTAACATGATACATTCTGCCTAATCCCAACTAGTTTTCTACATTTTCAGACCTACCTTAGACTAGAATAGCAGGTAACTCAGGGTATGTTTACACTTTGATATGAAGGGCAAGTGCTAAAATTTCTTTATATGTGTAAGATGTTTCCTAACTTAAAATTCAACTCCTAGAGGGGTGCCTGGGTGGCTCAATCCGTTAAGCTCTGCCTTTGGCTCAGGTCATGATCCTGGAGTCCCAGCATCCAGCCCCAGGTGTCTGCTCCCTGCTCAGTGGGGAGTCTGCTTCTCCCTAACCCTCTGCCCCTCGGCCAGCCCACACGCACACAGGCTCGCACATGCGTTTGCTCTCGTGCTCTCTCTCTCTCTCACTCACCCCCTCTGTCAAATAGATAAAATCTTAAAAAAAAAAAAAATTCAACTCTATTTTTAAATTTTTGAGGAACCTCCACACTGTTTTCCAAAGTGTCTGTACCAACTTGCATTCCCACCAACAGTGTAAGAGGGTTCCCCTTTCTCCACAACCTCTCCAACATTTGTTGTTTCTTTCCCTGTCCATCTTTGCCATTCTAACTGGTGTAAGGTGGTATCTCAGTGTGGTTTTGCTTTGGATTTCCCTGATGGCTAATGATGATGTTATACGAAAACAATGGATCGTGGATCACTACATCAAAAACTAATGATGTATTGTATGGTGACTAACATAACATAATAAAATTAAAAAAAAAAATCAACTCCTAGAAGTTACACTTCATGTATTTACCTTCTACACAATAAAGTTTGTAATCTATTCTGCATATACTGCTGCAAGGTACTGGAAGACTTGAAGATAAGTACCACTGTCAAGGAACTTTTAAAAGAAGTAACATTTCAATATATATGGGTATGTATATAAAAGGACTGTCTCCAACAACTGGAGACCTTTCTCTCTCTCTCCTTAGTAGACTCTTAACTACTGCTGAGTCAGCTGCTTACTAACAAAAGGCACACATTTACAATTAGGAATAAGGCTGAATCTTTTAGGTAATACAGCTAGTAATTTATCTTCAGAAAGTGTTTACCTCTAATGGATTTATGGGATTTTTTTAATTCAAATATGAAAACTCATCTCCCCATCCCCACCGAGACTCTCTTCTTTGTTTGTATCAAACTAAAACTCATACACATTTATAGACATGGGCCATTTCTCATTAGTTTCCATGGTGTATTGTCATCCTATAATGGTAAACTTGGAATGCGGGTGCTCTGTGCATACCCTTGTAATTTGACACGTGTCTTGTTACTCAAAGTTTGCTCAATTGCTCTGTGACAAGAGCAAGTCAGTCTGCTGACACTCAGGGCTTATTCGAGCAAGCCCAGGAAATCTCTCTATAATAGGACAGGGCAGCTGTCAGCTCTCAAATAGCTTAACTTTCTAAGTTCACCTTTTCTTTTAAATATCATAACCTATTTTGGAAGAGATACATTTTGAGTATCAGCAGTAGCATTTTTTCTCCTACCTCTTATTTTTTTTTCTTTTTTCCCCTAATTAACTAAGGGGCATCCCAGGGGAATAAAAGTTAATCTTATTATCCTACTGTTACTGGTGAATCATCATAAATTCATCAAACATCATATAGAAAATAACAATATGCTATATACACACTGTGCCTCTGTACAAAGAAATAGAATTTTTCTTGCTCTGAAGAAATTTTTGAATTATTTAATAAGAAACATGTTGGAATAGAACAATATCAGGCAGCAACCGATCGCTGCTAAAAAGGTCATTCAAACAAGATCTATAGGGGATCAGAGGAAAGAAAAAAAGTACAAAAGAAAGTGGAACGGGATTTCAACCAAATGAAGAGAGAGCTTTAGGTAGATGGAGGGAAGAAAGGATCGTATAATTTGTGAAAATGAATGCTCTGTGTCCCAGTAAGAAATTGAGATCCGTACTAATTTCTTTAAAGACAGATTTAAAACCATTATGCTGCCCAAACAGATTCATTTGAAAGTGAAAGGGGATACTAAGTTAAAATAATATATTATTTTTAAGTCGTTTTTTATTGTCCAAAATTGATTTTATTATGATGTGAACTTATTAAAAACTTACAGAATATTAAAATTATGTTCAAAAATAAACTTCCTTAAAAAATTAAAGAGTATCTGTGTATTCAAATGAAACATATGTATAGCTGGTATTGTGAGTTTAAAAAGATTAAATATCAACAATATCTTATGGGAAAATCAAATACATTACAGGAAACTTGAAATATTGATCATCTAAACATTAAAAATTACCATAAGGATATTTTCTATTGGTTTAGGTTTACATACTTAATTTGTTTCTTATGTTCATGTGTCCTTAATGCCTTATCGCTGATATATTTCAGAGAATGGTATTTTTTTTCCATACGGAATTAAGTTTTCATATAATAACCTGCAATTTCATTCAAAATTAGCTTTTATGGATAACTTTGAAACCACTGACACTATTATTGACCCTTTTCTGTAGACTGCAATAGGTTTTTTATAATATATTTTTTGGTGAATAGTTCTATGAATTTTAACACATGTATAGATAAATAGCCACACAATAATCTGGGTACAGAAGAGATCCATTTTTTGTGATATCCTTTTTTAAGTCATACTGTCCTGCTACCACTAGTCACTGGAAACTATTGATCTGTTCTCTGTCACTATAGATTTATCATCTTGAGAATGTCATATAAATGAAATCAAACAGTATGTGAACTCTTGAGATTGACTTCTTTCATTTGCATAAAATGCTTTTGAGATTCATCCAAGTTGAAGAATATTTAGGTTTTCTCTAGTTTTGGGGAATTATAAATTTCTTGAATACTCATGTAGAGGTTTTTGTTTTAAGATAAGTTTTTCTTTCTTTAGGGTGAACACATAGGAACGTGTTTTCTGGACCATATGGTAACTATTTGGTTATAAGAAGTCTTCAACTTTTTTTTTTTTTTTAAACATATAATGTATTTGTTTCAGAGGTACAGGTCTGTGATTCAAAAGTCTTACACAATTCACAGCGCTCACCATAGCACATACCCTCTCCAGTGTCTATTACCCAGCCACCCCATCCCTCCCAACCCCCACCACTCCAGCAACTCTCAGTTTGTTTCCTGAGATTAAGAATTCCTCATATCAGTGAGGTCATATGATACATGTCTTTCTCTGATTGACTTATTTCGCTCAGCATAATACCCTCCAGTTCCATCCACATCATTGAATGAAGGGAGGAAAATCGGAGGGGGAGATGAACCATGAGAGACTATAGACTCTGAGAAACAAACTGAGGGTTCTAGAGGGGAGGGGGGGGGATGGGTTAGCCTGGTGATGGGTTAAAGAGGGCGCGTTCTGCATGGAGCACTGGGTGTTATACGCAAACAATGAATCATGGAACACTACTTCAAAAACTAATGATGTAATGTATGGTGATTAACATAGCATAATAATAATAAAAAAAGAAGTCTTCAAGCTCTTTTCAGAGGTGTACCATTTCCATAACCACTGGCAATGCATGAGAGTTTCAAATGTTCAGCATCCTTATTATCAACTGATATTGCCAATTATTTTTATTTTAGCTATCCTAATAGTTGTTTTGGTGGTATCTCACTATGGTTTTAATTTGCATACCCATATTCACTAATAATGTTGAACAACTTTTTATGTCCTTTCTTAACATTTACATATCATCTTTGATGAATTGTCTATTCAGGTCTTCTAAGCATTTTTATTTTATTTTATTTTATTTTTTTCTTTTTTTTATTCTTATGTTAATCCCCTACATTACATCATTAGTTTTAGATGCAGTGTTTTTTTATTTTTTTATTTTTTTATTCTTATGTTAATCCCCATACATTACATCATTAGTTTTAGATGAAGTGTTCCATGAATCATTGTTTGTGCATAACACCCAGTGCTCCATGCAGAATGTGCCCTCCTCAATACCCACCACCAGGCTAAGCATTTTTATTAATTGGGGTTTTTGTTTTCCTTCTGTTCAGTATTGAGAATTCTTTATACATCCAGATATAATTCTTTTGTCAGATACGTGATTTGCAAATATTCTCTCTCAGTCTTAAGAACTCTCTAACACCAGGGCACAAAGATTTTTCTCCCATTTTTCCTCCAATGTTTTATAATTTTACATTTACATTTATAATCCACTTTGGCTTACAGTATAAGCCAAAGAATCCAAATCCTAAAGATTTAAGATTTAGGTTGAATTTAATTATAAGCTTATGGATGTCTATTCATTCCAGCATCATCTGTTGAAAAGATATACTTTATACATCGAATTACCCCTTTATCTCCTTGTCAAAATCTTTTGCCACATGTATGTGGGTCTATTTCTGGATTGTCTGTTTTGTTCAATTGATCTGTGTATCAACTCTTTTGACAATAGTACATTCAAAATAGTTTATAGTGCATAATAACTATATTTTTATAAATACTTGTATGTATATAGATTTTGTATAGATCCTTTAATATTCTTCTAGGTATCAGGTTATAGAAAACGTCACATAAACTTGGTATTATTCTGGGCTATGCTACTTAATAGAGAAACTATGACTCCGTACAAGTTATATAGAAGATATAACTTCCATTTCCTCATCTACAAAATTGCCATAAATTATCTAAATTATAGGAGTAATGTAGGTATTAAATGAGCTAGTTTATTTAAAGTAAATAACATTTAATATATGTTCTCAGTAAATGTTATTTCTTTTTGTTCTTTATTCTATCTAGCACTATATGTTTGCCTGATTTTATTGGATATTATTTTAACAAAGTAACCCTTTAAAAATACATAAAGCATGGGAAAACCAATAAGCTAACATAAATATAATTTTCTCCATAATTGCAGAAAAACAAAAGAATTAATATAAAGCTAGCATGCTCATAATAAAATTTACCTTCGTAAGGGATAAGGCTTTCAGAGAATTACTATTTTCCACTTGTGACCTTGAGCTAAAGAAAAAGCAAAAAGAACATATCATGCAGCTCAGTACCCTTTAGATTTAGTGCACAGAGAACTAATCCATCTGTTTATAGTTCCTTTTTTTGTCCCTAGATAACACTTTGTTAAAAGACACATGCTTCAACCTTCAAGATAAATTATCCTTTTAATTCTTAATGGTTGTAAGTGATGAAACCCAAGAGCAAATCAGAGTGTGCATTTAAACTGGTGACATCTATGCCTTTGGCTTGCTAAATGATTATCAAGATATTTAAAGGTTAAATGGTTATTTATACATTTATACGTAGATGGAGTTCATGAATATAGTGTCATTTGCTCTCAACATTTGAGTGCCATATATTAAAAAGTGGGTGATGGAGCAGAAGGATGGTTCAAATTAGGAGTAAAAATGAATAAATATACAAGTCTCAAACAATTTGATGTCTATCTTTAATGCAGTAGTCATTTTAACAAAAATAGAAAAATCTGGAGAAGGGGAACTGATTTCAGGGAACATGTTTCCTCTATAACCACCAATTGAGTGCACATCTGGGAGGTCCCAGAGGTAACCTCAATAAACTTGCTTTGAAGCTTTTTTTCTAAGAAAGAACTCAAACTGATGTTCTAGGAATTTAATTTGCTGACTTTTATTTCAATACCACAGTGAAAATGTTTACCCTTTAAGATTGCTATAGTTGTTCTCAGAACCTATGTTTTGGGACTCTTCTAGGTTATATGATAATAATTTATGTTCATGAGAGCATATTAGCCTGGATAACTATAGACAAAATAAAAATAATGATCTCTTTCAAAAATGTGTTTTTCAACTTGAATATACCAATTACTCATCCAAAAATAGAAGAATGTTTTTGGCCAAGGAAAATGGTGGCTTCTAATATTTGCATCTCTCTACACATTCTCAATAAACAAACATAGATCCTCCATAAGAACCCATACAACTACACAAGACCCTCACACTCAGAACATCTGGAAGAAAAGAAAACCACAATCAAAATACGCATAAGTTTAAAAAGAAGCCAAATAAGCAGCTATTTCTCACATTCCTTGGTCATACCTCTATATAAAGTAGTACTATCCAGGGAAACTTCTCAGAAGAAAAAAAAAAAGGACAGCAAGTAGAAGATTGACTTAAAAAAATAATTGTCAGAAAGAAAAATCCCACCATAAATGTCAAAATTCTGAAAAAGGAATATGGTTTTTCAGAGCCCTGAACACATTAGGCATGGTTCTTGGTGGTAAGCTTTGAGAGGGATCATGACTAAAGAAGAAAAAGGTGCAAGGAAAGGAGAGACATCTGTTTCCATATTCAATGATAATGGTAATAAGAGACAATAGTGGGAAATCTAGAGCTCTGCAGGAAAAAAAAAAAGACCAGAGTTGATAAAATCTCTCTTCCAAATACCAACAATAAGAACAAAAATCAAAATTACAATGAATGATTTAATATTTGTATTACTTAGGGTTCTCCAGAGAAACATAACCAATAGGAGATGACAGATTAGGTAGAGAGAGAGAGAGAGAGAGAGAGAGATAGGGGAGATTTATGATGAGAATTGACTCACATGATTATGGGAGCTGACATATACCATGAAATGGTGTCTGCAAACTAGAAATCAGGAATGCAGATGTTGTAATTCATTCTGAGTCCAAAGGCTTGAGAACAAGGGGAGTCACTGGTGTAACTACCAGTCCAAGGTCAAAGACCAAAGAAACTGCACAGGGGTAGGATTCTTGATACAAGTCCCAGAGTCCAAAGGACCATGAGGCAGGAGCCCTGTTATGAGAGGGTAGGAAAAGATGAATGTCCCAATCTAAGAGATCAAGAGAATTTACCCTTTCTCAATTTTCTTGTTCTATATGGACCCTCAACAGATTGGATGATGACTCCCCATATTGGTGAGGGTGAATCTCTACTTAGTTTACTGATTCAAATGTTAATATCTTCCAGAAATACCCTTACAAACAGATCCAGAAATAATGTTTTACCAGACATCTGGGCATCTCTTTGCCCAATGAAGTTGATATAAAATTAACTATTAAAATATTAAATACAAATCCTAAAGAAATTTTTAGCAAATACCATTTAATATCATTTAAGGAAAGAAATACAGCACACCATGAACAATGGGCATTTACTCTAGTACTGCAAGGTTGGTTCAATATTTAGAAATCTATTAAGATAATATACCATTAATGAGTTGAAGAAAAATCATGTGATTACCTCTAAAGATGATAAATAAGTCCAAAAATATTAAATTCTCACTCTTCATAAAAATATAGCTAAGAAGATACATATTGATACATCCTTAACACAATAAAAACGAATTAGTTGTAAAATCAGTATTTTGTTTAATAAGGAAACAGTAGCATTTCCACTAATACCAGACACAAATTAAAAATGCCAACTAAGACCCCAAGTATTTAACAGTGTATTGGAAATACCTGCCAATCAAATTAAAAACCATAAATTGTAAAATAGGAAGTACAACTCTTTCTTTTGTACATGATAGGATAAAATACTTACAAAGCTGAAGTCAAAACTTTGAGTCAAAAATAAAATTATATACTCAAGTAGCAGAAAACACTAACATATAGAAATCAAAAAGCCTTCTTACTCATAAACAACAACCAGTTCAAAGACATAATAGTAGAGAAAAATCTATTCACTATAGCAACATCAAAGATGAGAAAACTGGGGCGCTTGGGTGGCTCAGTTGGTTAAACATCAGACTCTTGATTTCAGCTCAGGTCATGATCTCAGGGTCGTAGGATTGAGCCATCGGTTGGGCTCTGTACTGGGTGTGGAGCCTGCTTAAGATTCTCTTTCTCCCTTTCCCTTTGATCCTCCTCTCTCTAAAAAAAAAAAAAAAAAAAAAAGATGAGAAAACTGAGAAATACACTTAAAAAGAAACAACATTAGGGAGGGTATGTGTTGTAATGAGCACTGGGTATTATATAAGACTGATGAATCACAGACTTGTACCTCTGAAACAAATAATACATTATATGTTAATTAAATTTAAATTTAAAAAAATTGAAAAAAAATGGAAACTGTTTATGAAGAACTTTAAAATACTTCTGAACAACACAAATCGGACTTGAACAAAGGTGAAGAAATATGTCATTCTTTAATAGAATGACTCAACTTAATAAAGATAACTCTTCTCCCTAAGTAATTTTATTTTATTTTATTTATTTATTTATTTATTTTTAAGATTTTATTTATTTATTTGAGACAGAGGGAATGAGAGAGAGAGAGCACATGAGAGGGGGGAGGGTCGGAGGGAGAAGCAGGCTCCCTGCCGAGCAGGGAGCCCGATGCGGGACTCGATCCCGGGACTCCAGGATCATGACCTGAGCCGAAGGCAGTCGCTTAACCAACTGAGCCACCCAGGCGCCCTCCCTAAGTAATTTTATGAATTTAATATAATCCCAATAAACGTACCTACAAATTTTTATGGATCTAGACACACTGGTTATAATTTTGTTAGAATAACTCATATAACTAGAAACATGAGGAACAAGACTTACACAATATTAAATATTCCCTAAAACCATGTTATTCAAAATAATGTGGTGCTGATGCATAAACAGACAAATAGACAATGAAATATATTAGGAAGACCAGAAATAGATCTGAGTTGTCAAGGGACATTTGATATATTATAAAGATAACATCTGAAATTACTAGGGCATAGACTGACTTTTTAATAAATGGTGTTCAGAAAACTACATAGCCAATTGGGAAAAGATAATTACATTATAATTTATAAGAATAAACTCTAAATATTTTAGAGATATAACAAAACAAATACCACAAATAGCAAAAGGAAACATAGGTAAGGTTTTATATATTATAGGTATAGGGAAAGAGTTTATATGACTTAAAATCCAAAAGAAATAAAAGAAAAATTAATATATTCAAATACATTTAAAAGTTTTACACAACTAAAAAGAAAAGCATTTTAACGCCGTAATTCCAAAGAAAACCAACAATTTTTTCTAAAATATTTATTTATTTGAGAGACAGAGAGAGATGGGAGGGGCAGAAGGAGAGGGAGAGAAGCAGACTCCCCATTGAGCACAGAGCCCAACACGGGGCTGATTCCATGACCCTGAGATCATGACCTGAGCTGAAATCAAGAGTCAGAGGCTTAACTGACTGAGACACCCAGGAGCCCAACAACCAACAATTGTTAAAGGTATCTGCAACATAAATCACAGATAAACATGATATCTTTAATATATAAATGGCTCTTAAAATTTAGGGGAACAAAGCAGAAAAGACTAGAAAATACAGTGAACAACCAATAATAGACAAGGCAAAATTATATAAAGATCATTTAATAATTTAAAAATGTTCAAGTTTTCTGTGTATAAGAGAAATGAAAAGCAAAACTAAAAGAACTATCATTTACCACCTATTAGATTGGCAAAATTTGCAAAACCTGACAACAAACTCTGTTGGCAAGGTTGTGGGGAAATAGGCTGACTGGAATTCAAAATCGTACAACAGTTACAGGAGTGGGTGTGAACAGGAGGGGAGAAATTAAAAGGGAAGTGAATTTTTCTCAGTATATTTATATAGTTTTGACTTTTGGAACCATGTGACTATCAATCTTAAAAATAAGCAAATCAAAGCAAGAAAAAGGAAATAAATACTAATATAGAATACAGACAAAAACAAAACAAAAAAATAACAGACACTAAAGGGGAAAAAGACCTATCCTACATATTAAACATAATACTTTTCTACATATACTCAGGCGAAAGACAAAAATGTCTATAAGCAAATATGGAAGTCTAGTTAGAAATTTGTTTTCACAGTGGTATGGGATAACAATCAAGAAAGTGCTTTCTGTGTATTTAAGGATTTGGCAATTGAATAAATGCATTGAGGATAATCAGAAGCTGGTTTTTCATTGTGGAAAAGAGACTATTAGAAAGAAGAAATATTAGAATAAACTCTTTTGTGAGTTTAATTGGGGTATTAAAAACCTATATATACAAATATACATACATACACATAAACATGGGCATCTTTCTGCCATGCAAAACAAAAGAAGCAGGGAAATGCAAATAAAATAATAATATATTAATAAGACAATGGGACTAACTTGAAGGAACTCCCAATAGAGAGACTGTAGAAAATCTGAGTATCAAAAGAAATAATAATAGTAACAGAATTTTTGTGAAATAAAGAATCTATTAGTGCACCCTGATAGGAATAAATAAATGAGCGGGAGTAAGGGTAAAGATCTCCTCTACCATAAGTGCTATAATGATTTCACATGACTAGATAATTGAAGACTCACAGACTTTGGAGAGCATATTCACAAGCATCTTGATAAATCAAAGGATATAGAAAGTATGCACAAACATTAATAGCCTGAGAGACTTCCAGGCCCAGTTCTTCAGAATTATTCTTATTTATACATGATATACTTCATTTCTGGAATTTGAACCGCTACAATTTGTGTGAGGCTTCTTGGTTTTAGAAGAGCTTCTGAAATGTTCCCCAGTGGGATCTTTCATGCCTTTCTAGTCACATAGCCAAGCCAAACTTGTAACTGGTTACACCAGGGGTAAGGGATCAATACACAACCGGCCTGGTGACACCAGAAAAGTTTCCAACTTTAAAAAGCATATTATAAATCATTAGTTAGCACTCTCACCCTTCTCTTGGCCAAGAGTCAGTTCCATACTTCCAGGTACCCCTGGAGATAAAAAAATTGAGCTGTCCTAGTCCAGCCAAAAATAATTTACACAAGTACTGATATATGAAAGGAATGACAGAGTTACAAATAACACCATTTAGCAACTATCGTAATAATTAAATGAGACAAAATCATGAGTGGGAGCTAACCTCATGGGTAAAAGTTTGATGAGGAGCAGGATATTTACATACTCTTCAAGTAATTCCCCTCTAATTACTTTTTTTTTTTTTTACAAGGAGGAATTAGCAATGTTACAGTGGATTAACCTAGTTGTTATCACCTTAGGCAAATCATCAAAGTTAACATCAGCAATAACAGAACAAGCTGACAGCAGGTGCCCCCTTATCAGTCATCGAGAAGGACACAGTATCACTTCTGTCAAAAATACATCATTTGAATGAAATCATTAGCAAGAATGAATCAAAACTAAAATGAGGGACAGTTTACAAAATAACTGGTCTTTAATTTTTTTTAATGTCAAGTTCATGAAAGCTAAAGAAAGGCTAACGAACACTTACAGGTTAAAGAAGACTAAAGATAGGAAATAAATATAAATGGTCTGACCTGGAACGAGCACTGGGAAAACAAAAATTGCTAATAAGTACGTTATTGGAGAAATTTATGAAATTTGAATTAAATTATTTGACTATGGATCTCATCTTTTAAAGAGGAATGAAACATACAAGGAATCACATTATTCAGTTCAGATCAACTGATTAAAAATGTTAATTGGCTTAAACAAATTGTTGATGATGTTGGTTAATTTTAGGACTTTTAAAATAAAATATATTATATAAAGGTATATTTGCCATAAACCATTATTGATGGAGTAATCCAAATTCCTTTTAACATCAACTATTTTAAAACTCAGTTTATAGGAGAGGAAAATGAGTCTTAGCCATTTTAAATAAATTGTTAGAGATGACCCAGCCAGTAATAACAAAGCCAGAGCACAAACTTATATTTGTCTGATTCCAGTACCAGTGCTCTTAACCACTGTTCTAGGCTTTATTTCCAGTAAAATCCTACAGTTCATAAAATGTGAAATGTGGTGAAAATTATACTGTGATTGGTATAGACCTAGATGTTAAGAGACCTGACAGTTTCCACTTTTTCTCTAGGAAAGCCTGCTGTTCTGCAGCAAATAGACTACAGGATAGACTGAAAAGAGAAGCACCACAGTGCCAGGTGGGTAAATCAAGTCTTCAAGGACTTTCTAGCCCAGCTAAGCAAAGTGATGAATGCAGCCAACCGAAAAAAATCTAAAAAAGAAATTACTGAGGCTACCTAAAAGAACTAAAGATTAGTCTCTCAAGCAGAATCTGTATTCCTATTTTCCTATTTTCCAAAATAGGAATATTATTGGTTAGATTAGGTAAGAGCTTGAATGATAGGTTTACGGAAATTACATACATATGGAATTATAGATTGATAGAAAAGGAAAGAGAGAGAGACTTCCAAATAGTAGCGGTAGTAAATAAAGATTTAGATTAAGAAAAAATTGATGAATGATAGCCTTTCTCATATATAAATGCTAGTAGATTCAGTAGTTTTTGATCATGACATAGGTCTAAATAATTTTATCAAAGTCTATCTGAGATACAAGAAATACAAAGGCACTAAGCAAGGTAGCATCAGAAACCCATTTTCTGCTGATGCTCCGTATCTCACACCATCTCTAGGAAAGATCTTGGGATGTTTGATCTTCTCATTCCTTAACAACAGGGGCTCACACCCAGTCCACAAGGTCCAGCTGAAGATAGAATATAACCAGCCTTCTTCACACTCCTCATCTGTATTTTTGCCTCACAATTATTTTATACCATGCAAATTATTTTCCCCTCACCTAAATGAGAAAACAGACATAACAAACAAGAACCAAAAAACTTCCATGCATTGGAATGTGGATTGAAAACTGATACTTTTGAGTGTGTGTGTGTGTTTATGCTTATGTCTGGTATCTTAGTAATAACCCCCCCCACCCCAACTTGGATTTTATAAATACATGATAATCAGCTATGGATGAAGAGTTTTCTTTCTTTCTTTCAATCTGAACTGAATTTCTTTATTGTATATTTTAGTAATGGCTACATTTGTTGGTGGTGGGAGCTGACATTCTTGTGTTTGTTGGGTCTGGAGAAGCAGTCAGACAAAAAATACCCCCATTAAATATAATACTTTAGGTAAGGAATTACAAGTATTTTTCATTTATTTAGCATCCTTTTTGGATATTTGTCTTTGAGGGAGGAATAAGTGTATATTGGGACTGGTGCAGAAGATTTGATGTACAAGGAATGAAAAGAGTGGTTTTGTCTGTTTGTATGTATACACAGGGAGTAAAAACTATATTTTGTTGTACATAATGCATTTCTAACTTCTTTTTTTAAGCTTATTATGCATAGAAAAAATCTAAAAGTTAAAATAATAATCCCCATAAACTAATACTCTTCTGTAATTTTAATTTATAGAAAGAAATAAGATTAATGACATGTATTGGATAATCACTCAGATATAAATATCCCTGTCCTTATGAATCAAACCAATACATTAAATATCTTATAACGTATAATTTTCAATAATATAACCTATAATTTTTCAGCCCTCTTCAGTCAGTCATAGGATAATGTCTGAATAAAATACATATTAGAACTTTCTTTTTTTAAAGATTTTATTTATTTATTTGATAGAGAGAGACAAAGCGAGGGAGGGAACACAAGTAGGGGGAGTGGGGGAGGGAGAAGCAGGATTCTTGCTGAGCAGGGAGCCGGAGGTGGGGCTCGATCCCAGGACCCCAGGATCATGATCTGAGCCGAAGGCAGACGCTTAACAACTGAGCCACCCAGGTGCCCCTGATCAGAACTTTCAAAATGACAAATGATGCTCAAATTTTCATGATTTTAAGTTTCTGTTTAAATTAAAACTTTTCTCTTGTCTGAGGAAAACGGCAGCATCCTCGAGATGGACTGGGAAGCAAGAGTTTTAGGTGAATGCGCTAACCTCTGCCTCTAGACTTCTTCCAGCCTCCTACCTCCGGGGCCCAGCCCTGCCGTCCCTGCTGCAGACCAGCTGTCCCCACAACCCATGTCCTTCTGTCCTACCCATGTCTCCTGCCTAGTGAGCATTTGTGTAATTCGGGACTTTATTTCCATAAACTGACCATTGTATCAGTAGAGCCTTTAGGAGATTTAAGGACCTTCCTTCAGCTCTGAACAGCTTTTTCCCTCAATTCCAATCCAAAGATACATGAACCTTTCCAGTTGACTCTTTTGTGGGTGGCTCCTTTGCTGTTGACATTTTCCGTCCTATGCTACCTTTACATCTCAGAAATGGTGAAAATCAGTCCAATAGGGTGCCTGGGTGGCTCAGTTGGTTAAGCGACTGCCTTCGGCTCAGGTCATGATCCTGGAGTCCTGGGATCGAGTCCCGCATCGGGCTCTCTGCTCAGCAGGGAGTCTACTTCTCCCTCTGACCCTCCTCCCTCTCATGCTCTCTGTCTCTCATTCTCTCTCAAATAAATAAATAAAATCTTTAAAAAAAAATCAGTCCAATAAGATACGAACTAAGTGTGCTGAAAAAAAATAAATTAATTAAAACTTCTCCCATATAATTAACCAATTGGAAGATGTTCAATAAATATAAAAATACTTTCCAGGAAATAATGTGAATATAATGATTTTCATGGAAAATACCATTTAATCAGAGAACATAATTCAGCTATTGAGGAATATAATTAAAATATAAATTTTTATCTAGTGACTAATTAGAAAAATCAAAATCAAAATATTCTGAAATCTTAAGTCATTTCAGAGAAAAGATTCTGATAAATCATCCAATGGAAGTTACATTGAATTTTGTTCCAGAATCACTATGCTACTTGGAAGAAATGTTACCAATAGTGTATCTTTTTCTTTCCCTACACTATAGAGAAAAGTTGGAATGTATGCTGAGACCTTATATAATTATAATAGGCAGAATGATCCCTCTGAAAGATGCCTATGACTTAATCCTTGGCATTTGTGAAAATGTAACATTATATGGAAAAAGAGGCTTCGCAGATGTCATTAAGGTTATAGACCTTCTAATAGGAAGATTATACTGGATTATTCAGGTGGACCAAATCTAGTTGCATGACCTTTTAAATAGAGAAATATAGCAGACAAGGGAAGTCAGTGAAATGTTCAGAAGCTAAAGTCAGAGCACTTCCTAGAAGGAGAAGAATCAGCATACTATTACAGGCCCTTAGATGGAGGGGCCCTTGTGGAAAGAACAGAGAGAAGCCTCAAGGAGCTAGGTAGGAGTGGCCCTCAGCTGACAACTAGTAAGGAAACAGGGACCTCAACTTTACAACCACACAGAACAGATTCTGCTAAAAATCTGAGTGAGTTTCAGATTGGGTTCATCCCTAAAGCCTCCAGTAGGAAAAACAGCCCTGCCTACATCTTGATTTTACCTTAGTGAGACCCATTCGGGACTTCAGACTTACAGAACTATTAGATAATACGCGAGTGTTCTTCTAAGCCACTAAATTTGGTAATTTGTTATTACAAAGAATACTAACACTGTTATATAAGACTAAGGGCAGAATAGAGCAACCAATCTTTTCTTGTGCAGTTGGGAACTAAAAACAGAATAATTTAGAAGGAATAAATGATAGGTAAAGAGTTCTAGACACATCTTTGTTACAACCCACTGGATGGAATGATATAGTGTATCTCAGAGCTATTGTTGGACACAGATATGCTTAAGTTTCAAAGCAGTAGACCTAAACACTGTTGGTGTAATGCTAGGATCAGTTGAAACATTTTGTTCTAAAATTTTCTGGAATTTCTCCACAATTTCCAGTTGGTAAGCTTAGAAAGATAATAAAAACAATTGCACATTAGCTAGGAACTTTGCATATGGTCAAGGAGGTAAAATCTGAAAATAAGCCTAGTTAATGCTGAAAAGAAAAGACTTTAAATGTGTGAACTCTCTTTCAGAGTCTGTTTGATTTTAAGCAAATATTTTCTAATTTGATGTATTTATTAATTCTGAAAAATCTCTTAATCATGGAATGGTGTTTATGAGATAACTAAATATAAATACATGGTCATGAAAGGTTGGCAATTCAAATGATGAAATGTGTGATTAGTGAAATCATCCTTTATACGAGGGCAGTTATCAAAAGATTATAAGGCATTTATGAGGAATGCAATTGCTCAATCAAAAGAAAGAAATTAAGAACTTATATCTACAAAGCACTATACAGAAATCTTGAGGGCTTCAAGTTTTATTGGAATTCTGATAAAAATTAATCCCTTATATTCATTTGATGTATTTTCTTAGTATAATATTATGAATCCTAATTTATTATTCACTCACCTTTGGATTTATCACTACATTTTATATGTTCTGGAGTTTGTAAACCAACACTGATGTTACTCAATGTCTATAAAGACTGTATTCTTTAAATTCATCATGGTTTCCTTGTTTTTAATTGTTATTAATCACCACAATCTAGTAGATTTTCATATGCAGTAATCTAGATAGGCAGAGCTCATTTCAGAGTACACAATTCTTCCTGAAGAAGGGAAGATGGTCATGGGTGAAGCTATGATCTAGGAGATCAGGTGATGATCTGAGTAGGTATAAAGAAAAAGTGGTCTTAACATATGGTCTCAAGGCAAAGACAATAAGGTCAGGTGTGTGATCTGATAATATAATGTATAAAATTGATATTTGACTGCTGGGTTAAGAATAAAGGAGTTGAGTAAGGAGAAAGTGAAAAGTGGTATACTTGCAAAAATCTATGACTCCTCAACCCATTATTTTTTCTAGTCTTTTGGTAATTCATCACTCTATGACCCTGAGGTGAAATTCAGCAATAGTAAAGAAATACAAGAAAAATTGTAAGATGTTATAGCTATAGTTATATTTATATTTTTATAGGTGTCTTGGAAAGAATATAAAGTCTTTACTGTGATAAATGAATTGCAAACTTTGTTAAATTTACTTAATGACACTGACAAAAAGTAGTCTACCAACAAAATAATAAATTCTATATAATATAGAGTTCCCAAGTAATAGACATGTGGAATGGTCTGTATATACATGATCCAACTATTGTTGCATTCTTGTTGAACCCCAGAATAAAATAGTTAAAAATGAAAGAGTTATGATTAATCATTTTACAGAAGAGAGAACCAGCTGCAGTTCTTCCATAAAATTTACCTAATGGGTTTGTACCTCACTACAGTTGGAAGACTTTGATCATCGTTTACTGATGATTACTATGGCCCTGAGGTAGTGCTTTACAAAAGATAGTTAATATAGAGGATGCCATTCCTCATTGCTGGCAAGTGTTCTTAAAGAACCTTCATGGGTGAAGATGAATATCATACTGAAATAGTCTCTTCTTTTTATCCAAGAGGGCAGCAGAGGTGAATGCCTTTGACTCTATCCCTTCATTCAGGCATAGCATAGAAGACTCCCTGCAGACTGTAGGCCTAATGAGTCACCACCTAGCAGTTTTCTTATCTTGGTTCAGTGAACATTAGGTACAAGAGATTATTGCAAAAGGAATACCTTTTTGGTAATGGCACTACTGACATTTGTATATTTTCTTTCATAGTTTGTATCTGGAATATTGCAAAATACACACAAAACCACATGAATTCATATATACACACAAATGTTTAAAGTAGATGAGATGATTTTCAGTGCAAAATTTTCACGCCATTCTTAATTTCTAAAAAGTAATAAGAAAAGGTCTCTTCAGAAGGAAGATGTTTTAGATGCTCAGTTTATCACTGTCAATACTTACACCTACTCTTCATTTTCTTTTCCCCCTGAACTGAAAGAAACAACTTTATATCTTTTATCAAAAATAAACTTGTTTATCTAGTCTTGACTCCATCTCTATCCAACTTTAAAGAACCTTATATTAACTGTCTGCCTCTTTCAGTAGAGAGTATTTGTAGATGTAGGGTTTCTAGAGAAAAGAATATACATTAAAAAATATTTTTGTATGTATTATCAATTGCCTTCTAAAGGGTTGCCCCATAGTAGAATCCCAAAAATAATCTACAAAGGTTTCTTTTTAGGGCATATTTTTGTTGATACAATAAATACTATTGATTTTTTGAAATATGCTAATTAAATGAAATATGTCAACTCATTCTTTTTTCTTATTAAAGAAGATTTTTATTTATTTATTTGACAGAGAGAGACACAGCAAGAGAGGGAACACAAGCAGGGGGAGTGGGAGAGGGAGAAGCAGGCTTCCCGCCGAGCAGGGAGCCCAATGCGGGGCTTGATCCCAGGACCCTGGGATCATGACCTGAGCCGAAGGCAAATGCTTAATGACTGAGCCACCCAGGAGTCCCTCAACTCATTATTTTCTAAGTTATATTTATCTTATGACAATGATTCAAACAATTATTCACACTTCCTGTGAATTACATTTTTATGCCTTACATTTTGTACTTATTTACATTAGTGCATTAGGTAAGAGTCTTTACAATCAAATATGTGTGTGTGTGTGTGTGTGTATATATATATATATACACACACACACGTATAAATAGACATACAAGCATATTATAATTTAAAATTATCAAAAAGAATCCAATCTTGAATTCACTTCTATTAAGCTCCAAACAATACTGTAAGATTTTGGAAATAAAAATTAACCCCTTTGTGCCACTCTTTTCTTCTCTATAAATAAAGATTGAATAAATTAATATATTCAACCCATTTATAATAAAGTTTGGCAGAGCAGAAGTATTTAATAAATGTTAATAGCAAAGTAACATTAAATACTTTACCATCATTTCCAGTAAAGTAATTTATCTTTCTTCATTGGCTTGGCTCTTTGAAAAAAAGAGGCCCTGGCCCTGGGCACAGGCCCTGACTCTGTGCATAAGCAGTTCCCCTAAAACAGTTTTTATTTTTAAAAATGTAGGCCAACTTATTAATATTTAATTTAGTGGTTTCTAGATTTTGAGTCTTCAAAGACTTTACCATAACAACTAAATGTGCCCTTTCTTTTCTATTATGTTAAAAATGTAATTTGTTTTCTAATAAATATTTACATTTCTTTTTGTCTAGACTATAAATTTATTAAAAAGTATGAAATATGAATCCGCTTCTTTCTTTAAATTATTACCCAGGTGTCTCAGTACCTTTTATTTCTTCAGACCAAGGACAATTGACAGGAATTTTTAAATTTCTTTATAAAAATTATATAATTATAAAAGTATTTTGTATCAGATGTTGGAAACCGCAGTTAAAATTAATGGCAAACTAAAGCATTACAACTTAGATTTTGTTGTAACCAATAGAATAGACAATATTTTGAAGAGTTAAGCTTACTTTATTTTTTTATTTGAGTATAGTTGACACACAATATTACATTAGTTTCAGGTGTGCATATAGTGATTCAGCATCTCTATACATTATGCTCTGCCCACCACAAGTGTAGCTACCGTCTGTCACCACACATTACTACCATATCACTGACTATATATTCCTTATGCTGTGCATTTTATTCCTATGACTTATTTATTCCATAACTGGATGCCTATATCTCCGACTTCCCATCACTCATTTTGCCCATACTTCCACCCCTGCTCCCTCTGGCAACCATCAGTTTGTTCTCTGTATTCATAGCTCTAATTCTGCTTTTTGTTTGTTTCTTCATTTCTTTTTTATATTCCACATCTGAGTGAAATCCTATGGTATTTGTCTTTCTCAGTCTGACTGATTTCACTTAGCATTACACCCATGTTGTTACAAATGGCAAGATCTCATCTGTTTTGTGGCTGAATAATGATCCATTGTATAAATATGGTGTATCTTTTTTATCTATCCATCTCTCAATGGGCACTTAGGTTGCTCCCATCATCTTGGCTAATATAAATAATGCTGCAATAAACATAGGGGTCCACATATCTTTTTGAATTAGTGTTTTCATTTTCTTTGGGTAAATACCCGGTAGTGGAATTACTGGATCATATGGATCTCTATATTTCATTTTTTGAGGAACCTCCATACCATTTTCCATAGAGGCCATGCCAGTTTACAATCTATGGACCCAATGAAATCCCTATCAAAATACCAATATTTTCACAGAACTAGAACAAATAATACTAAAACTTGTAAGGAACCATGAAAGACCCCAAATAACAAAAGCAATCTTGAGAAAGAACAAGGCTAGAGTTATCACAATTCCAGATTTCAATATATACTACAAAGCACTAATTTGAAAAGATACATGCACCTCTATATTTATTGCAGCATTATTTACAATAGCTAAGGTATGGAAGCAATTCAAGTGTCCATCCATAGATGAATGAATAAAGAAAATGTGGTGTATATATATATATATATATGTGTGTGTGTGTGTGTGTGTGTGTGTGTGTGTGTGTGTGTGTATATACACAATGGGATATAACTCAGCCATAAAAAAGAATGAAATTTTGCCATTTGTAACAACATAGATGGACCTAGAAGGTGTAATGCTAAGTGAAATAAATCAGACAGAGGAAGACAGATACCATAAGATTACACTCACATATGGCATTAAAGAAACAAAACAAATGAATAAAGGAAAAAAAAAGAGACAAACATAAAGCAGACAAATACAGAGAACAGACTGGTGATTCCAGGGTGGAGGTACATTCGGTGGGTGGGTGAAATAGATAAAGGAGATTAAGAGTACACTTACTGTGATGAGTACTGAGTAATGTAGAATTATTGAATATTTTTTTTAATAAGCTCTATGCTCAACATGGGGCTTGAACCCGTGACCTTGAAATCAAGAGTCACATGCTCTACTGACGGAGCCAGCCAGACATACCTAGAATTATTGAATCATTATAATGTACACTAATATAGCACTGTATGTTAATTATACTTCAATAAAAAAATAACAGTATGGTACTGGCACAAAAAGAGACACACAGCTGAATGGAACAGAATGAAGGGCCCAGAAATAAACCCATGTTTATATAGTCAATTAATCTAGGAGTCAAGAGTATACAATAGGGAAAATAATCTCTTCAATACGTGGTGCTGGGAAAACATTGCAACTACATGTAAAATAATGAAACTGGACCACTTTCTCACACCATTCATAAAAATAAACTCAAAATGGATTAAAGACCTAAATGTGAGATCAGAAACCATAAAAATCCTAGAAGAGAATCAAGGCAGTGATTTCTCTGACATTGGCCATAGCAACATTTTTCTAGATATATCTCCTAAGGCAAGGGAAACAAAAGCAAAAATATGCTATTGACACTACGGCAAAATTAAAAAGCTTTTGCATATCAAAGAGAATCAACAAATGTATTATATTCCTTATTCACTTATTTTTACATTATCCTTAATTTTTCTTAATAAAGTTATAGTTTTCAGAATAGACTTTTTAGAGGTAATTTTCAGATTTATTCCTAGACAATAGATTTCTTACATTATTGTAAATGGTATGATTTAGAAAAGCTTATGTTTGTTGTATAAATAAAATTAGTGTACTCTGTACCCAGTGACCATGATAAATTAATTCATTGATTCTAGTAGAACATCTGTAGATTCTTCTGGATCTCTATATAAACAATCATGCCATCTGTAAATGACAACCTTAATTTGTCCTTTCTGAAACACTTATCTTTTATTTGTTTCTATTGCCTACTGCACTTTTAGAAAAGAGTTTTATTTCAATATTAAATATAACTGATGATAAAAGAAGACTTTGTCTCATTTCAGAACTTCAAGGAAATAATTTGGTATCTTACCATTAAAATAACATTGCTAAGGTTTTGTCTGTGTATGCACATATGTGTGTATTCTTCATCAGATTAAGAAAGTATCATTCATAATTTGAGGAAAATTATCATAAACGTGCTGAAATCTTATCAAATGCCTTCCCTGAATCTGTTGAGATGATTGTATATTTTCCTTTATTAGGTTAACATGGTAACTTATGTTGATTAATTATTTGAATGTTAATCTACAATGCACATAACAAACCCCACCTACTGTTGAAGTATTAACTTTTTACATATTACCAAATTAAATTTTCTAATATTTTCTTTAATATTTTGGGGTAAATTTTCTTAATATTTTGCATGAAAGAGATTTGCCTGTGATTTTCCCACTATACAATTTCCCTTACCCTGATAGATTTGGCATCAAAATTATGCGGGCCTCAAAAAAATTGTTGGGAAGCATTTGCTCTTTTTCTGTTATGTAGAAGATCTTGTAAAATATTGCTATTATTTTTTTCCTTATATATTCAAATTCACCAATTAAGCCATTGGAATTTCTCTGTGGAAAGACTTTTAATAAATATATTAACATTCAATTTCTTACAAAATTTCTGACTCTTCAGTTTTTCTATTTTTTTTTTCTGTCAGCTTTAACTATATTTACCCATCTTATATTTGGTCTTATCTCTATCGTATATTTTTACTTTATGTATATTTAAACATTATAAGACAATGTGATCATTTATTTTTCCATTAATATGCATATTTACCCTAACATTAACCCCTTCTGTTGTTTTCTGCATTTTCATCTTTCCATCTCAGATCATTTTCCAATTACATCCGTATTAATGACCTTCAGAATATGTCACACACACCTTAATACCTTATTCTGTTTGTGTGTGTGTGTGTGTGTGTGTTTTCTATTCTTGTTATTCTTCTCTACTTTAATTAGGATATTACTATTAACCTTTCTTCTAACTAATGAATTTCATTTTGTACTGTGTCCAATATGCTCTTAAATTCACTGAGTAATTTCACATATTTTACTTTTCATTCTAGAATGCCCATTAAATTCTTTTTGAAACATTCTAGATATTTTTTTTAATCTTTTTTTTTTTTAAGATTTTATTTATTTATTTGAGAGAGAGAATGAGAGAGAGAGAGCATGAGAGGGGGAGGGTCAGAGGGAGAAGCAGACTCCCTGCCGAGTAGAGAGCCCGATGCGGGACTCGATCCCGGGACTCCAGGATCATGACCTGAGCCGAAGGCAGTCGCTTAACCAACTGAGCCACCCAGGCGCCCAACATTCCAGATATTTTTAACTTCTCAACACTTTATACTTCTCACTTCTTTGTTAAAATACTCCATCTTTTTATCCATTTTGCCCAGCATAGAAGCTTTGGATCTAACTCTTTAGCTTCCCACATAGCCTCAGAATTAAGCAAAAGTATTGCTGGAAAAAACTAGTTGTGCACTTGAGATCCTCAAACACTTATTTTTGTCCACTCTAGTTTTGTACAATGCCTAATAGTTTTAAAGCTTTTGTTTTCCACAACAGCAAATTCTTGGCCAACCGTTTCTCCTCAGTCCATGAAAAAAATTGGCAAATGCTCCCAGAAAACAGAACAAAACAAAAACCAAATAAATCTGCTTTTTATTATTTCACCTATTAATTGCTTTTTCCTCTCTGAAATTTTAGTACATCTTCCACAAATTGCTGATGGCCTTAAACATTACTTAATAATTTTTTCCATTTTACTAGTGGTCATTAGGGACACTGATCTACTGCTACCTATAACATCCTATTTGGAAGAAGTTACAATCATTTTGATTGACTATTATAATTATTATATAAAGTTTTAAACTTTTTCTTTATTAAATTATATCTTCTTGCTTCTATATTTGTAAAACAATTTGCTTACATAAAGCAAGATGAACAAAATTTACATATCACAGATTTAAAGCAAAATAGGCAAAAGATTCAGGCTTCAACATTGGAATTTCACAAAGGCATTAATTACAATGGAAACACATTTTTAAAATGCTACACTTAACTCATGAGTATTTTGTTTTGCTTTTTTTTTTAAAGATTTTGTTTATTTATTTGACAGAGAGAGAGACAGCCAGAGAGGGAACACAAGCAGGGGGAGTGGGAGAGGGAGAAGCAGGCTTCCCGCCGAGCAGGGAGCCCGATGCAGGACTCGATCCCAGGACCGAGATCATGACATGAGCTGAAGACAAACGCTTAATGACTGAGCCACCCAGGCACCCCAAGTATTTTGATATAATACTATTTTGATATAATTTTATTTTAAAGGTAAAAATGTCACTATGAGAATCATGTATTTATTAACCACACTGTGTAACACTTTTGTTTTGTTTGGAATTCAGCATTGTCCTAGGAACAATCTTAATATCCCTGATAGAAGAATGCCGGTAGCTCTTAAAAGACCTCAGATATACACGATTATAACTATATATACTATGTGTAACTGGAGTGTTCATTTTCTCCATACATATCTTCTGATTTGATATAGGGTAATACATATTTAAAATTGTACTTTAGGCTTATTTTGCTTGCCTCTCCTCTATAAACTTATCCATTAGCAAGATATAGCAAGATCCATTCTCTTTCTCTGAGACTAAAATATCTTACTATATACTATGTCCTTTCAAAATCTTGGCTGAAATAACGTAAGTATAGAAGATAAATGGAATTAATTATAGTCAATTCATTCTTCAAGTACTTTAAAGCCTATTTTTATGTTTGGTAAGACTACCAAAAGGTATCAACTTCAAACTGTATTACTTTATTCCCTTGAAAAATCACCTAGTGTTTTAATATATATTCTTAGGTTTATTATTTTAGAAATCCTATAAGAGAAAATAATTGAAATTACTGAATTTTAATTTATAAGACCCCAAAATTAGGAGGTTTTTTTTTTTGGATACTAAAATGGACATACTCATTTAAGTATTCTCTTTGATGTAAAGAGAAGTTTGCATATAGCATTTCTGCTTCCTGCCAAAATGCCACGGTGTCTGGAGGAAAAGCACTATTGCGATTGCTTTAGTTGAGAAAAGAACTAGCTACCTTTCTCATGAAACATTATTTTTACTAGAAAGAAATACTGACAAGCAAAAAGTATGGCTATTCAGACTTAGGTATTATGCAATCATGTTTTTGCAAATGACTGGTTATTTTAAAGAAAACAAATGATGATGGGACTTGCTGACAATGGTAAAACTTGCATTGAAAAAAAAATTTAAAAACTGCCACAATGAATTTTAAAGCTTCTGGATAATTAAAAATTATACTTACAAAATTGTTAGTACTATTAATAAATATGATTTTTGATGTTGTATCATTAAGTATATTGATTTTTGAAAGATCTACCTAATTGCCAGAACTAATATTTTCCAAATGACAAAATATGATGCTACAAAATCACACAATTAAAGACCAATTCAAAGTTCAAGATGGGGGGCACCTGCATGGCTCAGTTGGTTAAGGGTCTGCCTTTGGCTCAGACGGTGATCTCAGGGTCCTGGGATCAAGGCTGACATTGGGCTCCCTGCTCAGCGGGGAGTCTGCTTGTTCCTCTCCCTTTGCCCCTCTCCCCTGGCTCGTGTGCTCTCTCTCTTTCAAATAAATAAATAAATAAATAAAATATTAAAAAAAAAGAGTGCAAGGGAGACCAATGGATTATAATATAACAGATTATAAAATTGCCATCCATATGGTTTCAGATTCCATATGACAACTAACTTTTACGAAAATAATCACTTATCAAAATTTGGTATTGTATCCAAGAAGAGTATCACAACTCTATTAAATGTGCCTTTCTTTTCTAAGCATGTATCTGCGAGATGCCAAGTTTTCTTCAAACACAAAACAACATATTTCAACAGATTGAGCACAGAAGCAAATTTGAGGATATGGATATCTTCTAATTAAGCCAGATATTAAAGAGATCTGAAAAACAATAAACTATTATCACTTTCTCAATAATTTTTGTTTTGGAATATATAGGATTTTTTTCAAAAAAATCTTATTTTCATTTATAAATAATTTCTTATTGCTATTTAAGTAAATTAGTAAATATTTATTTTCAACTTTTTAGTCTTATGATCTACTATGATAATCTTGATAGATATGAGCCACATAAACAAAATTCTTTGGGGTCCACACTAATTAAGTATAACCACCAAAGTAAACAAGTAAATTATAGTTGAAAAGTAAACACATTATTCTGAAAAGCCAGTTTATTGTAATTTGAAAAGCAAAAGATCTAGTATCCAAATATCTCAATTCAAAATTTTGCCCTGCAACTCAGTTTAAACAATTAGTTTAGTGATAATAATACCTACTCTCAAGTTTCTATAAAAGGGGAACCAAATTTGTTAGCATAATTACACTTGTCCATTAGCTAGATGAGAGAAGAAGGCAGCCCCATAACCAGAAGCATCATAAGATTTTTCAACAATTTTACTTAGGTTGAGCAATTTGGTGTCTACTTGGAGATGAGGTCATATCCCTGGCATAAAAAAAAATATTTGTGGTGTAAAATTCTAATTGTGTAGCAGTATTTCTATTTTGGATTGATACCTGTCTCAAGCTAAAAGCTTACTCTTTTTTAAAAAATATTTTATTTATTTATTTGAGAGAGAAGGAGCAGGGAGAAGGGGGGAGTGCAATGGAAGAAACAGACTCCCTGTGGAGCAGGGAGCCTGACATCAGCTTGATCCCAGGATCCTGGGATCATGACCTGAGCCTGACATCAGCTTGATCCCAGGATCCTGGGATCATGACGCTTAGTGGACTGAGCCACCCAGGTATCCCGATTAGGCCACTCTTTTTTTTTTTTTTTAAGATTTTTTTTATATGACAGAGAAAGACACAGCGAGAGAGGGAATACAAGCAGGGGGAGTGGGAGAAGCAGGTTTCCCGCGGAGCAGGGAGCCCGATGCAGGGCTTGATTCCACTGGGATCATGATCTGAGCCTAAGGCAAACGCTTAATGACTGAGCCACCCAGGCGCCCCCGTTTAGGCCACTCTTGAAGAACCATAGTTTAGCAACTTGTCACCTGTGCAAGTAGATTAAGAGAACTTTATTTTATTTCTAACACCATTATGACATTTTTAGTCAATAGTATCTGTAATGCTCTTTTCTCAAAAATTTCACAGATTTCTAAGCAAGTTGTTCCATTTTTGTCCTATGGTTCAACAGCACCCTTAGTCAGATGTTTGCATTAAAACACTTATTTTAGTTAGAAGTTTTACTGGATTTTTGTCTATAGAAGTCTTCCTATAATTCCATTTGTTATTATTTAGGATCTAGAATTACTTGGATTCTTTAATCCTATAAAAACCACATATTCTAGATTTCCTCTATTATCTTTTATGCCTGCTTAAAAACTGGCAAGTCCTTCCCTGAGTACATCTCCTTCTTATATCTTCCAAAATCCATCCAATAATAGACAACATCTACCTATTTATCGTTTTCAAACTCTTCCCTCAGAGCTATAGCCACAAGTGTCTGCTTTGTAAGTTAGAGCAGATGAAACCTTGCCATGCGTTTTAGACAGATTGACATGATTATATAATCTCTAATGGCTTTCTTCTCACCTGCTGCCCAACCTCAAAACTGATGCCACCTCTTGCAGAACTGTGTTGGCAGCCCAGGGTTTCAAGTACTTACGTCTATTACAGTTGGGGTCCATATGCTCAACAATGTGGATGCTGTTTGTGTGCCTCCAGATTCGTGATTCAAGACCTAGATACTGATTCTCTCAGCTGTCAGGTTTTCCTATGAATTGCCCTTGTCTAATGGTGAGGACTTTGTTGTGAATAAGGTTTTCATTTCTGTTATTTTAAAATATAAAAATTATTTATATTTCTGTTATTTTAAAATAAAAAAATTCATTTATTTTAAAATATAAAAATAATTTATAAGTGGCTTAATACACTCGGTTATAGTACTTATTCTGGGAACTTGGCAAAGTGATTATTTCTTTTTAAAATAAGAAAAATTAGTTAGGATCCCTGGAAGTAGATAATTGTCCTTTGTAATGAAGACACAAATAATGTGAGGCATTTCATTTATGTGCAATATGGAATTTTACCATAATGATAATATAAAATTTGTCACATGACAAGAATGGTAGCAACAATATAAAGAGACCTATGTATAATCCAATTTTTGGTTGAAGAAAATATATATTAATAAATTGTATGTTGGAAAACCACTCAGTTATTGATAGAGTACTGTACCACTTTTATTTCTCTTTAGTGAACCTGAGGTTGGAAGAAAATTCTTACTGGATTTCTCAGGTAAATATTTTGTATAATAGCAAAAATAATATTGACGATAATAACTGAAACTTTTCCTTGAAGAATTATCTTTCTAATTTCTACAAGTCTCTACTCTTCTTTAATCTTAAATTTATTTACTTTGTTCCTAAATTTTAGCAATAATTAGAGAACTATTTTTAAATTTTTTTTAAGATTTTTTATTTATTCATTTGTGAGAGAGAGCGAGGGAGCGTGAGAGAACACAAGCAGGGGGAGGGGCAGCAGGAGAGAGGGAGAAGCAGGTTCCCTGCTGAGCAGGGAGCCCAATGCAGGGCTCAATCCCAGGACCCTGAGATCATGACCTGAGCCGAAGGCAGACGCTTAACCGACTGAGCCACCCAGGCACCCCAGAAAACTACTTTAAATGCTTAAACTTTGGCAATAATTGGAAACTACTTAAATTTATTTGAGTCTTTGTTGTGGAAGTGATGAGTCAAAAGTCTGAATCAAATATACATAGAATGGAAACATGAATTGAGAATTTAATGTTGTACTTTGAGATATAATAATAGATAACATTTAGTTAGCACTTACTACGTCAGACCCTGCTTTAATCATTCTGTGTGTGTGTGTGTGTGTGTGTGTTATCTCTAACTCTTTCAACAGTCTTGCAAGGCATATGCTTTTATTGTGCCTGTAACACAGAGAAGTAAACTGAGTCAGAAAAAGGTTAACCAATGGAATGACAGTGACACATCTAGTAAGTAGTGAAGCAAGGATTTAAACTCAGCTGGTCTGAGGGTAGAATACACTCTTTTATCTACATAATTCATTTCTTGAAAGCTCACAATGTGTCAGCCACTCTGTTAAGGAGATTAGGTATATTGTATCATTTAATTCTCATTACCACAACATGAGGTACATATAATTATCCTTATTTTAGAGAGGAGATTACTGAGGCTTAGAGAGTTTCAGTAATTTTTGAAGTGGCTCACACCTATGTAGTGCACAGTTGAGATATAAAACTGTATCTATCGGGCTGGTCTGTTGCTTAATGTAGTAAAGGATGCTAATGAACCCTTTGGCATACTTTTCTGAAAATAAAAAAAAGAATAATAAGACATTCAATGCAATTTGACTCATGCTGGGACAGTTAATTTTCTACTATTAATCAGAAGAAAATCAAGGTGTGTCTGCTATTACTTCCGCTGGTTTTTCACTGTAATACTATATTCCAGACACCTATAAACTCGTGGATATGAACATAATCCAAAGCCAAGCAGCATCTTTCCTGTTCAATGTGACGCACTGGACTTTGACAGAACAGACATAGAAGAAAAATGTACTTTGCCATGTTTTATTTTTGTCAGAAAGCTATCGACAAGTCCAGCTGCCTAATACTGTCACTAGCCTGAAATCTGTAGGCTTGCAGAAAAGTGACACATGGAGATATTTACATATCCCAAGGCCACACTCTCAGCTATCATTGGACTGTAAAATACATTGTTCATGGAAACTTAAAAAAAAATTCTTTTTAGAATACTTATCCTTCTCAAACTGTCCATCCTACATGCCCTGGTGTATCAGTTTGCTTGAGAATTCTATCTATATTGTATCTATAGAAGCTTTAGCATAGTGAAAGAAAATACTCAAGCATTTTTAGATGTGTATCTAAATTATTTGCTTCATAGTTTCCAATAATTAGGACAATTCCTTTTTAAAATAAAGAATGACTCCTATGATTTCATTAATGTTTTACTTGTTTTTTAATTGTTTTATTGATTTTTAAAGTGGTAACAATTGAACATTTTACAAATAGGGAGGTAAAAAAGGCACACAACGAATGTAAGTTCTGTCTACTCTCACCTCCCTGTTTAAGTAATTAAACAGAGAGGTCACTCGACCGAAGTGGCTCTAATGCTTTGGTACTCTATGCAAGCAAACCAAAACCTAAGCCAGGTCAATGCACCTGAATCTGAGAAAATGAAATTTAAGACCAACCAATCACAAATAGCTAAAAAGGCTTTCCCAACTAGAACAACTGCTGAAGTTATAGCTAATCAGATGCTTTCCTTGCTTTGCTTCTATAAAAACCTCTCCTTTAGCTCCAGTTGGTGAAGCATTTCTAACCCCCTTCAATTTGTGGCTACCCCATTTGAATCTATGTTTGACCAAATAAATTCTTAAAAATTTTAATTTGCCTCAGTTTATCTTTTAATGCCCCAATCATCAGGTCCCCCTCTCCCTCTTTGTGAATCTACTTTCAGAACTATTCATATATACATATATATCTATATGAATATCCATGTATATAAATATATATGAATGATTCACATATATGAATATGTGTTCACATTACTATTGTTTTACACACACAGTACCATATTCTATACAATGTTCTGCAACTCACAGCAATCTTTCCGTATCAGTATAGTATGTGCACTATGTCTTTAATGACAGACACCATGATAGATAATGCTTATTTAGATTTGTTATTGCTATTTTATAAATGAGATAGTCTTACATACCTTCTATATAGTATATATTGTATATTAGTGCTAATATCTTAAAAATTAAAAACTTTTATTTTCCTTCTTTGATGTAAAAAAGCTTACACCAAGATATCAGAGAGTTCATAAACCTGACTGGCAAAAATTGACATCTATATTTCCACTAACATGAAATTTAGTATTTCCTTTGATCATGAAAGTAGACAGCAATAGGTAGCAGTATTAGCTATAACTCTGACTTGGTCACTAATAGCTATTGCAGATAATTTCATATGAAATTATATATACTACAGATATTTTGAATTATGGTTAACTGTATTACATTAATATAACAGGAGTTATTAAATTAGATGTTAGATATTTATGTGATGTGTTAAGCAATATATAATCTCTGTATCACATTTTTATAAAGTAATGTATTTGTATATATACAAATAAACAAATAAAACCATAATTGCCTTTTTATAATCTTATGAATTTTATTTTTTATTTAAGAAAAATAAAATCTCAGTAGCTATCCAAATTACAAAAGAGGTCTATGGCACAAACATCTCTCTATGTTTTGGAAACACTTACATGATTTAGTTTACATGATAATAGTCTCCTGTTTCTTAAAGTTAAGTTAGAATTGCATGACAAAAATTTGGGGGCCTGGTCCACTTTAGTGACTCTCTTGTATGTAGCTTTTTCCTGATTTGTATATTCAAATTATCCATTTTATCTAGATCCCTTATATTGCATACAGTTTAGTAATAAAAAATGACTATTCCTTTAAGTTCCTCTCTGACATTATGACCACTTTGTCATTTCTAACCTTGTGGTTTCATAACTTTTTCCCTTGTTTTTGAATGGTATATTCTTGCCCCACCAAGAAAACAGCTCAATGTGTTAACCATTTTCTGATTTGTTTTATTCTTTCATATTTTGACTTCAATTAATATTTTCTTCTATTTCTGTAGTTTTATATTCATTTTTAAGTTTCTATAGGAGGAAAATTAATACATTTATTCTAATTCTGTCTTGTTTACATTATATTTGTTCAAGGCTATGGATTTTCCTTCATAGCTATTAGGTTCTGGTTACAGTGTTTCTCTTTTTTTTCCATACATATTCTACAGTTTGAGTTTTGAGTTGGTGCGTTAATTTACTTTTAATTACTGGGAGCTAGGTTTTTCAATTTCCAGGGAATTTTCCTCCTAAATTAATTTCAGCTGTTACCTCATTTTGACCAAAGGGTATTATCTGTAATTTTTAAACATTTTTTGTAAATTATTAAGATTTTTCTTTAGTCTATTTATCAAGGTTATTATGAATGTTTTACGGGAGCATGAAAATGATATATAAATTGTGTCTAACTAATACTCATCACACTTTATTTCCTTGAAAAAATATATTACTATGGACAATTTTTTCCATATTTTTTTATAATTAATAGTTGCTCTGTTTTTTTTTTTTTTTTGCCTGAGTGTACCTTAAAATGATGTGTATATGTTTTGGAGGTTTGATATCAACTAAAGATTTAAATTTATTAATTTCTGATAAATTTTCCTTTTTATTTTTCCATTATTTGATTCTCTCTTTTAGGCATTTATGGGTTTTTTGTGTATCTTCAATATCTCTTTTAAATTAGTTTTTGCTTTTCATACCAAATTTTTATTAAAGTTTTTAACTACTTCCTAAGTAAATATCCTTTCTATTGAATTTTTCCCAATAAAAAAGAAATTAATTTTATGCTTGTAATTAGAAACAACACTTACAATGTGACTATACAAACTGAGGTAAAAATAAATATATATCTATTTTGTCACTTTATAAAACTGCATTTACCATATGTTTAAGGAAGCAGAAATAATAACAATATATGGATAAGTAATAAATGACTATAGGCAAGGCCAAGAAATAAGATCATACTTTTGCAGACTGGGGATAATGAAATGTTTATATATAACTCATATAAACAGCTGACGGATGATGAACGCATGCCGAGTTTTATCTTTTAATTTTGAATAGTTGAAATACTTTGCTCTCTTTTACTTTTTCCTTCAACACTGTCTTGCAAGGGCATTACTGTGTTTTCAACAGTCTTTCTTCTTTGTGCTGCTTCCAACTCTGCTTTCCTTCTTCATAGTTTCATTCTTCAACTCTGCCACCTCACACACAAACACATACCTCAAAATTTTATTTTTGTTTTACGTCCTTATTTTATAAATGAGATTGTTTTAGTAAAACGCTTTTAACTGATGGAAATATTTTAAGTGACAATCTTCATTTGTTTCACATTTACTTATGTTTCTCAGCTGCCATCAGTTTTTTTTTTTTTTCTCATCTTTTCTTTTATCTTACAATAGATGTATATTGATTCTTAGCTATTTTCTATTTTATGGCAAGAATATTAATGCTTTCTAATCAAATTATTTTCTGGATACTCATGTCAAAACACGAACAAAGGTATCTTCCAAAATGAAAAATATTTTCTTATAATCTACTATTTAGTGTGAGCTCTTTTAATTTTTGTCTTCACAGTCAGTAAATACTATTCACAAAAACTATTCACAATGCAGAATGTCTCATCTTTACTTCTCTCCAGTAAGAAGCTTCCTGCAAATATTTTTGTTTGTTTTATTTTATAACTCTGCCTTTCCAGCTTCTAAGTAATTAATACCAAATCTGACTCAAAAAACATGCCCAGCTAGGCTGCATGTATATTTTCATATTTCCAGAGAGAGATTATTAGATTTTATTTATTAATTTAGGATTATTAGATTTTAATTTCAGATTCTGCCACTTATTTTAAAGAACAATGTTTTGTTTGCCTTATTTTATGTATTTAGCCATGAATATCCCCTCTAAGTATCTTCCTGCCCACTTGAACAACACACATGCATGTGCAGATACATATATGTATACATATATTCATACATGTATGGGTGTGTGAGACAGAGAGATAGAGAGAGGAGGCTTTAGAATATCAGTATCTTCTACTCTCATTGATTACGGCTTTTTCTTTTTCTTTTTCTATTTACCTCGTTTTAGAGAAGAAGGAAACCATCATTATTAATCCGTTGATGAAAACTAGAATGAAAGTTATATTTTAATCTTATATTTTATTTTCTCAAAATAGAGGGTTATGTCATTATAATGTACAAGTTTGTTGGAAGTTGTTTTGCCAAGGAAATTTCTAAAAAACACCAAAAAAAAAGTGACATAGGTAGTTTGAGAGAAATTCTGCAGCTTGGTGCTGCTGGTAATTAGGTTTTGTCATCTGGGCCACATTTTTATTTGACTTCACACATTTTCACTTGAACACCAACTGTTACAAAGCATATGGACTTCTATAGCAATCCCATATGCCACATAATGGCTGACTGCTATCTATTTGGGATTCAAACAATGAGATTTCATAATGACTGTGAAGTAGGAAAACTTTTCACTCTTTATATAGTTTAATATATATTTTAGAGACTCTAAAGTATAGAATTATACTGTTTTGTTGGGTTAAGTTCTGTCCTCCTTATGTACATTTGAAGTTTGAGGAGAAAAGTTTATAAAATATTATGAAACACAGTACTCTAAATGAGAAATATTTTGTTCAATACGTGCCCTCTTTAATACCCTATTATATTTTATAAGTTATATATGAACTATATATATATATATATATATGAACAAAAATAGCTCTGGGTTAGATCAGGAGTCCTCTTCAGAAATTTCAGTAACATAGTGGAAGAACAACAACAAATAATCCTTAAGAATAACTGCACAAAAAGAGAAGGAGAACAGCGTCATTTTGCCTGGACATCGTTCCCCAGCCGGCACTACTCAATGCCAAGAGAAAACTCCTTGGCCCAAAAGAGTTCCCCCAACCAAGGAAGGGAGAGTGGAGGGAACAACCAGTACTTTTGGGGCACTGACAAAGGACATGCTTCAGTTTTACCCCACCCAGAGAGTGGCAACTCTGAGGTTTATAGAGATGTTTGGAACAAGGAAGAAGGCAAACTACTAATATCAGCCACATAGCAAGACAAACTTCAGTTCCCAGTGGCCTGGTGTCCAGGAGACCCCAGCAGCTTTTGCTGCCTAAGAAACAGTGTCCAGCACAGTCACTGTGGACCCTCTGAAGATTTGACCACAGAGGTTTCCCCCACAGGTTTCTGTGTTCACAGACAGCAGCCACCTCAGTCTATTCCCACTCCCTCTATCTCACTTTACTTAAAAATCCAGGATCCACGAGGGCAACCAGTCTTGGCCTCTGTGGCTATACAAATGTGAGACATTCATCTAGATCCCCGCAGCTGACTGCCACAACTGTGTATGCATTGGGGGTTAACCCTTCTATCTATGCACCTGCACACTGCTGGCCCAACTCCTGCCACTGGCCTTCACTGCTGTGCATGCCAATGGCAAGACCCTACAGCCATGGCATGCATGACAACAGCTAAGATCCCCACAGCTGCTCATGGGCCTAGCTCCAGCCCTGTCTCTTTTCACTGAACTGCACTTCTGGCTTTATCTGCAGCTAGCCCCCAGAGCTGCACACCTGCATCCTGCTGGCCAAACTGCCATCACCAGCCTCTCCTGAAGTTACACGGTGATCCTTTGTGGTGGCTCCAGGTCTGTGGGGGCATGATGTCTCATTGGCTCAGGCCACTGGGGTCTGTAGCTTCGGCAACTATGTGGCCCTCAGCAAGCACTGCAGTGGGTCTGTAGTAGCTGTGAGGGATACTAAGGCCTTAGCAGTACCTCCACTTCCAGTGGCTAGGCTAGAGACCAGGGCAGGCACTGGTGGTGGCTAGAGCCAGTGGTGTGCACGGACTTAGCTGTGAGGGCTGGCTGCTGTAGTAATAGGGACACCTATGTAGTGGTAAGGGTCAGGACCAGCAACAAGGGCCAGAGCCAACTGTGAGCATACTAGAAGCTTCAGGGACCCTAGCTATTGGCATGTACTCCAATGGCTATAGGACTCCCTGCAGCACATGTCAAGGGCCATGAAGCTGTTGAAGTCATGGACCCCAGCAGCCTGAGCCAATGAGACATCATGTTTCCCTGAACCCAGAGCCAACACACATCCCCACCCCATTAGTGCCCTGCATCTCTAGATTTGGAGCTACAGAAGGCTGCAGTGTGCCTTCACACAGAGTTGAATGTCTTTCCTTACCAATGTCATCCCTCACCTGAGAGAGGTGATGGCTTCATGAGATTTGCAGACACCTACACAAGGTTATAGGGGTCATGAAAAATCAGGGAAACGTGACACCATCAAAGAAACACTGTAGAACTTCAGTAACTGATTCCAAAGAAAAGGATACACACAAATTGCCTGACAAAAATTCAAAATAATTGTTCTCAAGATGCCCAAACAGCTACAAGAGAACACAGAGAAATTATTTAATAAAATCCAGAAAATAATACAAAAACAAAATAAGTTCAACAAAGAGACAGAAAACATAAAATAAAACCAAACAAAAAATTTAGACCTGAAGAATACAGTGACTGTATTGAAGACTTCAACAGACAAGTTTAATAGCAGATTGGATCAATCAGAAGAAAGAATGAGTATACACAAATGCAGATCATTTGAAATTATCTAAGTCAGAGAAGCCAAAAGAAAAAAAGAATGAAAAGGAATCAAGAAAGCCAACAGGGCTTATATGAAAACAATCTACACATTAGTACAGTTCCAGAAAGAAAAGAGAGGGATAAAAGGGAAAAAAAAGATTATTTAAAGAAATAATGGCCAATAACTCTTCAAAACATGGGAGAGATATGGACATCCAAGTTCATGAAGTTCATATAAATCCCCATATAAATTTAGCTTAGAGAGATCTTCTCCAGACATATTATAATAAAATTGTCAAAATCAAAGACAAAGAAAGAATCTTGAAAGCAGAAAGAGAAAAGAAGCTTGTTACTAACAAATGAACCATAATTCTTTTTTTTAATTTTTTAAATTTATTATTATGTTATGTCAATCACCATACATTACATCATTAGTTTTTGATGTCGTGTTCCATGATTCATTGTTTGCGTATAACACCCAGTGCTCCATGCAGAGCGTGCCCTCTTTAATACCCATCACCAGGCTAACCCATCCCCCCACCCCCCTCCCCTCTAGAACCTTCAGTTTGTTTCTGAGTCCATAGTCTCTCATGTTTCGTCTGCCGCTCCGATTTCCCCCCCTTCATTCTTCCCCCCCTGCTATATTCTTCTCCTTTTTTTTTTTTTTTTTAACATATAATGTATTATTTGTTTCAGAGGCACAGGTCTGTGATTCAACAGTCTTACACAATTCACAGCGCTCACCATAGCACATACCCTCCCCAAGGTCTATCACCCAGCCACCGCATTCCTCCCACCCCCCACCACTCCAGCAACCATCAGTTTATTTCCTGAGATTAAGAACTCCTCATATCAGTGAGGTGAACCATTATAATTCTATCAGCAGATTTCTCAGCAGAAACCTTGAAGGCCTGGGGAGAGAGGAATGGTGCATTCAAAGGGCTGAAATAAACAAACAAACAAACAAGAATACTTTATCCAGCAAATATGTCTTTCAAAAATAAAGGAGAAAGGCTTTTCCAGACAAACAAAAACTAAGGAAGTTTAGCACTACCAAACCCGCCTAAAAAGAATCCTGAAAGGAGTTAGTCAAGCTGAAATGAAAGGATCCTAGTTAGAAACATGAAAACATTTGAAAATATAAAACATACCAGTAAAGGTAAGTTTAAAGTCAAAATCAAAATACTCCAATACTGTGCTATGGTGCATATTAATCACAAAGGTTAAAGGACAAAGTATTAAAAATAGCTATAGGGCTCCTGGGTGTCTCAGTTGATTAAGCGTCCAATTCTTGATTTTGCCTCAGGTCATGATCTTAGGTTTCTGAGGCTGAGCCTCACGTCGGGCTCTGCGTCGGGCTCTGTGCTGGGCATAGAGCCTACTTAAGATTCTCTTTCTCCCTCTCTTCCCATCCCCTCTCTCCCTGTAAAAAAATAGCTGTAACTATAATAATCTGTTAATGATTACAGGATATAAAATATGTAAACTGTGACATCAAAAACCTAAAAGGTAGGGGGAAAAGAATCAAAGGTAGATTTTTTTGCATGCATTTGAAGTTAAGTTGATATAAACAGTTGATATGAACAGGTTAACATAGACTGTTATATCTATAAGATGTTTCATTTAAGTCTCAGGATAGCCATAATGCTAAAACCTATAGTAGATACACAAGATAAAGAGAAGGAAACCAAGTATACCACTGTAGAAAAATATCAGTTCACAAAGGAAAACAAGAAAGGAACAAAAGAACTACAAAACAGCCAGAAAATAATTGATAATATGCATTAATAAGTCCTTACCTAACAATAATTACTTTCAATGTAAATGAATAAACTTCTATAATCAAAAGGCATGGAATGGCTGAATGGATTACAAAATAAGACCCAAGTATATGCTGCCTATAAAAGATTCACTTCAAGTTTCAAAACATACATATGCTCAAAGAAATGAGACGTAGCTCTACTTACATCAGACAAAATAGATTCTAAGTCGAAAACTATAACAAGAGACAAAAGCATCATTATATAATGATAAATGGTCAATACATCAAGAAGATATAATAATTATAAATATTTGCCTCAGCATAGGAATAAATAAATATAAAAAGAAAATACTATTAGAACTAAATTGAGAATTAATAGCTGGGGACCTTAATACCCCACTCTCAATACTGAATAGATCAGACAGAGAATCAATAAGGAAACAGTATACTTGAACAATACTGGGACCAAATGGACCTAACAGATATATACAGAACATTCCATCCAACAACAACAGAACATATATTCTTCACACAAATCATTATCTCGGATAGATCACATGTCAAGCCACCAAACAAATCTTAATAAACACATCATCAGGCAAATTATCCAAAATATATAAGGAACACATAGAACTCAGTATCAGAAAAATGAGCAGCCCAATAAAAAATGAGTAAATGACCTGAACAGAAATTTTTCCAAAGATGACATATAAATGGTCAACAGGTACATGAAAAAGTGCTTAACATCACTAATCATCAGTGGAAATGTAAATCAAAACCACAATGAAATAGCACCTCACACTGGTGAAGATTGCTTTAATCAAAAAGACAAGAGATAAATAAATGCCTTTGAGGATATGGAGAAAAGAGAATTATGTGCACTGCTGGTGGGAATGTAAATTGTTATAGTCACTATAGAAAACAGTGTGGAAGTTCTTTTTTTTTTTTTTTTTTTAAAGATTTTATTTATTTATTTGAGACAGAGAGCATGAGAGGGAGGAGGGTCAGAGGGAGAAGCAGACTCCCCGCCAAGCAGGGAGCCCGATGCGGGACTCGATCCCGGGACTCCAGGATCATGACCTGAGCTGAAGGCAGTCGCTTAACCAACTGAGCCACCCAGGCGCCCAACAGTGTGGAAGTTCTTAAGAAAATTAAAAATATACCTACCCCGTATCCCCACAATCCCTCTTCTGGCTATATATCCAAAAGAAATGAAAACAGGATCTAAAAAATGATATGTGCACTCCTATGTTCATTGCAACATTATTTACAATAGCTACATACATAAATACACATACATATTTACAATATGGAAACAACTTAAATGTCCATTAGTGGATGAAAGGATAAAGATGAGATAAATATATACAATGTAATACTATTTGGCCACGAGAAATAAGGAAATCCAGCCATTTGCAGCAACATGGATTTACCTGGACAGCATTACACTAACTGAGATAAGTCAGACAGAAAAAGATAAATATTGTATGATATCACCTATATATGTGGAACCTAAAAAAGCCATGTTTGTAGAAATAGAGAGTGGAATGGTCATTACAAGGGCCTGGGGGTGGGTGGTGGGTGGTTGAACTGGGGACATACAGGTCAGAGAATACAAACTTACAGTTAGGAGATGATTAAGTTCTGGAAATCTAATGTGGATAGTTAACAATACTATATTATGTACTTCAAATTTGCTAAGCGATGAGATCTTAAATATTCTTACCATAAAAATGAAATGATGAATATGACATTATGAAGTGTTAGCTAATGGTATGGTGGTAATCATACTGCAATATATAGATATATCAAATCAACACATTGTACACCTTAACCTTTCTCAATGTTGCATATCAATTATATATCAATTAAGATATTTATTTTTTAAATTAAAAAAGAATAAAAATGCAGACTAAAATAATAATAATAGAAGTCATCAGAATGAAAGATTGTTATATTTTTATTAAAATATATGAAAACAGTGCACATACCTTGGTTTTATTAATTTACCTGCTTTCTATTTATATAAGTAATTATTTGCATAAACAGATCTCATTCATATTAGAAACCCGATACACGCATTTCTAAAAGTAAATGAGCAAATGTTTCTTAGGAAACTTAAAACCGAAGACCCAGAAGCAACTGATCATAGCATTTTAGGAAAATAAATAAACTGAATAGACTTCAACAAACATCTTTGCATGCACTATCCTTCAGGGTGTCTCCCTAAACACTAACAAATGGCCAACGTAATGTTATTATTGTCCTTAAATAAGGGCTTTAGGACAAGGCAGTCATTTATGGATGAATTAGACTCTCTCCAGTTATGAGCAAGCAGTAGATCTATTTCAGCAAAAGAAATCTGTAAATGTTAAAAATGAAATTTAAGTTAATGCAGTTAGAAAAACAAGATTATGTATTTTGCCTGTGGTTTTTTTTTTTAAGTTTTTTTTTTTTTTTTTTTTTTTTTTTGAGGGAGAATAAGGGAGGGAGAGAGGGCATGAGGGGGGGGAGGGTCAGAGGGAGAAGCAGACTCCCTGCCGAGCAGGGAGCCCGATGCGGGACTCGATCCCGGGACTCCAGGATCATGACCCGAGCCGAAGGCAGTCGCTTAACCAACTGAGCCACCCAGGCGCCCTTGCCTGTGTTTTTAAAATATCTCAGGGAATTATCACCATAGTAAAAATAAAAGCACAACAGAGATTTAGAATACAAGAAAGTATTTCCAAAATGTTAAATAAATATAACAAAAACTTAAACAGGTGCCATTTTGAAAATTTAAAAAATGTCCACTCTTTCTTTTTTAGTTTTTAATTTTGTCTTAATCATATTAATACGTTGAACACTCAACAAAGCACTGAGATGATGCCAAGTCTCCTTTTTCTTAAAGACCACATACTTCCCTCCTCCAATATTATCCTTATTTTATTTGTAATAAATTTATAGTAAAAGCAACTTAAACATATTGAAGAAAATATGACCATAGTCCACAATTTTAACATAAACTCTTAGCAGCTAGCAACAATTTTTGGCAATCTAATTTTTTATTTATCCATAGGAAATAAATTAATAAACTTCCAAAAATTATGATAAACAACTTATCATAAAATAATTTATTACTTACTATAAAATATGAACTGTATTATCTAAATAATTATTTTTGGCAATGAATTTTTAAAGGTATCAAATATATAAAGTCTTTAGCAAATACTTGCATAAAACTAGAAATAATGATAGCCATCTTTCTCATTATGTAGAAAATTTAGCACATTTAAAGCAAACAGAACTTTATCGTATCATACTAACCACAAAAAATATAAGAAAAGTACATTGTGAATGATAGTTTGTACTTGAAAACATGTATTTGTCGGGCGCCTGGGTGGCTCAGTTGGTTAAGCGACTGCCTTCGGCTCAGGTCATGATCCTGGAGTCCCTGGATCAAGTCCTGCATCAGGCTCCCTGCTCGGCAGGGAGTCTGCTTCTCCCTCTGACCCTCCCCCCTCTCATGTGCTCTCTCTCATTCTCTCTCTCTCAAATAAATAAATAAAATCTTAAAAAAAAAAAGGAAACATGTATTTGTCAATCACAACCTCATAATTATTCTAAATATGTTAAGGGAGACAAGCAAATTCTGATTCTTTAAGGCTAAGCACCCACAAATGTTCTGTAACTACTATCATTTAAACTTTGATGTGCTAATTTGCTTAATAATACTCCTTATGGTTCTGTGAATGGTGACAAACCACTGGGGTGTATTAACCTTAGCAATGGACAGTTACGTATAAGTGTAGGAAATTTTAGACAATTTTGACAAAGTAATTAGATGTCTATGATAAGTAATTCACTGCTCTTTCAAACTGCTTTCCTGGTAACAAAGAAAATACTCAGAGTTACATATATCTGGCACATTTAAAAAAACATAAGTAAATTAAAATAAATCACTTGTGTCTGTGACTGAACTTCAGTGAGTTTTGTATGATCCTCTAAAGTAGGGCTCTTGAGACAAGAATCTCCAGTATTAGATAAGAACAAAAGCAAATTCTGCACTCTTCTTCTAGTAGACTCTGGGTTCTTTGACTAATAGTAAAATGTGAATGAGTCAAATCACGATAATTTATGCCATTAAAATATTAACTACGATTCATATAGCAATTCACAGTATATTAACAGAATCATATATCATATATTATTTATCATAAAACTATGAAATAGATAGTAGTGAATGCATAATGAATTTCAGTAACTTAACAAAGATCATATCTGCATAAAGAACTTGGAATTTGAACTTAGAATCTCTGATAATAACTGTGATTTCTTCCCAGAGTACACTTTTTCTGCCTATCTTTTTACTGGATACCTTATTTTCAATTCATAAAAGTCCAGTGAAATAGTTAAGCTATTTTCTGTAGATGATGAATGATTAATATCAAGTGATATTTTTATTTAACTTAAAATTTCCAACTTTATTTTATTTTTTTAAAGATTTTATTTATTTGAGAGAGAGCGCATAGGTGCATGTGCCACAAGTGGGGGAGGGGCAGAGGGAGAAGCACACTTCCCACTGAATAGGGAGCCCAACATAGGGCTCATCCCAGGACCCTAAGATCACAACCTGAGCCAAAGGAATATGCCCAACCAGCTGAGCCACCCAGGTGCCCCCCAACTTAACTTTAACTTTTCCTCCATAATGGAACAGAATTGTCCTATTTAGACTTGGTCTCTTGGAGCCTTCACAAAAACATACACTCTAGAGATTGCCAAATTCTGTCTTCTCTGGTTGCCAGTCCTTTCCCTATGTGGACCCTTTCCCAACAACAGGTAGACTCTTGTCACTTACTATCAGCTAGAGAAAACTATGAGCACTTAACATTATCTGAATTAAATACATGTTAATAGTTACACGATATTCTTTTTTAAAAAAGTTTATTTATTTGAGAGAGATAGAGAGACAGAGAGCGTGAGCGGGGAGAGTAGTGGAGGGAGGGGGGAGAGAAAATCTCCAGCAGACTCCCCACTGAGCTCGAAGCCCAGTGCTGGGTTAGATCCCATGACCCTGAGATCATGAACTGAGCTGAAATCAAGAGTCTGAGGCTTAACCAACTGAACAACCCAGGCGCCCCTACATAGAAGGTATTCTTAAAATAGCTCTTATTTCTGAACAAATATATCCATACATAATTTCTTTCATTCATTAATTCATTCATTCATGAATTGATCATTGAATGTCAATGTTCTTGGTGTTGGAGACACAGCTATAAATAAAACAGAAAAGTCTTAATTCCCATGGATCTTATTCTTTTTTTTTAAGACTATTTATTTTGACAGAGAGAGAGCACAAGTAAGCAGAGCTGCAGGCAGAGAGAGGGAGAAGCAGACTCTCCACTGAGCAGGGAACCTGACGCAGAGCTTGATCACAGGACACCAAGATCATGACCTGAGCCGAAGGCAGATGCTTAACTGACTGAGCCACCCAGGCACCCCTACCCATGGATCTTATTCTTAACGGTTGAAGAAAGATGATAGAAAAATAAAAACAAATAAATATATAACATTTTAGGTTGTGATAACTGTTATGAAGTAAAATAAAGCAGAGAAATACTCTGGAAAATGAAAGGAAAGCAAAGATTTGAGTAAAGCTAGGGAGTGTGCTCTGTGGATGCCTACAGGGAAGCTTTCCATAAAGAAGAGATACGTGACCCACAAGGAGGGCCTGACAAGGAGTAAATTTTACAGGTTTAAGAGGCAAAAAGAAGGCCAGTGTGGCTGGAACAGAGTGAGCTAAAAGGGCCAGTGGTTAGAAATAGTGCCAGTGAAGTAGCAAGAGTGCAGCTCATTCAGGACTTTTGAATTTTCTTTTGAGAGATGAGAAGCTATTAGATAATTTTAAGCAGAGGAATAAGATTTTTTGATATACAATTTAAAAGAATCACATTGGCTGCTCTGTGGAGAACAGACTATAGGAGGGCAAGATGGGAAATGAGAAACCAAGTGAAAGCCTCATTAAGCAATCCAGATGAGAGAATAATGGTGGCTTTAATGAGCATAGCAAAGGTGGAAATGGTGAGAAGCAGTCATATTTGTAATAAATTTTGGAGAGAGAGCCTGACAGAATATACAATTAGATAGACAAGTTTTTTGATAGAGCAATTGGAAAAATGCAGTTAAATTCATTAAAGTCATTCTTTCCTAGTAGCATCTGAGATAAATAAAAGGGAATTCATACTATTTCATCTTATTTTGGTGTGCCTATAACGTATGTCTATAGTTTTGATTTTACAACACTTATTCAGTAAAGAGGCAAATAGAAAATAAAAATGTGTAAATGCCTAAAATGACCTAAAATATGGAACAGGTCAAGTGGAACTACAGTAAATAAGACAGGTCTTCCAAATGAGTTATGGTTTTTACACTGGTTGTCTGAAATCAAAAGCAGTGGCTTAGACAGTTGGCCTAAGCAGGACCAGATGGAAATGCACGTAACAGTGACATAATTGTATCACAACATAAACAACTTTGGGAAGTGATTCAAAATGGAGCATATCTCCCATAGTCATATGACTTTTCTTTTTTTTTTTTTTAAAGATTTTATTTATTTATTTGACAAAGAGAGATAGCGAGAGCAGGAACACAAGCAGGGGGAGTGGGAGAGGGAGAAGTGGGCTTCCCGCCGAGCAGGGAGCCCGATGTGGGACTCGATCCCAGGATCCTGGGATCATGACCTGAGCCTAAGGCAGACGCCCAACGACTGAGCAACCCAGGCGCCCGTCATATGACTTTTCTAAGTGAATTCTAAAAACTGATCTCATTACTTTATATTGAATATCCAGGAAACTATATCTCTTTTGTTCTTTCCTTTTTGCCTGGAACTGTTAAGATGATAATACTTTCCTCCTACATATTTTCTTATCATAAATTAAGTTCATTCAACATTTCTATATACAATACCAGTGATTATGTGATTATTGTGATTAACAGCGTACAAAGTCTTAAGAGTGCAGTGTTCTCATAATTCCTTATAATCTTTCAGTCATATCTTTATTTTTTCAAAGATTTATTATTTATTTTAGAGGGAGAGACAGAGAAGAGGGGGAGGGGCAGAAGGAGAAGTAAAGGGAATCTCAAGCAGACAGCCTACTGAGCATGGAGCCCTGTGCGGGGCTGACCCCATGACCCTGAGATCATGACCTGAGCTGAAATCAACAGTTGAACACTCAACCGACTGAGCTACCCAGGCGCCCCTCAGACATATCTTTATGAGATTTTTTTTTCCTTAGAGAGCCATAGTATTCTAAGTTTATTTCTCGTATGACAATATATGTACAGGTTGTCAATCATCTTGTATTTTTATTCCACTGTAATTTCTAATTTTATCTGTCTCTGTCAATAGACTATGAGCATCATGAGATCAGGGAACTTTTCTCATTCAAACTGATCCCTAACACACAGCACAGTAACTTAATAAATATTTACAAATGAAATCAATAAGTGAATTAAAATATGATCTGTCTTATAAATAAAATTATCTATGAAAATGTTTTGAATTAAAAAGAAGTGAACTTTGAAGTAAATGTCTTGCAAGATTGATATCTATGAAGACAAAACAGTCAATTTCATATAAATGGAAACTCCCTGGCTTCTTTTGTTTAGCACAATGAGATTCATCCATGCTGTTGCATATAGAGGAAGATATCCTTTATTAATGAGAAGTATTCTACTTAATGGTAAGAAACTGAACACTTTAACCGTAATATTGAAGTCACTATCAATTTTCAATGTGTCATACTCTTTGAGGGGTTTGGGAAGACGAGAAACAAGTATGTTGTCTCCCAACATTTTTCTAAGAATCAGTTTTAATTCCCACATTCTTTTCTTTCTTTCTTTTTTTTTTTTAAGATTTTTAATTTATTTTTTAACAGAGAGAGAGACAGCGAGAGAGGGAACACAAGCAGGGGGAGTGGGAGAGGGAGAAGCAGGCTTCCCACCAAGCAGGGAGCCCGACGCGGGGCTCGATCCCAGGACCCTGGGACCATGACCTGAGCCGAAGGCAGACGCCTAACGACTGAGCCACCCAGGAGCCCCCACATTATTTTCATTCATCTGTGCCTGGAGTAGAACACAGAACAAAACAAGTGTTAAGTAACATTAAATTAACTGAAATTCTCTCTCTTATGGTACTATAAGCTTGATTGTATAATCAAACCTTGAAATATCAAGGCATCTTTTTTTTCATTCTTTAATTTTATAAGTTGAATTCTGCCCCTTTAGAAAATAATATTATTTATTCTTCTCACAGCATGACTAGAACTATACTACACGATTTTTTACCACCTTTAGACTCTCAAATTTTACAAACTTTATTTAGAGTAGGTTCTTAACTACTTCCTAATATTTATGATTTCCTCAACTTTCATTTTTGAAGGCTCTGGCATGATGTAGGGGAAATAATATAGACTTAAGAGCCAAGTTAATTTAGTTGCTTTTTTTTCTTTCTTTGTTTTGTAATTTGTTATCTGTGTAAGCATAGAAAGTTACTCAACCACTCCACTCATCAGTTTTGTCTTTTGTGATACAACTATAATGATGCATAGAATTGTTGTGAGAAATATTCATGTAAGTATCCATAAATATTAGTACTCTCTTAATAATGACTGAGTTACCTATTTTGACAGATAATGGTTACTTTATTTCTAACCCCTGTCCAGATCGGTTGATTATCAGTTGCTGTTCTTTTATCAAGTATTTTATTAATGTGATTATATTTACTCTTCCCATCCTGCTCTGCTCAAGTTCTTAGCATTGAACACTCAGATATTACAGATTAAATAGGTAGTAAATTTAGAATACCTGAGAATGTTTACTGTATCTACAATGGTGATAATGTTAATATTGTGTAGGCTAAAAACTAAATAAAATTTAAAGACCCATGACCATGGATTACCATTAAGAACAAATACCATTTACCAGGAATTACAAGAAAGTTTTCATTTCATGCATTAGCCTCCAGTCATTGTATATAGTTCTTCAGTATATGTTTCTGAAAAGGAAGCTGAGGATGCGTCTACAGAATAGAGTAAGGACAGACATGATACAAAATTGTGCTTTACTATATTTTGTGGTAAATTCTAGTAAATGCTGCAGCATTTATATTAAGGGCAATTTGATTCATTTGAATGATAATAAACAATGTACTCTTTTATAAACCTTTGTGCCATTTGCATTGTAGGTTCAAGCAAGTAAGATAAGCAAGTTTCCTCTTTTGTAGTGTAACCCACTGCATGTGTAAGTATCCACCTGGTTCCTCGGGACAAGGGGGAACTGATACATACGAAATAAAAGTAACAGGAATTGAAAATAGAGGAATTTAGCTTTCATTGTTTGTAGATGGTATGATTGCCTATACAGAAAACCTCACAGGATATATAGACAAATGATTAAAGTCAGGTTCAACAAGTAGGTAGTTAAACATATTTGTTGTTTTAAGTTAAATGAATTGGACCATAAAATTATATTTTGTTTTGGGTCACTCAAAGCAAAATTCCACTTATTTGGGTAAGATTAAAAATTTTAAAGCAACATGCATCATAAATATAAACCACAGATTGAGATTTACTTTAGAACTAAATATAATTTTTTTACCTGTTTCTACTTAATTCCAGCAATATTTCCCAAAAAGAAACTGCATATTTTCTCTTTGAAAAATAAAATGTTGGCAATAAGTATCAGGGAGATTTACAGCTCAGTATCAAACAGGCTGCGGCAGTGTATATGGGGGACAGAGAGGATCAATTGTACATAAGCCAAGAGAATAAGGCAAGAATTAGAGAAAACATTTTTTAAAGCATTCCTACACCTTACACAGTATACCAGTACGCCATCATTATATTTTATATATTGTATGCCAGTGAAAAACAGCTTGTCCATCAACAGACAATATGATGTTTGGAATAATTGAAAAGAAATTCACAAAAAAGTGTCACTAACTTGGAAGCATGTAAACCTCATTTTTTAAATTCTGCTTTTTATGTTAAAAACATATGTCTGTTTTGTAGAATAACTAAATAAAGCTGCACAGGTGATATATAAAATAAACAATTTCTGCCTGGTGTTCAAAGTGAACTATAGTCATAGTTATGTAATTACAGCTCTGTTATTTTCTTTCCTATCAACCAGATTTGCAATTGAAATGAAAAAGTAAAACCAAAATATAACACTAGAGTAATGTGTGTAGAGAACTATGCACTTACATATTCTTTGTGATAATTATTTCCTTTTAAAAGAACTATGATTTCACAGCTTTCTTATAATACTCAAATGCCAAGGTAGGATTTCAATATGATGCTGAAATTTCAATATGATGATGTAATCATCATTTTTTTTTTTTTTCAAAGAAAGGCACTTACTATACTTAATATAGTGTTGCTGAAGGGGTCAGTGGAAGAACATAAACATATTCTACATTAGGAATTTCTCTGTTATCTCAACCACTCTGGCTGAACTCTACAATGTGAGTTGTGTTATGTAGTTAAGCAGAGCTTGCAAGTTCAGTTTAAATGTCATTTATTTATGAGGCAACTCTATTACAGTTATCAAAACCCACAACCTCCCTGGAACAACTTTGCAGAACTCCAGATACACATCTAATGGATATAGTGAAGTTTATGGGTAGTAGGCATCTGCTTTTTTAGGTCTGAATAGCACTTGATGTTGCATAAGGAACTACTTCAGCTCCTGCTGATCTAGGTCTCTCGTGAAGTGACAAGTCACTCACCATTTTAAGAAATTTACACCACTAAATAATATATGTCAGACAAGGACATAGATTTCAAATCAGTCTTAAATAGACTCCATTTTCTGAAGATGACAATATTAAGTTAAAAATCAATAATGAAAATTTATTTTAAAAACACAAATTGGACATTTAAAAGCAGTTTTAGATAACTGTAGGAAAACAGAGTTGCATGTAACTGAATAATAAGCAATTAGAACACAGTATAACAAATAGGATGTGACTTAAGCAGACTATTGGGGAAACTGTGTTGTTTCATGAAATATATTAGACAGTAATAAGACTGAAAAATAATAAGTTAAGCAAGTTAGATAGTAGAAAAACATCCATGGAATAATCTAAAGATAGACCCCAAAAGCCAATAATAAAGAGCAGAGAGTAATAAATTAGAAAACTAAGATATAAAATATCAGTAATGTAAACATGGATGACTTACAAGAATCAGTTAAAAATTGGCAAGACTGGTAAATTTTTTGTTTAAAAATGGAGGGCACAGACAGATAAGATTAGGAATTAAACTAATTTTCACAACTTACAGACCTTAAAAATAAGAAGATACCATAAAATCTAAATATTAATAAGTTAGAAAATGAATAGATAAACTCTAGATGACTGTAATATGCCAAAATTTAAAGAGGCAACCATGTGTACTGGGAGAGTTTCCCATGAGTCTCTTGTGTTTCAGCAAATCTTGCAAGCAAAGTTGGTATCTTTGTTCCAAACTACCTTTTCAAGGATGTTTGTATAGCAAATAGCCTTGGAAAAATATAGTGTTTCCCACCAGAGTATAAGGCAAGTTTACCTACAGCATTTAACAGAAATAGTATCTGCTCCTGAGTAAAGGGCAGGCATGCTTACCGAGGAGTATAAAATTTTGGGTTCCAAATATAAAGGCAAGTTTCCTCTTTTGTAATGTAACCCACTGCATGTGTAAGTATCCACCTGGTTCCTCGGGACAAGGGGGAACTGATACATACGAAATAAAAGTAACAGGACTTGAAAATAGAGGAATTTAGCTTTCATTGTTTGTAGATGGTATGATTGCCTATACAGAAAACCTCACAGGATATATAGACAAATGATTAAAGTCAGTAAGAGCACAGCAGATGTGTAAAACATAAGAATCATGTCAAAAAATTAGTTTTATATTTATATACTAGCAACAAAATCATCCATAGGTAGAGTGACCATGTGATTTATTTTTCAAACAGGGGCAATCTGAAGAGTGAAAATGAAAGTACTTAATAGTTAATAAGAGACAACCTAGATGGACCTCAGCAAATCAAGAGAGATAGAACTTCTAACTATAAAAGGTTAAACATGGAAGCAGGGAAAGCAGATAGATTGGTATTAAAATAATATAGATAGCTTGGACCAAGGTGGCGGAAATGCTGTTGGTGAGAAGTAGTAAGATACTGAATACACTCTGAAGATGGGGCAAGAGTGTTAGAAACAGACATTCTCTTGGGCGCCTGGGTGGCTCAGTTGGTTAAGCGACTGCCTTCGGCTCAGGTCATGATCCTGGAGTCCCGGGATCCAGTCCCGCATTGGGCTCCCTGCTCGGCAGGGAGTCTGCTTCTCCCTCTGACCCTCCCCCCTCTCTTGTGCTTGCTCTCTCTCTCATTCTCTCTCTCTCAAATAAATAAATTAAAAAATCTTAAAAAAAAAAAAAAAGAAACAGACATTCTCTTAAGAAAAAAAAAAGGAAGAAAAAGAATTAAAGTGAAAAGACACTCAAAGTGTGAGAAGAATCTGTAGCACAGATAAAAGCAAAGGATTTTTATCCAAACGTATAAAGAGCCCCAAATAAATTTAAAGTGATAAAACACAACCAAGAAAAGAGAAATAGCAGATATTATAAAAAAGAAAACATGAAAAAAAATTCAATCAGAACTTTTAAGATCTACTCTCTTAGCAACTTTTAAATACATTATTATTAACTATAATCACCATGTATAGATTAATACTCAGCAATAAAAAGAAACAAACTACTGATACATTCAACAATATGAATAAATCTAAAAATCATCATATTGAGTAAAATAAGCCAAACAAACAACAGTACCTGTATATGATTCTATACATATCAAATTCTAGAAAGTGTAGATTAACCTGCAGTGATAAGTAATTCAGAGATTATCTGAGAAAAGTGCAGGGATTGAAAAAAAGGCACAGGAAACTTTTGGAGGATGGTGGAAATGTTTACTATATTGATTGTGGTGATGGTGTCACATGTCTTATATTTATGTCAAAGCTGGTGAAATACAAAAAAAAAACTGGTGAAATCATGCAATTTAAACAAGTGTAGTTTATTATACTTCAATTAAATGTCAATAAAGTTATAATAAAATGAAACAAAAAATAGCATTTTTTAAGAGAAAAAGTGCTGAGAAAATAGATCTCTAGTAAACCTGAATTGAAAGAAATGTTATTGAAAGTTCTTCAGTAAAAGAGAAACGATTCCAGATGGAAATTTGCACTTACAAAAGAAATGAACAGCAGCAGAAGTGGTGAACACCTGAGTGAATTTAAAAAATTCTTTAAAAGATCTTGACTAAACTATTTAAAGTCAAAACTATACTAATGTATTGTCAGGTGTGTAACCGATATAGAAATAAAATGTACATAGGTTGGGTATCAAATAATCAATTCCACTGAATACATTCAGAACTGTTCTGAAATGAGGCAAGTGAATTGGACCTCTGCATCTCAAATCAAGGAGGCATTTCCCCAGGAATTGCTGGAGGAGGGAGGGGGGTGCATAGCTGTGAACAGTCAGCTGGAGGAGTAAGTGCCTGTATAGAGAGAAGGGGGAATCCAGGCAGTGCACCACAGCTCCACTATAATAATACTTGGTTATTGTTACTGGATTGCAGGTTCAGGGTTATTTCTTATATAACTTTGTTTCATTGTCTCTTTGTATATATCAAATTATACACGCTTCTTTGTATATATCAGCTATTTCCAAATTAAAAAAAACACTATTTTAGCAATTCAAAACATCATGTGGATCAGAGAAAATCAGTGTTCACAAAAAGAAATGTGCACTAACCCTATGGAGTGTACAGGGCACAAGCTATGACCTAAAATATAACCAGTTAGAAGACATTATGTACATAATTTATCATTGAAGACATAAATTCTAAAAAATTATATACATGAAATATGAAATAATAGGAGGATTTACACATTCATGTAGTAGAAAGTATGCAGTGCCACAATATATCTTACAAACACAATAATGGATCAGGATTTCTATTCATTACTGAATGTCATTTTTGTGTCACTTATAATTTTATAGGTAACTTTATAAAATCCTCATCTCCTTGGCTCATAGCAACTTTGAAACTCCCTTTGTTTTGCAGGCCTCCTCAGAGACTTAGAGGCAAGTGTAAATAACGTGTTTTACTGATTGATGTTTTGAAATCCTACAAAATTCAGAATAAGATTTGCTAAGAAAGATACTTGGTTTAATTAAGGAAAGATACTGCATATGAAAGCACTGGGAATGAAATATTGGATGTCTGTGTATTCTTGATAAGCACTTTCTTCATCTGTCAAATGAAGGAGGGGGAATCATGCTTTATACTTTGCTAATGGATTTTCTCTCTGCTAACAAACTCAAAGCTTGAACTAAAGGAAAATTGCCACATACTCTTATTTCCATGATATCCATATCTATTTCCCTGTTACTTTATTCTTAAATTGCAGATTTGAAATGTACTCACACTTACTATTTATGCTTTATGCTTGAGGTTATGTTGTGTGATTAAAGAACAAACTTAACTGAAAAACCATATATTTGTCATTCCCCTTTATAAAGCTACTATGAGATTTCAGGAAAATGAGTTTAAAAATGATAGTTTTAATATTTACATAGTAGCTGTTTGAAGATCATACATATACCAAATAAAAAGCTAATAAATCATATTAGAGGGATATAATATCAAACACTAGATAGTTATATTTTATTTATTCTTTTAATTAATTTTAAAAAGGTATATTTAAAAGTCAGTAAGAACAAATTTTAAAAATAAATGGTTTATCATATAATTTCACTCACATGTGGAATTTAAGAAACAAAACAAATGAACATAGAGGGAAAAAAAGAGAGGCAAACCAGAAAAGAGACTCTTAACTATAGAGAACAAACTGAGGGTTGCTAAAGGGGAGGTGGGCAGGAGGATGGGTTAAATGGGTGATGGGTATTAAGGAAGGCACTTGTGATGAGCATTGGGTATTGTATGTAAATGATAAATCACTAAATTCTACTCCTGAAACTAATATTACACAGTATGTTAACTAACTGGAATTTAAATAAACACTTGGGAGAAAAAAGTAGTTGGTTTATTTATTTTTTTAAAGGAAATCTCTTTTTTTAATTTTTTAAAGATTTTACTTATTTATTTGAGAAAGAGAGTACAAGCAGGGGGAGTTGCAGAGGGAGAGGGAGAAGCAGGTTTCCCACTGAGCTGGGAGTCTGGACTTGGGGCTAAATCCCAGGACTCTGGGATCATGATCTGAGCCAAAGGCTGATGCTTAACTGACAGAGCCACCCAGCTGCCCCCAAATAGTTGGTTTATTAAATAAAAAGATATTCTATTTTCTTTCAGTAGACAAGTGATATTTCTTTTTTATTTTCTTCTAGAAATACGGTCTTTATATACATATATGAAGACATATTCTTTTCTCCCATTTTATACTTGGCAAGACAAGCAAATAACTCCCAAGACAATGATTGGGACTCTGATAGATATGGGAAGTACATAGATATAGAAGAGGAAGTAACTAAACCTAAGAAAGAAAGAAGTGAAGTCGAGCTTCTTTGTGGCACGAGGCAATTGTTTTATTTTTATTAAAAATAATATCAAAGTAATATAGATCTTGTGATCCAGAGAAACAGGTTCCTGCTACATAATTCCTCATCTCCAAGGCCATTCCCCTAAGGCAATAACCTGCAATTATTAATATTTCCAGTTTGTATTTCTTTTAATATTTAAACTCTAAAACTATAAAATGTCAATGGATGGTATCTATTGACTCTAAAATATAAAAAATGAGAGTCTAGTACATTTAAACTATCTTGACCTCCTCCCTGTTTCCTTTTCACAAGCTTGATAGTTATATTATTGTTTGAGTTCTTGTCTTGCAGGGAAAATCTTGCAATTTTCCTTTTTAATTTCTGTATGCCTTTCAGACACTTATCTCTGTTTTAGTTTTTTTACCTTACTGTGTAATAGATACATATATATGTGTATTTATATATGTACTTTACATAAAGTATATATATACTTTTATATTCTTTAAAAATTTAGTGAGAATATGGAACAGATTATTCCTTCCTTGTAAATTTATAATAAATCTTTTTCAAAAGCAAGTATCTCCAGAAGTACATAGAAAACCTCTTCCTCCAAACTCAGTTTTCAGAATCACCATAATATGTTTGTGTAACATTTCTGAATGTTTGATATGTGTATAAACAACTAAATGGATGCATTATAATATAGTTTTGTATAGTTAGGCTTTTAATTTCTATCTGTTTTCCTGATATAATCAAAGTAACAGTAAACAATATAGTTGTGAAACTACATACATTTGCAAATGTATTTTTAGGATAAACTTTTAGGAACAGAAATGATTAATCAAGCCATATGTGCATTTTTTTTAATTTTTAAAGATATTTTCAAATGGCCCTCTAAAATGTGTGCATCAGTTTATAGGATCATATCTTATATTCTCAAGTCTTATATGCAATTTATTTACCTCTTTTCCATATGATAAGCAAAGCATTTCTTCATTTTTTTTCATTTCCCATGTGTTTATTAGTAAGAGCAAACATCTTTTCATGTGCTGACTGGCATTCTGTTCCTATGAACTGTCCCCTCATATCACCTGTTTGTATCGGAATTGTTTATATCTATGACATATATTAGTATTTATTTTTATATTTGAAAATTACCATTACTTTTGTTGCAAACAATTTCCAAGTTTGTCCCATAGTATTTCTCCCATGCAGATCTTCAAAAATTTGAAGCAGTGGAGACACATTCATCTCCTCGAGCCTACAACCCACTTTTCACAAAAGTTTCTACCAAAGTTAGGGACTGGTGAATGCCTTGTCTAAAAGCAGGATAATCCGTGACTCTGGAGAGCCCTGCTTTGTTTTGTAAAAAGGACAGAGAAATAGTGTAGTTGGTGAGGGAGCACCAGGGGAACCGGTAGAAAACTTAAGTCCCTGCCTCCATTCAGTTTTGTAATTTATGGGTTTTTCCTAAGAATCAAATGGACAAGAAAGACTTAAATTATCCTGCATATACTCACAGAGAGGGTTATGTGCTGGGTAAGTGAAATCCCAGAAACACTGTGCAAAATGCAAACCAAGACCCGAAAGAAAACAAAGAGAAAAGGCCTCAATAAATGTTCTCATATATGCAGGCTAAGCCGTGCAAAAAACTAACAACAGTAAATTTATGAGAGACATTTGTGTATTTGTGTGGCTGCCTCAGAGCTAGAGTTAGTATTGTTTAGATTCATTCCTCATGTTAGAAGGAAATAATGGAGGAGACTAGATTACATTTGATTTTGAGGTATTTGTGAACAGAAAATCCATTCACATCTATTTTTAGTATATTAATTTAAAATATTCACTCAATCAAGCCACTGGAGGAAAAAAAAAATGGCAGTTCTCAGAGAAACAGTTTTAACATCCTGACCTGAAACTGAACCATGAATAGCTAATCTTTAAATCAAATATGCTAATACTTACCTATTTTCATCTCCTTTATCTGGTATAACATGTGCATTGTATTATGATACAGACCTCAAACTCAAATTTTAGAGAAAAAATAAATATTACTACTTTTCTTTCTGAGGGAGCAGTTTATATCCAGCTAGAAGTTTGTTGTCCCAGATAACAATACCTGTCAAACGTTGAAAATATATGCCCCCACATACTACCTCCAGCTTTAAATGAGAATTGTTCTCATTGCTATATGGATGCACAACTACATAGCTCTATCCTAGAAAACTTTCCCTAGGCTTCTCTATTTTTGAGACAATGGAGTAAACATTTAATGTTTATCGGACAGAATTTATGAAGCTGTCAGTGAACTGACACATGGCAATAAAACGTATTATGGCTGCAGTCTAGATAATCTGCAGCTGAATGAATTACACTAATTCTGGTGCTTGCATATTCATGCTATGGAAATAGTTCTTGTAACAGATTTCTTCATTGTCTGCAGGTGCCACAGCGTGGTAAGAAGTAAAGTTAATTGCACTCTAGGACCTGTGGGAATTCACACGTCCATAGAGTTGGCTTGTTTTCTGAAAGAGTATTCATGATTTGTGTAAGGAAGCCAAAACACCCATAATTAAATTATCACAATTGCAAACACTTAACTTTTGAAAAGACATTAGAAATAGAAATAGGAATTTTTTACTATCATGTTAATATCAGAATTTTATCTTCTTCTAATGTTCCAAATAACACACACACTTAGGTTTCAAGTTTAATGCCACTGATGGAATGAAAACATTGGGGGTATCACTCCAGCCGAGCTGCACGCATAGCTGCTTACCTCCTAGCTAAATGAGATTACCTTGTTCTGTAACTTAATCAGAAGAGGTGTTTTTCCTTATTGGGCATATAAAAAGCAAAGTGTTTTATTTACTTCAGCAGAAGGTAAGTTAGAGAATCTATGGAAATAGGGAAGTTAATCATAAAAAAGATGCACACACTATTTTCTTACTGTGACCCAGTATACCCAGCTACATTGCAGGATTCAGTTGAAAAAAATGTGCCAATTCTCTGGATTTTGCATTAGTTAATGACTAGGGAACTGCCAATGTTTTTGTTCCTTTTGAATATTTAAAAAAAATTCAGAATGATTTCATGTATTCATCCAAGCCCTCTTTATTTCTTTGTTACAGCTCTTCTTTGCCGTACAGCGATTTTCTTAGGAAGATTCTGACTTTTGCTTTTCTGTTGAATAACAACAAATATTTTGAGAACTCTATTTATTGGTAGATCAACATATTGGATATAGAGAAATAAATACATTTTTTGTAATATTATTAATAGAATAAATGTAATAAAATGTATAAAATTGTATATAGTCATTTACAAATAGAAAAATCAGCATCATATGCCATCTTGGAAAATTAAATCATGTTTTCAGGAAAAAGGTGGCAGTAGGGTTGAATTTTGAAGGGGAAAAAGGCATTAACTTCTACATAAACAAATAAAATGTATTTATTACAGTGATAGCATCATTCAAATGATAGAGATTTAAGGTGGTAAGTTATGGGAAAGTATAGGTACTGGTGAAAGATGTATCTAGGGTTAAAGCAGGGAATAATATGGGAGAGGTAACAGAATAAATAGTAGGCCTTAAGTCTCATGCTAATGCATTTGGAAGGGATACAAACAGTGACTTTGAGGGATTTCTAAAAGAGAAATCTGTAAATCTCTTTAATCTACAAATCTCTCGACAACTATGTGGAGATTGAATAAGGTAAAGAAGAGTGAGGGGCATCAGTATTGGAGCCAGATTGATGTATAAAGAGAAAAGATTTAACATCCTAAATGTTTAGATTGCAACATCAAAGTGAAAATTTGTAGAGTTACTGTTTTAGTTTCTGGTGACAACGCATTTTGTATGTTGTGATGCAATATATGAATTAATATCATTAATAATTACTGATGTAACATATTAATATAATTAATAGGCTTATAAAAGTTTTCTTTTTTCCTGAGTGTACTCTCGTGTGAAGTAGATATCCAGTGTGCCTAAATTTTTATTTAACCTCCTGAGGTATAACAAAGTTTTGCACTGTCTTTCAAAGGAATTTAAATGTGTAGATTATATGAATAAGGAAATATTGCTTGTAAAAACACTTGACCATGAAGTAGAACTTACTAGGACAGCCATAAATTTCAGTTTTCAGTTTGAAATTTCAATTTTAAATAAAAAAAGTTCAAGCGAAGAAAGTAATACAAATACATTGTAGAACATTTGGAAAATAAATATGATTTTACAATAATTAAAATTGCCTTCACTGATGTCTTACTCTTCTGAGGTCTCACATTTTGTTGGGTCCTGGATTCTGGGAGGAGACCTTTTCAGATACCTATGACACTATCTTTATGTTTAATATACTGTTTACTATGCAATGTTGTATGCTTAAAAATAAGGTGATATAGGAGCACAAAACTATAATTAAGAATATAAATATAAATACACATATTAAAATATAAACCTAATATATGTAATGTATTATAATACAAATACACTTGTTCATACTAACAAATATATACTTAAATATATTTATACATTTTCAAAATGAAAATCAACCTTGAATATACTTTGTGTGACACACAACTCACAGTAACAAAGAAGTTCTTGATTTTATTTTAAATATAAGTTGCAAACATTTTCTGTCGGATGGAATGTCAACCTCTGAGTGTTACTGGAGAAGACCCTTATAAACTAATGTTATAGGGAGATTCTATCTATATGATTCCTACAGGGAAAATATCTTAAACTGTAGTTGATATATAAACAAGACATACAAAAATATTTTGCCAGGTTTCTTCCTCTCATAGATTAGCTGGTTTACTGCAGTATCATGTAATATTGACTCTTTGAAATAAACTCAAAGCAAAATATATATCATATATTTATAATAACATGTCACTAAAAATACATATCTAGAACTAATTTTAAATATTTCATTGAAGATTAGTTTTTCCAAAATTTCATTTCTTCATTCTAGGGGCAGTTTATTTTATTGCTAAACCTTCTTCATTGAGTTATAAACCTCCAAGAATCTTTGAGGCAATAAACTAAATATAATTAAATTTTTTGGAACAACACTCCTTGAAATACCTGTATTTAAGTATCAGTTGCTCTAAAGTTCTAAACAGGCAGATCAACAAACCAAAAAATACTCAAATAAATCATTAAGCTGTATTAGGAAGTGTAAAAGCTTATTTCATTTTATATTTATACAGTATTTGAACCATTTATTTTTTTATTCTACATATATATATATATTTTAAAGATTTTATTTATTTATTTGACAAAGAGAGAGAGAGCGAGAACAGGAACACAAGCAGGGGGAGTGGGAGAGCGAGAAGCAGGCTTCCTGCTGAGGAGGGAGCCCGATGTGGGATTCGATTCCAGGACCCTGGGATCATGACCTGAGCCGAAGGCAGACGCTTAATGACTGAGCCACCCAGGCGCCCTATTCTACATATATTTATTAAGCATCACCATTATATGCCAGGAACTGATCTAGACATTTGGAACATATCCGTGAAAAAATGGACAGAAAGCCTACCTTTTTTGAGAGTTTGATCTCAAATTTGTATGAATCTCTTATACTTATATAAGAGACTTGTGTGTAAATACTTACTATAATTTAAAGAGCACCTTAGATATTTATTGTTCATTTGGCTCTTATAATACTTTATTTGTTTAAAGCCCCATGGTTTCTAAAAGGGCCATACTGCCATTACAACACCAATTTTACTTCTAACCACAAAGCCATATATCTCCTTTGGACATTTTCTAATTTAATACAGGCATTTTAATTTTATCACATTATTTTCATAATTAACTTTTATTAAATTCAGTTTCATCATGTTACTTAAGGTTGTTTAATTAAAATATTTGTTTGACTCATTAAAACAAATTAGAGATAGGCAATTAAAACGTTCATTTCATTCTGCCACAAATATACCATAATTAGTGGCTCAATTATGGGTTGATCAACCTGTTGTTAGGGCCAGTACTATAGAGAAATTTGTTATTTTTGTATTAGTTCCAACTAAATATTGAATATTTGTTTACTTTTTATACCTTCTTATTTGAAAATATGTATCTTATCTCCAAGATGAAGGCTACTTGGATTTACCATTTCATGCTCAATAATCCTATGTTGGTTTTAAGTTTTTTAATCAAAGGCTAAAAATCTACCTCAAACTGGATTATTAAGTAACTATTTTCAATAATTTTAGAAATTTTAATTGTATCCAAATTATCTCATCTTTGCCATTTTCTACCTAGTTTCTTTCAAAAGTTAATTCATCACACCAGAGTTTTAAATTGTGTGTGCAAATACATGAGTGCAAAAAAAAAAGTGTGTAATATGGGTTTAATGTTAATTTCTTAATGAAGAATATTTTTCTATCAGGTGATAAAAGTATTGTGAATTCAGAAGATTCCCAATATTTTCATCTACTTTGCCAACTCAAATGGTGAGTTGTATATTCCCATATTCCTTGGGAGATCCAAGATACTTTTTCTTCAAAATATTCTTCTTATTTGGCTTCTGGGACACTACATACTCCTGAATTTACTTTTTTGCAGTGGTTGTTAATGGCATGCCTGGACAGGAAATCCAATAGCTTGGTGTGAAAACAATAACAGAAATATAGAAATGTGTAAGTGTGCGCTTCTGAGTAACTCCCTTTCTTGTTATGAGTTACATCCTTGTGCACCACTGTGACTCGCCCCTCGCCTAATGCTATAAAATCCAGAGCTCCTGGTTCCTTGTTTCCTCCAACCTGAGAAGTTCCTCATTCCCTGTAGACTGTGCCCTGTTGTTTGTATACACATGTCATCATGAGGAATTGGGGCATCACTGGTGAGATTCTGCATCCACTGATTTACATTTTTGTTTTGTATTTTCTCTGTACTCAGTGTTTGCTGGATTGAGAGTAAACTGAAGTGAAAGCAACAGTAGAGTAAAATAAACAAACAAAACACCCTCAAGTCTGAGTCATCATTCTCCCCATAAATTATGCTGGGTTGGCTCTTTTTGCTTTTGCATATTTTACAGCTTTTTCTCAGGCTACTTTGTTAGAACCCTTTCATGTTCTCCAGCTCTCAATATTGGAGTTAGGGAAAGGCATCTAAATAATTCCCAAATGATAACATCCAACCTAATGACTTTAAATATAATCTATACACTTGTTACTCCCAAATTTTAAGTCTAACCCCAACCTAGACCTTGAAATCTAGTGTAATATATCCAGTACCATCTTAACATCTCCACTTGGATATTTATTAGATGACCCAAACTGAATATATGTAAAACTAAATTTTTATTCCTTTCTTACTTCAGTGCTGCTTCTCCTTTCAATGTTCAAACTCGGTAAACAACAATACCATTGACCCAATTGTTCAGGGCAGGTTCCTTAGGCTCACTTCATATTTATGTTTTTATTCTCACACCCTAAACCTAATACATCAGTGAATTGTTCTACCTAGTTAATATACACGTCTCAAATCTAACCATTGTCACCAACATCATAACCACTCCTATACAAGCCACCATCGTCTGCATTCTGGTCAACTCCAATGTTTTCCTAAATGATCCCATTCTTTACACTCTTGGACCCCTACGGTTAATGTTCCATACAGTAGCCAAGATGACTCTTTAAAAAATATGAATATCTGATTATGTTTGCATGTACAAAAAAATCCAATCATTTTCATTACACTTAAAGTTAATCCAAATTGACTATTTTGACATACACAAGCTGCCCATATGCTGAACGCTGGTTAATTTCTTCCTGGCTCACTGCCTTCTCATCACACTGAACTCTTTCCTGATCCTATAACTCAGACCAAACACTGTTCCATCACAGGACTTTTGCACTCATTACTTCATGTTCCTAGAACACACTTACGCTAAATAGCTAGATGTCTAACTCATTCTACTCAACAATTCTTTATTTCAAAGACATTTCTTCAGTAAAACACTTCTTAATTATACTGTCTCAAATGGCAAATTCTTATCAGTATCTATCCCTGTACCCTGCTTCATTTTTCTTCATGGTACAACTAACTAAAATTATATATTAATCTTTCACTGTTACTGCTGACACAAATGAAGACTATGCACAGTAGATATCCAATAAAAATTATTTAATGCATAGATAACCAATAAAAATTATTTAATGCATTATTATACTATTTTTATAATTACAGAGTAAATTATAGCAATATTAAAGATTACTGTTTTTCTAATATTTGCAATGACCTACTGGCTTTTCTAACCTCTGTAATGTGTCATAACAAATTACTTAAAGGTAATATAAAAAGAAAACTATGTCATTAATATCTTTAATTCTAGAAAACATTTTTTTTTTAAGATTTTACTTATTTATTTGAAAAAAGGGAGAGAGAGAGCCAGCACAAGGGGGTGGTGGGGCAGAGGGAGAGGGAGAAACAGACTCCTTGTGGAGCAGGGATCCTGACACAGGGCTGGATCCCAGGACCCTGGGATCATGACCATGACCTGACCTGAAGGCAGACGCTTAACTGACTGAGCCACCCAGTGGCTCCTAGAAAACATTTTACAACCTGATTAAAATGGGCAAAATATCTAAACAGACACCTCACCAAAGAAGATATACAGATGAGAAATAAACATTTGAAAAGATTTCAAACTCTTATGTCATTAAGGAAATGCAAATTAAAAACAATGGGATACTATTGCACGCTTATTAGAAGGGCAAAAATCCACAACACTGACAACACCAAAATCTTGTGAGGATGTGGAGCAACAGGAACCTCATTCATTGCTGATGGGAACACAAAACGGTAAAGTCTCTAGAAAACCATTTGGCAGTTTCTTATAAAACTAAACATATTTTCACCTTATGCTCCAGCAATCATATTTATTGGTCTTTACAAATGAGTTGATGTTTGTGTTTACATAAAAACCTGCATGCAGATGTTTATAGCAACTTTGTTCCTAATTTCCAAAAGTTAGAAACAATAAAAATGTCCTTCAGTAGGTGAATGGATAAATAAACTGCTGTACATCTACACAGTGAAAGATTATTCAGTGCTAAAAAGAAATGAGCTATCAAGCCGTGAAAAGAAATAGGACATGAAGTGCATATTACTAAGTGCAAGATGGCAATTTCTAAGGCTAGGATTCCAACTACATGGCATTCTGAGAATGGCAAAACTATAGAGACAGAAAAAGATCAATGTTTGCCAGGAGCTGGGGGAAGGAGATATAAATAGGCAAAGCACAGAGGTTTTTAGGGCAGTGAAACTATTCTGTATGATACTATAATAGTGGATACAGATACATTTGTCAAAAATCAAAGAATGTACAACAGAAAGAGTGAACCCTGAGTAAACTATGGACTTTGGGTGATAAGGATGTATTAATTTATGTTCTTTGATCATAACAAATGTACCACTCTGGAAGGGATGTTGATAATGGAGAGGTACATGTGTGAGTGAAGAAGGTATATGAGGACTCCACTTTCTACTCAATTTTGCTGTGAACCTGAAACTGCTCTACAAAAATAAAATCTATTTAAAAAAATAATTTGAGGGGCACCTGGGTGGGCCAGTCAGTTAAGCATCTGCCTTCAGCTCAGGTCATGATCCCAGGGTCCTGGGATGGAGCCCCGCATCTAGAGTCCTGTATCAGCGGGGAGTCTGCTTCTCCCTCTGCTTCTGCCCCTCCCCACTGCTCCTGCTCTCTCTCTCTCAAATAAATAAATAAAATCTTAAAAAAAAAAATTTGAAATTGGAGATGTAGCAAAATTCCTTAGTAACTGTAATGCTTTACAAATTATGCATTTTTAAACAAATTATTTAAGCAAATATTGTTTACTTATATCTTTCCCATCTGTCTTATAATAATTAAATTAATAACTGGAACTGGTTTTTCCACATGTTGTAAGGTCTTGGCTGAATCTCTCCTGAGATCTAGAAGTCTCAATACTAGAAGTTTTTAGAATTTTTTGGAAAGAAGTAAATGTTGTGCAGAAACACATGGGAGCAAGAATGTGAGAGAAACGGAAATTGAAAGAATACTATGAAATCTGATCCCTGTCCTGGCCCCTTAGTTAAGAAACAAGATCCGCAAAGAGAATTCTAAAGAAATAACTATGTTTTATTCAGAAAATCTGTCAGGAATATATGATGTCTTGTGGACTAGATGACAATGTGTGATATATATTTGAGAGATTTTCTTCCAGATTTTAGAATATAGCATAGAGCAGTTAAGCGGAAACTAAATGGAAATGAATGGTGTTTGGCACATCTAAGATTTTGCACCTGTGATAATGCTCAGAAAAACATTTTTTTCAGCTCTTTTCTCTAAGAGTACCAGAGAAGCAGTAACCAAACACTGAAGAGTTCATGAAGCTGGAGAGAAACTGTATGTTTTCAATAGAACTTTGTGCCAGGAATATGCCCAGGGCAATACAGCAGAGGAAGATGGGACTAGACTTATTTATAAATACAAGTAAAACTCCTGAGAGAATCTCAGAAATATTGTTCAAGGTCATTGAAGGAAGATGGAAGTCTTGTGTAAGCATGTGGAAGCAATGAACTAAAAATGTTATATTTGGGTATGTCCTACAACTTTTTTGTTACTTGAGTATGTTCAACATGTCAGACTAGTCTAAATAACTAATCTTATATTTGATTCAAAGGTTTTTCATCCTCCAGTTCTGTTCAATGAACTTAAAGTGGGAAATGAAGTATGGCCTGCTCTTTCCTCCACATATGTTTCTTGTTACTGACTAGTCACACTTTCAGTCCTCTATGTTGATCACAACTTTTCTGGCTAATAACTGACTGGTTGCTAATGCAGCCAATTCATTCTGTTCTGCTGGAGTACTTTCTTGGTTTCAGCACAGAAAGTCCTGCAATATAGAAATGCTCTCATTCTTGGGTAAACTGAGAGAATTAGTCACCCCCTACTGCTAATCTCTGGAGCTGAGGCATTGGTGAGAGTATTCCCCATAAATAATTTCCCTTGGGTTAGTTTGTCATATGATCAGCCTTCTTGCTTATTCACTTGACCCATAAGAAGCACAAATTTTTGCCTTTCCAAAAAATAAATAAATAAATAAATAAATAAATAAATAAATAAATAAATAAATAACTGCTACCTGCTTCATCTCTCTGCCCCCTCCTGCCCCCTGCTCTCTAAAATTTCTTTCTAATTTTATTTTCTTATGTAGAGAGGCTCAGAGACTGGTGAGCTACTAAACAGACAAGCAACTTGAGAATGGGAGAATGGAAGGCCAATCAACCCTTTGCGAAAGCATCTCCAATGTCTACCAGCGGCCCTTTGGGAACCTCTGCTTCAGCTGACATTAGAAAAAGATTAATCCATTTCTTCTTCCAAGAAAAAGAGAAAAAAAAATATAAAATCTTTACAAATGTGTCGCCATTTCCAAAGTTACTATCAAAATTTAAATTGTTGCAGTTGCTAATATTTCATGGAAGTCTGCTGCCATCATCAACACAGCTACTAACAATAATATTGGCACCTCTAATTAATATTGTTTCAGAAGGTGCTTCCAGAGAAGGATAGGAAGAAAACTTTTGCTTTCTAGATGTCCTACACACTGGTAAGAATAATTGAGCTAGAATTGTTAAATGCATTGGTGGAGGCTGGATGTGGGTTGGTGAAAGAGTCTGAAGTTCTTTGGTAGCTTCAAATATTGATGGTGGTGGTATAAACTCATTTGAAGGTTCTTCTCCAGCAAACTCCTAAACTCAAAAAAAGAAATTTTTCAGAATCCTGAATAAGCATAACTTTGGTGCAATCCTGGGGGAGGGGAATATTAGCTACTATAAGAAAGACAGGAAGTTCTGATAAGATCGTCCCCTGCTATCTTTCCTATTGAACAAAAGGCTTAAAATATCAGGGAGTAAGGTGGAGCTACATACATGATCACCCTAAGGCAACAGTAAACAACAAATGCAATTGTAGAAAAGGAACGGAAAATAAATAAATAAATAAAAAGGCTAGGGATATGTACTGGACCCAGAACTACAGCTATGGTAAGAATAGAATGCAGAGGACATACCCCCAAGACCCAAGGACACAGTACTCACGTAAGACCTAGGCTTACTAAGAACAACATAGAATTTTGCAGCCTCATTCTCAACTAGGCTAACAAGCAGAAAGCAGTAAGTAAAAGTGAAACACTGCAATAGAGAGTTACAAGGGCTACACAAGGGAAGATCTTTATTGAAGAGTGAAGTAGGAATTGAGAAAAATCCCCTGGCCAACTTGTCTCCACCCTAACACAAGGTATTATTACTTCAAGAATTTGAAGCTAGTAAAAGAGTCCTACCATAAATAGGTTATTTTGTTAACAGACACACATAAAATGATATTAAATACTGAGAGACCTAATGGTCACCATGAAAATCACACTACATTCTTCTTATTTAGTACATATAAAATTTAAGTAATTGCATGTGTATTAAAATATGCTTCTCTAAATGATTAGGTGTAACATAATTTTAATAAAAAGTAAGTTACTGGAAATTTAAAAACTACCGAAAATGATTGACTGTATGCATGTGTTTTCTATATATAATTTGATGGCACAGGATATTCCTTTACTTGACTATTAAAACACAGTACTGAAGAAAATGATAGAAACTTGTAACAACTCCAAAAGAATGGAACATATAATCCCACTTCAAAAGTTCCATTACAATGTAAAGAAATAACTACTTTTTTAAAAAATATTTTATTTATTTATTTGAGAAAGAGAGAGAATGAGTGGTGGGGAGGGGCAGACAGGGAGAGAGAGAGAGGGGCAGATTTCCTGCTGAGCAGGAAGCCTGATGTGAGGCTCCATCCCAGGACCTGGAGATCATGACCTGAGTTGAAGGCAGTTGCTTAACTGATGGAGACACCCAGGCATCCCAGGAAATAATGACTTTTTATTCAAATAAATAAACATCTAACTTATCCAAAAATATGATAACCTTTCAACCTTTCTATTATGTTCTTAAGATATATTGAATTTATTATATGTTTTTAATAATTTAGCCTTTAGCACTTTCTTCTTTCCACATTTATCCTTTATTATTACATATCAGAGTGAAAAAATTTTTATGATGGGGAGGAGAGAAGACCTAGTAATAATTAACATGTATTAGCTTCTTATTATGTGCTAGGTAGGAATCTACTTGCTTTACATTTTTAATTCCATTCCCACAAAACTCCCTAACCTCAGAACTCGACTTAATCCACATTTGGTAGGTGAAGAAACTTGCCTTAAATAATGAAAATAAAGAAGGTTGGAACTAGGATTTAAATAAGCATTCTGACTACAAAGTACACACTTTTAAGCACTGACTTTCTTGAATTACTGAAAATAAAATGCAAAAAGTTTCTAGAATACCTAGACTTAGGTCCTCATTTAATTATTTAAACTAGGCCTGTTTCCCTCAATGTAAGATGAACTATATAATTACAACTTTTCTCTTCAGAACCACTATAAGAATTAAGTGAAGTGATAGCTAGGGAAGGTGTTTTTTAAGCTAGTAATTAGTATACGTATGTGTCTGAACCCATTTATTATATGATACCAAGTTGTTTTATTTTGTTTTGTTTGGCTTATCAATTCCGGTTGACTCAACTCCTAGAGAATTATAATAATAATGCTTTTTAAAAGTTTAGTGGAATAGTATTTTATTTTTTAAATAAGAATTATCTTTTGATTTCCTAATTGTACGTCTGTTAGTTAAATTGATAGCTCAGGTGTACTTGTTTATTGTACTCGTTATATTCTGATTATTTTAAAATCAGAAAAAGAAAAAAAAGAATTCAGACATAATGAAGGGACATTACTTCTTATGTATTTTAATGATTGATTTAAAAGAAAGGCACAGTTAAAAGTAAATTAACTCATTCCTATTCATTAAAGATTGAAAGAGAATTACAATGATGAGTTCTTTATTATTCATAAATGCCTTTAGCTATGGTGACAAAAACTGTATCAATTTAAAATGCAATTATATATAAACACATTTTCTAATTTGTATTAGTAAGTATATGAGATTTTGTCATTTATGCAGGTTGGATAGTACAAAATTTGACTTCTACTCTATTTTCATCTCCCTACTATCCAATTTCGTCAGCAATGCATATAACAAAACTTAAAACTGTAAGGTAATATATAAGAATTAATTAATAATTTTTGTTATTACTTAAGGAGAAGGAGAAGGTTATGTATAAACATTTGTGAGTGATTCTGCCTCAGATAATTCTTCCTTTTAACTACAAAAAAAGACATCCCAGATACATGGAGAATGGCAGAGAGGAAAGTTGAAATTTCCTCAGTTGAACCACCAAAGCAACCCTGGAGCTACCGACTTCCAGATGGCTTATTAAATAAGTAATACACTTCCCTGCATTTTAAAACACTATTTGGGTATTTGTTTTCTTCTAGGTGGGAGAACCTCTAACTCATGCTTTCCTTTTTACTTCCTTTATTAATTCTCCACTAATAAATATAATTCCCCTTAGTATCCAAGGATAACTGATATATGATGATGACTAATTGAGGGAAGGAACCATGTATGTGTGTGTGTGTGTATACATGTACTTGCAGAGCTATGTGAATATTAAAGAAAACAAAAACAACATATAAAAACATCCAGAGATAGAAAAAAATTTAGACTCAAGAAAAGAACAGATGGGTGTAGTTAGTGTTATTAGGGAGACATAGGGGCAAGATTACCTTGGGCAGTACAAGGTATTATAAAGATTTTGTACTTGATCCTAAGAGCTACTGAGTAGTGGTTGTGATGGTGGTGTCTAAATCATTTTAAGTGATGCATTTGAGTTTATTTATTTTTTTGATACTATGTGAGACAGAATTAGAGGGTGAGGCAAAAGTAAATGAAAGTAACTCGAGTACAGTAGACTTTTTTTTTTTTTAAGATTTCTATTTATTTATTTAACAGAGAGAGAGAGCACAAGCAGGCAGAGCGGCAGACAGAGGGAGAGGGAGAAGCAGGCTCTCCGTTGAGCAGGGAGCCCGATGTGGGGTTCGATCCCAGGACCCAGGGATCATGACCTGAGCCGAAGTCAGCCACTTAACCAAGTGAGCCATCCAGGCACCCCGCGGGTAGTAGACTTTTAGCTGTTCTGGAAAGAAACGAAGGAGTCTTGGGATAAGAATTCTCAGTGACTATGAGGATGTGAATGTAACAGAGAGGGATATATCAATTTAACTAATGGTTTCCCGGCATGAGGAGCTGGGTGTTATCTCCAAAAACAAAAAAAGTAGAGAAAGACATATGGTTCCTTCCTTTCTTTCTTCCTACTTTCCTTCCTTCCTTCCTTCTTCCCTCCGATCTTATTTTTTCTTCACTGGGGACTTGTCACAGAGGACTCTATTTTTCACATGATTCATAACTGAGACTTCTTATTTATTTATTTATTTATTTATTTATTTATTTATTTTTAAAGATTTTTTTTATTATTTATTTATTTGAGACAGAGAGAATGAGAGACAGAGAGCATGAGAGGGAGGAGGGTCAGAGGGAGAAGCAGACTCCCTGCTGAGCAGGGAGCCCGATGCAGGACTCGATCCCGGGACTCCAGGATCATGACCCGAGCCGAAGGCAGTCGCTTAACCAACTGAGCCACCCAGGCACCCCATAACTGAGACTTCTTTGTGGCAACTGTAGGGGCCAAGGACAGGCTGTCTCAAGATGGGTCTTTTGGCATGGGGATTATTTTGAGCTGAAGGCAATAAAGACCCTGCAGTCTCAAGAGAAACTTTTGCCCTTCCCTTAACTACACAGAAGAATCTATATTGGAAGGTCTTTTCAGAATAAGGGTCATTACCAAAGATAAATTTTACCTGAGTAATCCATCTATATGGCAGGGCAAACATTTGTTTACCAAACATCTTTTTCAACTTTCCGTGAATTGTGTTTCTTCCCTCTGAAGTCCCAGACACCTGCTCCTTTCTCCTTAGTTCAGAATGACATATATACCTCCTTTTGCCTCACTGTCTTTGGAATTTCCATCGTGTGGATTCCCTATACTTAACTCTATTAAGTTTGATTTTCTCCTGTTAATCTGTCTCATGTTAATTGGATTCTTATACAGCTAGAAGTACATTTGAGGGGACAGGAATTCTTGCTCCCCAACACCTCCATAAGAAGCTGTTAATTATCAGTTGTGTGTAAAGGTATGGGACTATAGAAATAGGTCTGGCATGAAGCTATTAGTATATTGTAACACTTAAAGCTATAGGCAACCAATAAATGAACTGACCATATCTCAAAAGGACAAAACCTTTAAGATATTTTAGAAAAGCCCAAAGTGAAGACTGCGTTGAGATGACAGAGAGGGAAGAGAAACCTAGGAAGGTGTGATATCACAGAAATCAGCTATTTCAAGGAGAAAGTGTTCATCTATTGATTGCTTCTGTCATTAGGATATGGACAAAAACTGTCAACACAATATAGAAGCATAGTCACTACTAACCAACCTGTGAGAACCATTTCAGTAGAGTAGTATAGGCAGAATCCAGATTAGAATGGTTTGAGGAGAAACTGATAAAGCATCTGTGAGTGCAAAGTGTAGAAAATATATATAGTATTTTTTTCTGAAAGAAAAAATTAAGATACGGTGATATTCCTAGAAAACTTAGAACACTGTAAGATTTGTTTAGGGAATTTATGTTTTTCACTTTTATTTTTTTTAAAGATTTTATTTATTTATTTGACAGAGAGAGAGAGCACAAGTAGGTGGAGCGGCAGGCCGAGGGAGAAGGAGAAGCAGGCTCTATGCTTAGAAGAGAGCCAGATGAGGCTGGATCTCAGGACCCCAGGGTTATGACCTGAACCAAAGGCAGATGCCCAACCAAATGACCCACCCAGGCACCCCTGTTTTTCACTTTTATTAAAAGAGAAAAGACTAGAGCAACCTCTTGAGCTGTTGAGCTGACAGTACATTAGGAGAATAGGTAGATACAGAAAAAAAAAGAGGGACATATAAGACATATAAGACATTCATCTTATATTTCCTTTGAATGTTGAGATAGTGGGATGGGATCCAGAGAACAGGTGAGGGATTGACAGGAAGGGAAATATTTTCTCCATTTAAACAGGTAATGAGTACATACGTAGATATGGCTTTTGTTTGTGGGCTTGTCTAGATTTGGAGACAACATTTAGAGAACTCTGTTTCTTCAATGTTATGTAAGCAAAGTCAATCACTAAAAGTGGAAGAGTCAGAAGGGATACAGATTATTTTTAAGAATAGAGGATAGAGTATATAATTGCTATTACAGGAAAGGTGTAGTGAATGTGTTGAGCACTAAACTAAGCTTTCTTATGATGAATTTGGAGAGATACTAATTTATTTTACTTTATGGTTTTCCCCAACAGAGGTCAGCAGACAGGTTATGATGAACAATATAGAAAAGAGGTGGAAAGAGGAGGAGGAGAAGGAGCCAACATCAGGCTTAGCATTTTGCCTGATCCATTTAATCCTTCCAACTTTATCAAGTAGGTGCATTTCTTATTTCCATTTTCAGAACATATAAGAGAGAAAGGGGCATAGGGACATCAAATAAATGGACAAAGCTTTTACAGTGAATAAGTGCCCAAGTCTGACTTGAACCCTGAACTGTCTAATGCAAGAGTCAGTTTAACCAGTAGGCATTACTGCATTCTATAAAAGTAACAATGTGGGGCGCCTGGGTGGCTCAGTTGGTTAAGCGACTGCCTTCGGCTCAGGTCATGATCCTGGAGTCCCGGGATCGAGTCCCACATCAGGCTCCCTGCTCAGCAGGGAGTCTGTTTCTCCCTCTGACCCTCCTCCCTCTCATGCTCTCTGTCTCTCATTCTCTCTCTCGCAAATAAATAAAAAAATCTTAAAAAAAAAATTTTTTTTTAAAGTAACAATGTGCATTGTGCATTTGGAGAAAAACTGTTTTCTTGGCCTGAAATAGTGATGAGTTTAAGGAGTAATGGATGATAGAGTTGAAAGTACAGAAAAGAAACAAGTCTGTATAAGTTATATAAAGTCAATCTAATGAGTTCTTAACTTAAACATTATTTGGAATTGCTAAAGTCCTCAGGGTTGAGATAGGGTAACATATGCAAACAAGAGCTTCGGGAAATTTACTCAGAAATAAAAGAGTAGAGAGACCAATATGATACTTCTGTATTACTGCAGGAATTTATCCATAACACTGTCCAAAAAGAAATAAACAAACAAATGTTAAGCACAAGATGATATTCAAATGGCCAAAGGATCAATGTAGGATTATTTTTTGCCTAACTTTAAAAATAAAATTTTATTCACATCAATTTACCTGACTGCTAAATTCATCATCTTCACCATCTTCCCCCTTTTGATGTACCCAGTCCCCCAGTAGCCAACATCGTGTGTAAAAATGAAAATCTCAGTCCCTCACATTTACTGAGTTCTGTGGATTTTCTGGCAAGTGTGCTCACCCACACTGCCACTTCATTCTCAGTGTTCCAAGGTGAGCTATAGTATTTTTTGTCATCTTCCCCTCTTGTCCCAGTTGATTGGTCCAGGGATCTGCATTTGATCTAGTCTGGGGTAATGAATCATCTCCTAAGAATGTTGAGTTCCTTGACAACAACAACAACATCAAAACCCCAGGGAGAATAAACCTTACTTACACAGAAAAATTCCAAACAAGGACAGAGAGATCCTGATGACATTGTCTTAGTCCTAGTCCTTTCTGAATCTGCTACATATTTGCCTTTCACCTTGTTTACCTGTTTACCTGTTGAGCCCTCTGAGAATTTTGTCTGTCAATGTAGGGCCCATTTTTCTGATGCTAGTCAGATTTCTGCCACTTGAAACAAAATTCATGTAAACACTTAATCAGTACTGGGCAGTGTGCAAAGAGTTAATCAAAGAGTATGTAATGTTGGTTTGGGCATGAATAATTCTAAAGTGATAAAGAATAAAATGCATTTATTTACCCTTTAAAAATACATTCTTAGTGGAATGGTTAAAAATTTGACTTTTAGCCTACTTCAGAACACCCCAGGTTATAAAATACTAATGTTGCAAAGTAAGTGGAGCTCATCTCTAATGAGTGTATGTCAATAGATTAGCATATTAAGTATGGGATGACAGCGTGATTGCAACAAACATCTGTAAAATTTTTGCTTTTCATCTACATTAATTTGCTAAATGACTGTCATGCAAATAGCCCCAAACCATAAATAAAGAAGGCATTCTGGAATCATTAGTAAATTAGACCTTGGTTACCTGATTAAAAATCAAAAAAGAAATTAAGTGTGTTGATGCATAACCTACAGTACTAAAATGTAATGAGGAGGTATATGTTAGTGGAAACCAAAGTATTTTGTGTCCAAAGAGGATTTCAAAGAATGACTGCATGCTGGTTTTAGTGGTTATTGTTGGCTATTTAAAAAGAGATTGATGTGGGGGCGCCTGGGTGGCTCAGTTGGTTAAGCGACTGCCTTCCGCTCAGGTCATGATCCTGGAGTCCTGGGATCGAGTCCCGCATCGGGCTCCCTGCCCGGCGGGGAGCCTGCTTCTCCCTCTGACCCTACCCCCTCTCATGTGCTCTCTCTCTCTCATTCTCTCTCTTTCAAATAAATAAATAAAATCTTAAAAAAAAAAGAGATTGATGTGTATCACTCTGTTGTAAAAAATGTTTCACATGCTGTGACAGAGTAGTTACCTTCAAATTTCTGCCTATGGATGTGAATCTGTTTATTGAGATTGTTGCATTGTACTGAGTTTATACAGGCCCCATAGTTACTGCAACTATATTGCTGTGAAGTTGGTGTCCAAAAGCAGGAAAAAAGACTAAAAAATAAAGGAAATTTGCTAAATAAATACCTATGTAGCTCTATTTCTATGCATCACACATGCTTGTCAAATATTTAAAAAAATAAACCATATATGTATTAAAAAGTTTGCGAACCTTGCTTCACTTTCAACCAGCGATTTTTGTTAAAGTGTCGTTGTGTTCATATATTCTGTTAAAAGGAAATTCAATTAAGGCAAACATTTTATTATTTGGGATGGAATTTAGTGTTTAATGACTTGTTCATTAAATTTAGAACTTTAAAATTATTTTGAATGTGTGAAGAGAGTCCAAAATATTAAATACAAAAATCCAGGTCCCTTATTATCCCACATTGAGTCCTAGGATGAACAGAATGCACATAGTGTATGGCAATAGCAATATTAATAACAACCATTAGTCACAGTGTGAACACTGTACTAAACTCATTGAAATTATTATCTCATTTAATCTTCCAGAACTCATATGAAGAAAATATTATAAGCCTCTCATTTTATAGAGGATAAACTACTTTTTGAGGGTGTAACTTTGCTGAGATTACAAAGAAAAGGTGTTCAGACTTGCTTTAGCTCCAACTCCAATGAGAACACTTTAACCACCCTATATTAGTTTGAATTAGACACCTATTTAAGTAATTCCCTGTTCCTTCCCAACCCCAGGTTCCCTGTACGCAACACACCAAGTCTTCCTAATTCACTGACTCTGTCATTACTCTCACATATACATACTTTGATTCATGCTTTCTCTTTCCTGACATACACTTGCACTTACTATCTTAAGGCTCACCCTCTTTCATCCCAAGAGGCTCCATAGGTGATATTTTCTCCTGTGTTTTCAGAGAACAAAACAAAATCAACTAAACTAAATGATCTCTCCTGAGTAAGATGGTAATTCCCCCCACCCCCATTACTCTCCTATTACATGTCACATTGCCTTACATTCATTTAATTATGTATCAGTCTGCTCATAGTTGGTAAGATCATGGATGCACAGACATGACTTTTTCATCTGGTGTCCCCAGTACATGTATTCTACCTACACATTGTGCATTCTCAATAATGGTTTGGTGAATGAACGAATGAATGATCCTGATTTATCTACTATTACTGATGATCAACAGATAATATCTTTGTTGCATTGCTAGAAATTATGACAAAGTACTTACATCTTTTCCTGATCTTAGAGCAAGCTCATATTGATTGACTTGTTATTGGCTTTCTCAAATATAAATGGTCATGTAATCTTTGGGAAGTTTCCTAATCCTTGCTTCTTTATTTTATAACTATCAAGATTATTTCTTTCATAGAACTATATAATTTACTTTCATAGAAATCAATCCCCTATAATTATATGCAAAGTTGAGTGATATTTTGTTTGATGTATGTCTTCCTCAAATCCTATATATTCCATGAGAACTCCATGATTTGATGAAAATTTTGTCTCTAAAAATTCTCATAGATTATGACACAGAAGTGGAATTCAGCACAAATGAGTAAATCATTGTCAGAATTCTGAATCTGAAAAAAATCAATATAAGTTTTTTTTACACAAAGTCTTATAAAAATATTATGTGTTGACTAGAATCTCTAAATGATAACATGTGAGGTTAAATCATGGTTAAGTTATAAAAATACTTTTAAACAATGAAGCTTTTTTGGATTTGGGTAAAAATAAACTCATTTATAAGTGCTTCTATAATAAATTTTACATTTTATTACAATTCTAGTGTAATTGGTGCTAGCAGCTGCAATAGCAACTTCCTCAAAATACATATTAAATGACCTTGTATTCTGAAAATTAAGTGAATTATAAATCTAGGGGTATGATTATTATCTAGGATAATCCAGTGGTATGAAATCTAGATGAACCTGGTAATGCTAATTATTGCCAGAAAGCAAAGGGTTTTCAAAATGTCCAGGAGTGCTTAAGTGAAAGTTGAACCATTTTAAAGATATTTCTTTGTCAAATGGAGAAATTGTGAGCACTGTAATAAAAATAATAATCATAACTAATTGTCATAAACTAAGTGTGATAATATCATGTGTCTTTAATCATATTTGTAAATAGAAATATTACTAGTAAATTATAGAAATAGGTACAAAAAGATACCAGTAATACAAAAAAGGGGTGGATTTTACAGGTAGTTTATTTTTAAATTAAATTTTGATGAGAAGATATCAACACATATATGTATTCTATGAATATTCTCTTAAGTATATATTGGACTATGCAACATGTATTTATAGTATATTCTGCTGTTAGTAGGGAATTGGAAACTGTAAATATCTCCAATAGTTCTGAAAATATTAGGAATAGAATTAATAGTGGTTACACCGTACATAGATCATGTACAAAGCTACTCTAATAATGTATTGCAAGATAAGGGACCAGCTAAATGTCCTAAGAAAAATGCTGAAGGTATAGGTTCCATCTGTCTATTTCTAAAAGCAACAACAATAACAAAATTTCTAACTTTCACTTCTTATTATAGAAGGTAATTCAAAAGGAATACTGAAGGCTCCTTTAATGCATCCAGATGAGGTTGATACTTAGTAACAGCTATACAATGGACACTGATATTTGAATAACACATTATGCAGGTTTCAGGAAACTAGTATCTGAGAAATGAGAAAGAACTAGGATTAAAAAATTGTTGTCACTTCCAGTTGAATGTGGCTAAATATACCAGTTATTGTCTGTTCTAAAGAAATTAGGAGTTTTAAAATAACCAATTATATTTTATCTATGTATCTCCTTGCACACTTTACATTTAGTCAACTAGGACCTAAGTACAATCTGTAGATCCCCAAATTTGTATAGAATACCATAAGTGACTGAGATCAGGCAGAAGTCAATGCATATTGAGGTGGAGAGAAGGATGAAGGGACATCTGAGAGCAAGAAGGAATCAGGGAGAGCAAAACTCATAGAAAAACCAAGAGGAAAACATTTTTTAAAAGAGGTAGACCCTGCGGTACAAATATTATGTCCCTTATTTGCCACAAAAGGAGCCTGAGTAAGGAAGTTGCTGATGGAGTAGATTTATCTAACAGAGACAGAGAAGGGGCTCACCGAGATAACCTAGATTTTCAGGAAGCAGTCTATTTCCGTGGCAGTTGGAAATAAACTATTTGAACTGAAAAATCCATCTATACTGAAACAACGCAGCATATGGCCTTTCTCTACATATAGGAATCTATCAAAAAATTCTTCAACAATTTTCTGTTATCTCCTTAAGCTTGTGTTTGTCCCAAACATAACATGAAGTTTAGTTATATCTCTCTTTTTGCCTTCTGATTTTTTTTATTTAAGTATAGTTGATACACAATGTTACATTAGTTTCAGTATACATATAATGATTCAACATCTCTATACATTATGCTATGCTCCCCCACAAGGGTAGCTACCATCTGTCACTACAGAACACTTTACAGTATCATTGACTATATTCCTTATGATGTACTTTTATTCCCATGACTTGTTTATTCCATAACTGGAAGCCTGTACTGCCCACTCCTTTTCACCCATTTTGCCCATTCCCCCTCATTTTTTTCTACTCCTGTATTGTCCTCTTTGGACTCCTTATTCTTCCACTCTCTGACATTAAATACCCAAATAAAGTATCACTTTCTCCTTTCAGCTTTCCACGACCATTTGAAACCTCACTGACTTCTCCTAATGTTTTATTTTTATTTTTTAAATAAAAGATGATTGAATTTTGCTCTCAATTATATGTCTTAAGTTTTTTTTTTTTTTTAAGATTTTATTTATTTATTTATTTGACAGAGAGACAGCGAGAGAGGGAACACAAGCAGGGGGAGTGGGAGAGGGGGAAGCAGGCTTCCTGCTGACCAGGGAGCCCGATGTGGGGCTCGATCCCAGGACCCTGGGATCATGACCTGAGCTGAAGGCAGATGCTTAACCAACTGAGCCACCCAGACGCCCCATCAATTGCATGTCTTAAGTTACTAATCGGCCAGTCTTGACACTGGCAACAGAATGTAAACCACCGAATACTGATCCATTAATTATGTTCTTAGTCAGGGAAACATAAACTCTCTGAGTAGCATGGGGGAAAGTATTATTATAGGAAGTGGCCTTCTATAAATGTGTGAAGATCTCGGGAAGAAAAGACCCGGAAGGGAAGGATGGAGTTGAAGAATCAGACAAGTCATCAATTATCCTGAAGCATTAGCAAGGGTGAAAAGGCAGGGACATGCTGGAAGTCAACTAACTACCTGTGGTTGTTAAAGTCAGATTGCAAAGAGGGAGCTTGTGCAGTGGTTTATGGGAATCTGTTCTCTCTGTATAATTACCACTGCCTAGTATCTGCTGGTGGGTGTGGGGGATGCTGTTGTACAGCAGAGATGGCCCACAGTCAGGGAAGAGCTTGACAAAAACCAAAAGAACAAGAAAACAGGATGGAACCTATCTCTCTATCTCTCATCACAATCTGATCACAACAGAATGTTTTTCTTCACCTCCCAAATCTCATGCAAATTATTTTCTGGCTCTCTTTTCTTCAGTATCATGGGGTGCCTGGGTGGCTCAGTTGGTTAAATGCCTGCCTTCAGCTCAGGTCGTGGTCCTCAGGTCCTGGGATCTAGCCCTGCATCGGGCCTTCACCCTCTCCCCCTGCTTGTGCATGCTCTCTTTCTCTCTCTCTCTCTCTCAATCTCTCTCTGTCAAATAAATAAATAAAATCTTTACTTCAGTATCATACGGGGAAGGGGATTCACAGATTTACTAAGTTGACAATGGAATTTAGCACAACAGAATAAATAGCTATACTTCTGAGTCCCCACTACACCTAAGAATGACAGACATTGCTAACTTTTTTTTGCATTCACTCATTATACAGTTATTTATTGCTCACATATTTATTTGTGCTGTCAGTGAAAATAAGGGATATTTTGGAAAACATTGTGCAGCCTGTAATATAGGTAGGCAGAAAAAACATCACTGATGCGAAAGCATATATAAGGTTAGGCACTGCATATTCTGTATGTCAAATATTTATACAAAATTAAGTATCTAACAACATTCTTTGTGTATTAGGTGCAATGTCTTTATTTTCCTTTCTTTTTTTTTAGATTTATTTATTTATTTATTTATTTATTTATTTATTTATTTATTTATTT